>NW_006204933.1:140451-141748 GCF_000334495.1 Tupaia belangeri chinensis
CCATAGTCATTATTACCATCAACGTCATCACCATCACCACTACCATTCCATCGCCACCATCACACCATAGTCATTATTACCATCAATGTCATCATCATCACCACTACCATCATCACCATCTCTACTACTGTCAGTATCACCGCCACCACCATCAACAACTCCATCAGCACTCTCCTAATTATCACCACCACCACCACCAACAACAACAACATCACTCTCACCATCGCCCCGATTTCCATCACTATCGTCATTACTATCCTAATTATCATCACCAGCATCATCACCACCACCACCATCACCACCTCACCATTATCCCTGCCATCATAATTATCACCGCCACCATGGACACCGTCATCACCACCATCGCTATCACCATCACCCCCATCACCATCACCATCATAATTACCTTCACCACCACCATGACTTCCATGACCACTACCACAGCCATCATCATCATTGTAGTTGAAAGTTGTTCTGTAGGAAAAAAACAGAAAATGTGCCGTTGAGCTAAGAGTGAGCTGACTTAGAGAGTTGGTGCTTGAAAGCAGAACCATGCTATTTCTACCTTCCTGCAGCAATGAGCATTTACGGAGTAGTTCCTGTGTTCAAAGACTAAGGGGAATGGAGGTGGATTCAAAAGAAGAAAACACGCATCCTTGTACTTAAGAAGCTGCACATCTTGGTGCCAGAAGGCAGTATGGTGGTTAAAGCACTAGACTCCCTCATGGCTGATCGTGGTTTGAGTCCTGGACCTGGCAGCTTGAAACTCATTGGGAATGTGTGCTTGCATACCCAAAATCCCAAGAGGAGAATGTAGGAGAAGGGATTGTGCCATGGCCAATCTCCCAGGGGGTGATTTCTACTTTCTCTCTGTCTCTTTCTGTCTCTTCAGAGAGTGCAGTGCTCTATAGCAAAAAAAAAAAAAAGAGAGAGAGAGAAGAAAAGAATCTCTCTAACATGAATACATAAATCAAAGTTGCACATTTGGACCAGCAGGTTATGGTATGGTGGTGAAGGTGCTGGACCCCCACATAACTGAGCATGGTTTGAGCCCCAAACCCAGTGACTTGAGACTCACACCGGGCACTAGTGTATGAGTGTCCAAAATCCCAAGAGGATAATGGAGGAAAAGGGATTGCAGCATGACCATCTCCCCTCTGGGGGATGATTTCTTACTTCCCCCATGTTTGTCTCTCTTTGGTAAGTGCATGCACCCCTATGGAAAAAAAAGGAAGGAAGGAAGGAAGGAAGGAAGGAAGGAAGGAAGGAAGGAAGGAAGGAAGAGAGAGAGAGAGAG
>NW_006204933.1:141846-167139 GCF_000334495.1 Tupaia belangeri chinensis
GAAAGAGTACTTCGGTTTCTCATCTGTCCTAAAACTTGCAAGACACAGCCTGTGACCTGCCACCGTTTCATTCTGTGGGCCTGTTGGCTATCGAATCAGGAGGGCTTTACCCACTGCAGCCACGGTCTCGTCTCACCACCAAGAAATGACTCTTGGCACTGGGTAATTAGATTAGAACCAGCAGACTGGAACATAAAGGCCACCAGCTTCCCTGGGCATGAGAGCACACTTTATTTGTTACCAACTGAAGATTTTTCTAGCAGAAATAACCTGGGGGGAAAGCTGCTGCAGACTCTGCAGAGATTCATCAAACCAGTCAAGTATAATTAGAGCTTTCAGGTCCTTTCCCACAAGGGGAGTTCTAAAGAAGCCCCGGAATTTCCCAGCCGAGAGTCCTACCCCAGTAATGGATTAATTTAGCCAATGCCAGCATTTCACCCTGTCTCGAGTTTTATTAGTGGTGTGGGAAGTGTGCAGCCAACAATGGACAGGGACAACGTGGGGACCTCAGCGCCATTGTTCTTGGGGTTGCAATTCCACTTGGAAACATACCGGACTGGGGACCAGCAGATGGCGTAATGGTGACATTGCTGGGCTCCCATGTAGTTGACCGTGGTTTGAGTCCTGGACCTGGCAGCTTGAAACTCATGCAGAGTTCGTGTGCATGCGTGCCAAAAATGCCTAGAGAAGGGATCGCAATGTGGCCATTCTCCCTGGGGGGTTATTTCTTGCTTTCTGTCTCTCTGTCTCTCTCTGTCTCTCTGGCAAATGCATATGCTCTATAGCAAAAAGCTCTCTGAAAACAACCCCAAAATACAGGAAGGATAATGTTCAGTACCTGTCTCTTACCAAAGCCTATGTTGCCCCCCCAGGGCTTAATCAAGGTCCTGGCATGTTTGTAAATTCAGAAATAAGATAAAAGAACATGCAGTGGAACTCCACAAAAGATGGTCTTCTACATACCAGGAAGGGTTGCCAGATGGTGCATTGCAAGGAGCATCCTCATGCTACATAATTATTCATTTTTTTATCTGAAATTCTGATGTAACGGTTACATTATGGAGACTCAAAAAGGAGCGGAAGTGGAATTTTAAGTTTGAAGGCAACAAGGAAACCCTATTTGCACTGAGATTCTCAAGAATGTCATCAAGACGTTTGGTTGCTTTTCATTTCTTTCTTCTTTCTCTTTTTCTTCCTTCCTTTTTTGTTTCCTTCCTTTCTTTCTTTATTCTCTTCTTTCTTTCTTTCTTAATTTTTTTAAGTTGTTGCCATAGGGCACATGCTGGAGAGAGACAGAGAGACAGAAAGCGAGAAATCATCCCCCAGGGGGATGGCCATGCTGCAATCCCTTCTCCTCCAGTCTCCTTTTGAGATTTGAGGCATGCACACATACATGCCTAGAGTGATTTTCAAGCCAGCCAAGTCCGGGACTTGAACCTCTGTCAGTCATGTGTGAATCTAGCACTGTAACCATCACGCCATCTGTTGCCCCACCTTTCTTTCTTTCTCTCTTTCTCTCTTTCTTTCTTTCCTTTTTCTTTTCTTTCTCTTCCTTTCTTTTTCTTTTTTTTGAGGTTTTTCTTTCTTTTTATTCTACAGGGTGCATGTGCTTGCCAGAAAGACAGACAGAGACAGAGAGACAGAAAGCGAGAAATCACCCCCCAGGGGGGATGGCCATGCCGCAATCCCTTCTCCTCCATTCTCCTCTTGGGATCTTGGGCACGCACGCACACGCGCCCAGCCGGCATAAGTTTAAGCCACTGGGTCCTGGACTCGAACCACAGTTGACCACATGAGAGTTCAGCAACATAGCCATTATGCTAACTGTTGGTCCCCCTTTTTCTTTCTTAAGAGAGTGAGAGACATAATTCTTTTTTAAAAAAAAAAAATAAGTTTAACACTTGATTGCAAAGAATACACCAAAAGCAAACATACAAGAGCATGAAGTGCCATTAGTACAGGCGAAACAGAACACGTAATTGCTGAAGAGTGAAGCCCCATCAAATGACACATATAACGCTTTACCTTGCAGAAATACGGCCCACACGTACCAAATACCACCATGTGGTTATCTTGTCTGATCCTAACTCTGGGGAATCCATTGTTCCCCAAGGATGCGTGAAGAATGACGGGATCCTCTTTCAAGTCTAGTATCACAAGGAAAGATGGGTCAGCAGGTGGCATGGCAATTGGAGCACTGCACTCCCACATGGCTGACTGCAGTTCAAGTCCTGGACCTGACAGCTTCCTTTCTCACTCTCACCCTCCTCTCTCTGTCTCTCTCCAGTCAAATGAAGTAATCATCAAATTAATTAGAAAAAAGAATTCCTTAAGAAAAAGACAATAACAGGTACATACATACATCCACACAGACACACCTATGGAAACTGAGAAATCTCCCCGCCAGGACTCAATCACACCACAATTCTTTCCCCTCTGTTCTCTTTCAGTTAGGATTTTGGGCATGCATGCACAAGTGCCTGGTATCTTTTTTAAGCTGCCAGCTCAGAAACTCAGACTGTGTGATTAGCCATATGGGATCCAGCTGCCTGAACCACCAGGCTGGGGAGCCAGCCCGGAAGTTTCTTCCTTAAAGTATTTAGTCCAGAGTGAGGCCAGATGCAGACGCAGAGGTAATGCAAAGGGCACCCTTATATATGGGGACATCCTGGTCTGCATCCTGGGGCCTCCTTACATGCTCCAGGTACATGTGCGTGTGCACCCGTGCCCCAGACCTGGCTGAGGTGGGACAGGGTGGTGGTGCGAAGACCTTGTTGGGCACGTCTGTCTCCCTGTTTCTTTCTAGCTCGATTATTTACACACAATGGAGTATTATTCAGCCTCCTTCTTGACAGGCTTTAGCTAGCCTGCAGTCTCAATGCCAGTCAGGACTGTGTTCCAGTCCTCAGACTCACCTGGGGAAGGTTCCTCCTTCTAATGCCCTCCTAAGCTACAGACCAAATGGATTTCCTTTTGTATATAGGGCACGCGGAAGCTTGCATCTCAGTAAAATGGGATGTTGCGTGTTCTAACACAGTCATGGGAGTGAGCCCCCAGCCTGGGTGCCATTTTCCCTTGGTCAGAACTGACACAGCCACCTGGGCCAGCAGATGGCATGGTGATTAAGGTGGTTGGGTCCTACATGACGTGCTCTGGAGTTCGAGTCCCAGACATGGTAGCTTCAAACTCATGCCGGACACGTGTGCATGCGTGCCCAAGATCCCAAGAGGAGAATGGAAGGGATAAGATTGCGGCATGGCCATCCCCCCTGGGGAAACAAATTGTCCCTCCCTTCCAGGCATTGCACATGCCCTATAGCAAGCAAACAAACACAAGAGACGTGCCATAGCCTTCCCAGCCTTCGGAAGAGTGCTGCCAGCCATACTCAGCCCAGCGGCTGGCTGCTTCTGCTGGTCCATGAAAGGAGAGGCGGAGGCTGGAGAGGGAAGGAGTTAATCCCGTAACGGGTCCCAGGGAGACAGGCAGCAGGCTGCTTGAAGTAGCTCAGCCTGTGCTGGGTGTCGCTCACAGGTGCAAGAGAGAGGCGGGTGCAAGTCCTTCCTCACGGCCGTCCAGTAGAGCCCAGCACCTTCCCCTGAGTACTGACCGCCAGTCCTGCAAACGCCCACGCCTGGTTTCCCACCTGCCCCTCCTCACCCAGACCTCCCGTGACTCAGCCCATGGCCAGGTGGCTCTCCTTACAGGACTTTTTTAATTTCAGGATGGTTGCAGTCCTGCTGAGCCTTACACTGGACTTCCACAAGTGGAAGAGATTTTACAAGGGCAAGAACTCCATTGAACTGTAAGTTTAAAAATAAAACAAAACAAAACAAAACAAAACCCAGGGCAACTATGATGTCACTAGGCATTGCTCGTAAGATTCATCTTAAAAGCCCACCTCCCTCTGGGCTGGCAGGTGGCATGGTGGTTAGGGCATTGCATTCCTTCATGGTTGACCATGGTTCAAGTCCTGGACCTGGCAGCTTGCTCTCTCACGTTCCATCTGTCTTTCTCTGTCTCTCTCTTTCTCTGATAAAATTTTTAAAACCATAATAATAATGAATACAATTAAGTGAATAATGGTTTTTAAAAAGAAATAATCTGGCAAACTCATGTCAAAAAAATAAATAATTCTTTTCTGAATATAAGTTTTTTAAAAAAAAAAGTTGGGCCGGCAGGTGGCATGGTTGGTGAGGTGCTAGAATTCCCACATGGTGCACCACGGTTTCAGTCCCGGACCTGGTGGCTTGCTTTCTCACTCTCCCTCTCACTCACTCTCTCTTTCTCTGGCAAACTCATGCAAAAAAAGGAAATAAATAAATAAATCGTTCAAAAACAAAAGAAATCATCCGTCTCCCTCATGAGCCAAGCGTTTGCAAACTTCTCTACAAAAACTTACTCACTGTCCAAAATAAGTTGGTTCCAACAGAGAAGGAGTGACCCTGATTCCAAAGAGCTCTCTGGGGGTTCCTCTCCCATCCCTGAGGTCCTGTTCCCCCAGATCAAAGGCTACCTTGTCTTAAAATTCTAATGAGCTGAGTTTCTGTACCAGTCTGCAGTTGTAGAGGGCGTTGGCGGGGCTATGGTTCGCTCAAACCAGCTCTTGTGCAATCTGAACTCACATCATTATTATCCCATCCAGGGTCCTGAGGGGCCCCTTGTACTCTTCGAATATTCATGTAGCCAGCAGGGCTCCAGCCGGCTGCTGGTCTCGAGGCCCAGAGGTTGGATTTGCTCCTCTCCGGTGCGGTGCGTAGAGCAGCTCTGGGTGGTGATTTTAACTCGGGGTGGAAAGCGTGTGTTGGGTGGGACGCTGGCTGTGTAATCAGTGAACCTGTGCCGTTCCGTTCTATAACGCAAACTCCCTCTGGCTGTGAGCGGAAGACAGCCCGCTCTCCAACATGGCTATCGGAGCAGAGGGTAAGAGGTGACAAGCGAGCACGCGTGGGTCTAGGGGAAGTGGAAGGAGTCTAAGACCCGTGAAGCAAAACAATTGCCTAATTCACTCTTTTCCCACCGAATTGTGCATGCGTGTGTAGGGTTTTGTTTTAAGAGAAATGTTTTCCAGAGAGACAAAAAGAGACAGAAAGCAAGAAATCACCCCTCAGGGGAGAGAATCACATCGCAATCCCTTCTCCTCCATTCTCCTCTCAGGATTTTGGGCACGCACGCACATGCGTCTGCCCTGAGTTTTCAAGTCCCCGGATTCGGGACTCACACCTCAGTCGACCGTGTGGGAGTCCAGCTCCCTAACCGCAACGCCACCTGCTGGCCCCCTAATTTTGTTCTCTAGGGAAGCTGCTGATACACATGTTGAGTTGGTAAATGTAATTCCCTCCTACTGCATTCCAGAATAGCCTGCCCCCTCTCCTTTCCCTTCTATTCTGTAATCAGATACTCAGCAAGTTGGCCCATGGCCTGCCACAGATAGAATTGACCTGCTTCCCTGTCTTCAAGAATTAAAGGAGACACTGACTTGTCCTTGAAGGGAAGCTCCTTCCTCTTCTCCCAGGGAGCCCACCCGTCCAGCCGCATTCTCATTAATAAGTCACCCTGCCTTGGAAAGAAACAGCGGAGTGTCCGTGTTTGAAGCACGACTCTGGCGTCATCCTGTCACCCCGGGTGAGCTTCCCACCAGTGGACGTCCCAGTCAGCTCCAGTCTGGGTGCTCGATGGCCTCCGTGTGCCTGGGGCTGCCCCTCCAATTCTCATTTAACGCTTACAGCAACTGCTCCTCAGTGAAAAAAAAAAAAGGCAGCTTAGAAAACAGAGGACAGGAAAGACGAGGCAACGAGCCCAGCCAAGACGATGAATGTAGGGTGGATAAACTCATTCATTGCATGCACGGGTAGCTATTCAAGGGACGCGTCCAGGATCCGTGAGGGTTTGAGAACTGGCTTGTTCCCCAAAGGTTCATGTGTCAGTTGACTGTATTACCGAGGGGTGAAGTAAAAACCTAATTCTTTTTTAAGGTTTTTGCCACAGAGCATGTGCACCCACCAGAGAGAGACAGAGACAGAGAGAGAGAAAATGAGAAAATGAAAATCACTCCCCCTGGGAGGGGATAGCCATGCTGCAATCCCTTCTCCTCCATACTTTTTTAGGCCTTGGGCACATTCGTGCACACACCCAGCGTGATTCTCAAACTGCCACGTCTGAGACTCAAACTACAATCAGCCGTGTGGGAGTCCAGTGCCTTAACCACTACGCCACCTGCTGGCCCTGAAAAGTACTCTCTTAGTGGTGTCCCGGGGAGGGGCCTTTGGACGGGGTAAGGTGATGAGGACAGAGCTTCCGTGACTGAGTTCTGGCACATATGCAAGAAGTGAGGTGAGCTCCGAAAACCAAGGAGATCCCAATTTGAGTGACAACCTAGTCGATCTATGTGACACTCCTGTAATTCTACAAATTGTCTCTGCAGAGTCAGCAGGTGGCATAGTGATTAAGGCACTGGACACCCACGTGGCCAAGCACAGTTCAAGTCCTGGACCCGGTGGCTCGAAACTCACACCAAGCTGCGTGCCCAAAATCCCAAGAGGAGAATGGAGGAGAAGGGATTGCAGCATGGCCATCCTCCTGGGATTATTTCTCACTTTCTCTCTTTCTATCTGTCTCTCTCTATCTGATGAGTGCACATACCCTATAGCAAAAAAAAATCTCTCCCCCAAAATAAATAAAGAAGCAAATAAAATGGCCTCTGCAGATTGTGCGGCCTCTCTATAAAAATATAATCAGGTTTTTCCTTCCCTGATCTTCCAGTAAGTCGCGTCCTGAGCCACTGCATAAATGTGATCACATAATTCCAGAGCGAGGAGGGAGACCGTCGCTGTGGGAGATGTCCATGACCTTCGGGTCGCTCGGACGAGGAGATGCGGTACTTAGAAAATGAAACGGATACACTCGGCAGGTGATTCATCCCAGGGCCAATAAATGAGGCCGGTCTCGTGAACAGCCGCTGGTCTACCCTGGTCTGCATGAGTACCTGGGTGCAATGGAAGCTGACAACCTCACTTTATACTCCCCACATCGGCTTTATCGGGCGCGTCAAAACTAGGATGTGTTTGCGGCGTTGCAATGCCCGGTGAACATCACACAAACAATATCCCAGCACATCAGAGAAAAGGATGTGCAATTTGATAGCTGCTTCACACAAAGAAAAGCACTCGTGGCGTGACCTAGACAGCTCAAGGAACGGAAGAGAAAAGTATCGCTGCTTTCTATGGTAATGCACTGCAGTGGAGGTTGGCCCAGGGGAACTTGTTCCACATGTTGTGGGGTGTTAGGAAGACGATGCAAGGAGTTATTGTGTTTGCTCTTTTGTAGCAATATTTGGGATATTCTGCCTTCCAACAAGAAGAAACCAGAGTTCCGGGTGGAGGGGGGAGAGAAATCTTAAAAACTATTTGGAGTGCATCTCTATCGTAGCCTGGGAAGACTCAAGATGCAGAACCCAGGAAGCCAGGCCCGGGCATCTCACCCGTAATAGAACAAGCAAGTAAGTTTACTAGGCGTAAGTTGGAAAGTGTTAATTACGTTTACTGATAAAAGTTGTCATTTTTTTTGCAGGGGAGGTGGCGGTAGAGATTTTTGCCTTAGGGCACGTGCACACGCCTGGAAAGAGAGACAGAGACAGTGAGAGGGAAAGTGAGAAATCACCCCCCGGGGGGGGGCCATAATCCCTTCTCCTCCATTCTCCTCTCGGGATCTTGTGCACACATACACATGCCCAACGTGAATTTCAAGTCACCGGGTCCAGGACTGGAACCGGAGTCAGCCAGGTGGGAGTCCAAGAACGTAACCACTGTGCCATTTGCAGGCCCCAAAGCTGAATTTTTTTAAAACAAAAAAGAGAAATTAAAAAAAAGAAAATCTTGTCCCTCTTCTACAATCAAAGTCAGCGTTTTCTTGAGAAATAGTTCTAACCGATATAAAGATGGAACTTCAGGGATCAGCAGGTGTTACAGTGGTTAGGGGCGCTGGACTCCTACATGGCCGACTGCGGTTCGAGTCCCGGACCTGGTGGCTTGCTTTCTCACTTTCCCTCTCTCTCTCTCTCTCCATCTCACTGTATCCTTTAGTCAAATTAAAATACCTAAGTCAAGTCAAATCAAATAATTCTTTAAAAAAATAAAATAGAACATGATAAAAACATCAGTAACATGTGAGAGAAATGGTTGATTCAACTCCCTTCTCTGGTGTGTGGTAAAGCTCGAGTCTGGATAGAATCCGAAAGCAAAACATTGCAGTAATGTATGTGGGGACTTGGGGGAGGTGAAAAAGCCGCACTTCAGGGCACAAAAACCAAGTCGAGTCTGGCGTATAGCAGTGATCCCAGGGACCCAATGGCTGTCAGAGACATTTTCCTTCCTTTGCAGAGAACAGAGCTCAGTGTCCTTGCTATCTCAGCCTTCCTATACGGAAGCACTTGCATTCCTAGGGATAAAACCAGCGTACATTATTGTCAGGGCCAGCAGGTGGCATGGTGGTTAAGGCACTGGACTCCCACATGGCTGACCAAAGTTCGAGTCCCAGACCTGGCGGCTTGCTCTCTCCTTCATTCTATCCCTCTCTGGTCTAATTAAGATAAATAACTAAGAAAATGAAGGTAAATAAAATATTTTAAAAATAAAACAAGTATAAAGTATTATAACTGAGGATGTCTTTCTGTCATGGTCTAAACACGGTAAAAACCCACGAAACAACTAACTGCACACAGAGCAAGGAAATGGGCATTCTTACCTTCCTGATTCCTGGCTGGTTGTAGTTGACAAGACATCAGCTCCTTCCCCACCATAGCCTATGTCTTGGGTTTTGTACGAACATCTTGTTTCTCTTTAAAAGCATATTGGGGCCAACAGGTGGCGTGCTGGGTACGGAACTGGAATTCCACATGGCAGACGGCAGTTGGAGTCCTGGACCTGGTGGCCTGAAAAAAAAAAATCACGCCAGGTGTGTGTGCGTGCGTGCCCAAAGTCCCAGGAGGAGAGTAGACAGCAAGGGATTGCGGTGTGGCCATGCCCCTGGGGGTGATCTCTCACCTCTCTCTGTCTCTTTCTGGCAAGTAGACATACCCTAGGCAAAACGATGAAGATTATATATATATATATATGAAATGATTTAATTTGGATCATTATTTATAGTTACAGAGGACCAGTTTCCCTTTATGGACGGCACTTCCTGAGCCCTCTCTACTGGGCTGGTAGCTTCGTTTTGTGCTGTTTTTCCTTTCTCGAGGTGCCTGCCCTCTCTAACGCGAGACACAATAATTAGTTCTCATTCATGCCTGGAATACTCACTAGTCCACATGAAAGGAAGGTATTATCACCACAGCGGAGGTGATGCAATAGACAAAAGGTCTTCAAAAACATCATGCAGATGCATATTATGGAAATTACGTGTGCATCTCAAAGTTTTTTATAACCAAATAAACTCCTACGTTAATTCCATTCCTTCAAAAACGTGTTCTTATTCATTTTCCAGAGGGAGCATACACTTGCCCGGGAGAGACAGGGAGGGAACGTGAGAAACCAGCCCACAACGGGGCGTGGCCATGCCCCCATCCCGGCTCACTTTTCAGGAGGTTGTGCGTGTGTGCACATGTACCCGGGGTGTTTCCCAAGACCCCAGGTGCAGGGATCACAGGGCTGACCATGTGGGATCTCGGTGCCTTAACCACCACGCCACCGGCTGGCCCAAGCATGCTTTTAAAGAGCTCTGAATAGCATGGGACCAGCAGATGGCATAACGGCCACGTCACTGGACTCCCGTGTAGTCAACCACGGTTCTAGTCCTGGACCCGGTGACTTAAACTCACGCCGGGTGCGTGTGCGTGCGTGCCCAAGATCCCGAGAGGAGAATGGAGGAGAAGGGATTGCGGTGTGGCCATCCTCCCTGGGGGGGTGATGTCTCACTTTCTGTCTTTCTGTCTGTTTCTGTCTTTCTGGCAAGCGCAAGCACCCTATAGCAAAAACCTCTCCAAGAAAAAGAGCTCTGAATTGCAAAAAGCTAAAATCAGTGTTGCTTTTGGACCTCCGGGCAAGCTGCAACCATGGGTCTGTCTTACAGAGGTGAGGCGTGCTTCATGAGAAATGCAAGCTAACCACTCATCCTGTTCTTCTACTGACAGTGCTAGTTAAACTCTGTATATGCCTTTTTCAATCATTTATTCTATTTGTTACTGTTATTTATTTTTAAATGAGACCAGTGGGAGACAGCAAAAGAGAAAGGGAAAGTGAGAAAGCCAACCACCAGGTGCAGGACTTGAGCTACAGTCGGCCAGGCCAGAGTCCAGCTCCTTAACCAGCACGCCACCTGCCGGCCCCTCTAAACTTTATAACGCTTTTAAATAAAAGCCTTGGAATAAAAAGGGATGTTTCCCCCTGAGGTGTCTCTCTTAATCACTTCCAAACGATTTTAGGCATCGGCCGTGGTGGTAAATGGTCATCTCGATTGGGGCTATTTCTTTACAAACTTCAGAGAGCAAATCATCTTTTTTTTTTTCCATTTCTGAAGATTCATAGCGAAACGATTCTCTACTTTAATGCCGGTGGAAAGTTCTATCACAAGAAAGTGAGCCATTTGAACGCAGCCGTTCCAGCGGGCTACCCGGCATGGCACTGGGGTGGACACCGCGGCCAGCGAATCCCAGCTGTTTTCACCCATTTATTCCCCTGCAACGCCACCCTCCTCCCTACAAATTCACAGCGTGGCCCTTAAACTGCATTCCGGAGAAAAGCCTCCCCAGGGGAGACGGGCAGCCATTCTCTCCTCCCCTGAACGAAACCTGAGAAGGAAGCGTTCCTGTCTGTGCTGACTAGAAGCGGGTTCTTTTGTGAGCACCAGCGGGCCTGTGAGACAAATGTCACCCGGCCGGCCCTCGGGCTGAGCGCGCTGTATTATTTAACGCTCTTTAGGATCATCTTTTCCAGCGCCGCCTTCCAGGGAGAATCCTGAATACGGACCTGCACAGATCAGATGCCGGCCTTTATCCGCAGAGCGACAGCATCTGCAGGGTGACTTTCCCCTTCATCCCAGGGGACTCCATTCAAAGACTCGGACGTCAGACCGGACACAAGTCACCTTGGTTTTCCGAGAGTCGCTGTCTCTGCCCGGTGCCACAGCACAGAGTCCACCCAACAAGACAAAATTTTGAAAAGAACACAAGAGAAGGAGTAGCTTTGCATCAGAATAACAAAAATTCCAGCCTGCTGGCATTGAAGATTAGTTTTAGGTGAGGCCGGCAGGTGGTGTGGTGGTTGAGGTCCTGGTCTCCCACATGGCTGACTGTGGTTCAAGTCCCAGACCTGGCAGCTTGCTTGCTTGCTTTCCCTTTCTCTCTCTCTGTCTCTGGTCAAATTGAATAATCATAACAATAACAAATGAAATCAAATAAATATTTTGTTTTGAAAAATGGTTTTAGGGACCAGCCGGTGGTGTGTTTAGAAAAATGGTTTTAGGGACCAGCCGGTGGTGTGGTTATTAAGGCATTGGACTCCCATGTGGCCGATGGCAGTTTGAGTCCCAGACCTGATGGCTTGCTTTCTCATGATCTCCCTCTCTTTCTCTCTCTCTGTGTCACTTTCTGGTAACAGCATATGCCCAATAACAAACATAGAAATCATAATAATAATAAATATAATTAAATTAATCATTCTTTTTTTTTTGAGAGAGAGAAAGAGAGAATTTTTTTCTATAGGGCACATGCACTCACCAGAGAGAGGGAAAGTGAGAAATCACCCCTCAGGAAGGGTGGCCACACCGCAATCCCTTCTCCTCCATTCTCCTCTCAGGATCTTGGACACGCACACACGCATATCCAGTGTGAGTTTAAGCCCCGGGTCCAGGACTCCAACTGCAGCCAACCACATGGGCCTCCAGTGACATAAACATTACGCCATCTGCTGTACCCAAATAAATAATTATTTTAAAAGTTGGTTTTCAGGGTCAAAACAAACCATCATGGGACCAGCAGTTAGCATAATGTCTATCATTCAGGACTGGAGAGAATCCGTTTGCTCAACCAACTTTTTTCCTAACCACTCTCTTGTTAAGATACCTAACGGTGTATTACAATGCGCAGGCTGGGGACCAGCAGGTGGCATAGTGGTTGTGGCATAATGGCTATGTTGTTGGACTCCCATGTACTCGACTGCGGTTCGAGGTCTGGACCCGGTGGCTTAAACTCATGCTGGGTGCGTTTGCGTGTGTGGCCAAGATCCCAAGAGGAGAATGGAGGAGAAGGGATTGTGGCGTGGCCATTCCCCCTGGGGGGTGATTTCTCGCTTTCTGTCTCTCTGTCTCTCTCTGTCTGTCTGGTGAGTGCACACACCGTATAGCAAAAAAAAAAATCTCTCCAAAAAAAGAAAAAACAAACTACCATAGATGAAGTCATGTTTGTTCGAAATTCCATTTCTGGTTATTCTAAAATGTTGCTGATGGAGTGAAGGAAAATGACCCAGTGTACTCAAACGCATAGGTTCATCACCTCTGGAAACACACCCCCACACACAACCAGAACAGTGCTTTACCAAGTCTCTGGGTATTTCCCAGGTCCTGTCAAGTCAACATTGCAAAAAGAGGTTAAGGAACTCGATCCCACGTGGTCAACTGCACAGGTTGAGTCCCAGACCCGGTGGCTTGAAAATCACACTGGGTGTGTGTGTGCATGCCCAGAGTTCTGGGAAACAATGGAGGAGAAGGGATTGCAGGGTGCTCCCTTCCTGGACTGGCGGAGCGGGATTTATTACTTACCCTCTCTTCATCTTTCTCTTTCTCTTCAGTGAGCGCATGCACCCTAGAGCAAAAACCCAAAACATCAAATAAAATGATAAAATAGCCTTCACACCCTGATTACTCCTGGTTGGACATTTAATAAGGGCAACTATCTTTTCCTTTTAATTTTAGAATTATTCATTTAGTTCTATTTTGATTATAATAATAATTATTATTATTTGATTTGCTATCGTGCATGTGCACTCACCAGACAGAGAGAAAAAGAAGAAAGAGAAAAAGAGAAAGTGAGAAAACAAGCCACCAGGTCTGGGACTTGAACCGTGGTCAACCATGTGGGAGTCCAGCACCCTATCTACCATGCCACTTTCTGCTGGCCCCAAGTGCAATTGCCTTTTTTTATATATATAATTTTTAAATTTTATTTTATGTATTATTATTTTTATTTTGACTAGAGAGAGACTGGGAGAGAAAGAGAAGGAAAGTGAGAAAGCAAGCCGCCAGGTCCGGGACTCAAACCATGGTCAGCCATGTGGGAGTCCAGCACCCTATTCACCATGCCACCTGCCAGCCCCAAGAGCAACTGTCTTTTGTAATCAAGGCACATGTTACTGAGGTTAGCGGCTTTAAACACTATCTCACAGGGCATAGATTTCCCCGAAGGTTGATATTCAAAGAGATGCTTTCCTCATGTACAAGATACCTCTACTTTTTTTTTTTTTTTTTTTTTTGCTATAGGGCGCTTGCGCTTGCCAGAGAGAGACAGAGAGACAGAAAGTGAGAAATCACCCCCCGGGGAGATGGCCACGCCGCAATCCCTGCTCCTCCATTCTCCTCTCAGGATCTTGGGCACGCACGCACACACCCCCGGCGTGAGTTTAAGCCACCGAGTCTGGGACGGGAACCGCGGTTGACTACGTGGGAGTCCAGCGACATAGCCATTACGCTAACTGCTGGTCCCACCTCTATTTTACCCTATGTTAATCGAATCTCCACCCTTTGTTTAGATCGTTAAAAACAATCTTTTCAATTAGGAATAATAATCATTTGAGTTGAGTTTGACATGGTTTCTGAAATGAGTAACTAATTCGACGTGTTGTTTGTTTTCCCTCTGAGTTCTGAAAACAAGGCTCTTTAGTTATTCACTAGAGAATGGAAGCAATTAATACAGTTTAAATTCCTTAGCGTGGGGTGAAGATGGAGACAATTAAGCCACACACATTCCGTCTGTAATGTTTACAAGTATGTCCTCCTCCGGTAGATACGGAGAACGATTAAGCGATGCATCATTGGAACGATAGGAAGAGTCTCCTCCTATGTGCTTTTAGAATCAAATACCAAGAACATTCGAAATGTACAATTAGGGACCAGCAGTTGGCGTAATGGCTATGTTGCTGGACTCCCATGGAGTTGACCACAATTAGAGTCCCAGACCCAGTGGCTTAAATCACGCCGGGCACGTGTGTGCGTGTGTGCCCAAGATCTCGAGAGGAGAATGGAGGAGAAGGGATTACGGCGTGACCATCCCCCCTGGGGAGTGATTTCTCGCTTTCTGTCTCTCTGTCTCTCTCTGTCTTTCTGGCAAACACACGCGCCCTATAGCCAAAACCTCTCCAAAAAATTAAAATAAAATAAAAGTGGCCTTTCCATTACGTATGTGGCACTAAAATTCAGCTGTCCACTCGATCACAAGGGAAATTGTCAATGTATTTCAGAGAGTCAAGAGCATACACCTTTCCTCTCTGTTCACAAGACGATTAATTGACGCATTGGCAAAAGTAAGATACAGTTGTGTTTTTTTGGTTTGGGGGGATTTTTTGCTTTTTTTGTTTTTGACATAGGGCACATGGACTTGCCAGAGAGAGACAAAGAGACAGCGAGAGGGAGAGTGAGAAATCAGTCCCTGGGGGGATGGCCACACCACAATCCCTCCTCTTCCATTTTAGGCACACATGCACATGCACCCAGATCTAGTTTCAAGCCACCAGGCCCAGGACTCGAACCGTGGTTGAATATGTGGGAGTCCAGCAACATACTCACTATACCGTCAGTTGGCCCTAAAAGATAGTTGCTTTAACGCACTTTAAAAATGTGTATTTGGGACCAGCAGTTGGCGTAATGTTTCTGTCCCTGGATTCCCACGTAGTTGACCGTGGTTCGAGTCCCAGACATGACTACTTAAAACTCAGGCCAGGCACGTGTGCGTGTGTGACCATGATCCAGAGAAGAGAATGGAAGAGAAGGGATTGCAGTGTGGCCCTCCTCCCTGGGGGAGTGATTTCTCACTTTCTGTCTCTATGTCTCTCTCTGTCTTTCTCCGGCAAGCCCACACACCCTATAGCAAAAGTCTCTCTTAAAAAAAAAATTCTTTTAAATGTGTGTTTGGACCCATAAAATACATCATTGCAATTAACTTGCACTTTGCAAACAGAATCAGACATACATTTCTCCTGAACCAATGGCTTAAAACAATGACCATTGTGTTTGCTCGGGGTTCTACTGGTCACCAGGTTAGGCTGGGCTCAGCGGGGTGGTTCTTCTGCTGTCTCTTCTGGGTACCTTCCAAGCCCGCAACCATCTGGCAGGTCCATGGGGTCAGCGTGACTTCATCTCTCTCTTAATAATCATCAATAAAATTAAATAAATAAATGTTTTTTTTTAAAAAAAAGAAAGAAAGAAAAGAGACAAGAAAGCCCTGGAGATAGATGGGACCACACAGAACTGAACGTAGAAGAAGAAAAAGACTACATTATGGAAGGAAGGAAGGGAAGACGTCCCCCTTTGCCTTGCAGATGCAACTTCACGCCTCATCCCTTAATTCTTTCTCCCATAGAAAGTTCTACGCTTGCAAGTGCATCTAAGAGAAAACATTGAAATCATCAGAATTTTATTCCCGCATCCAAGCCAGGTAGCCACAAAGTAACTTCAAAGGTTCCTTTGGGGCAGGTGACATAATATTTCTCCATGACCATTAAAGCTGAAGCTGACTGAGCTCCACGGTGCCATTTAATTCTGCAAGTCGGCACTTCACGCTGCATCAAAAGGCCTTTATCACCTGAGCTGCACTTAAAATGCATGTTTTACAATGTCTAGCTTAACACAAGCCAAAACCGAGGAGGGAGGCTTTCTCAAACAAGAGAAAAAGACTTCTTGGGAGAAAGAAATATTTAAGTCCTAGAAGAAATAAAATCAAAATCTTCAAACCTAATATTTCTAGAGAAAAACAATCTTCAGTGGCATTTCCAAATGCTTTAATGCCCACAAACTATCCAGCCATTGCTTTTTCAAAAGAATTCTTTTATTTACCTTTATTTATTTTTACTTTTGAGCAGAGAGGGACAGAGTGAGAGAGAGAGAGAGGGAAAGTGAGAAAGCAAGCCGCCAGGTCCAGGACTCAAACCATGGTTGGCTATGTGAGAGTCCAGTGCCTTAACCACCACGCCACCTGCTGGCCCCTAGAGTATGTTTTTAAGAGAGTCCTTGTTTGTTTTTGTTACAGGGTGCATGAGCTCACCAAAGACAGAGACGGAAAGTGAGAAATCACCCCCGCTGGGGAGACAGGCATGCCACAATCCCTTCTCCTCCATTCTCCTCCAGCGATTTGGGGCACACACACACACACACACGCCTGGTGTGAGGTTCAAGCCACCAGGTCCAGGACTACGCAGGAGTGCAGCCATGTAATCATTGCCCCATCAGCTGGTCCCCCAGGAGTATTTTTCTTTTAAAAAAGTAAGTGCTATATAGAGTATCTTAACAATCACTTTAGCTAAAATTAAGAGGGACCAAATACCCGATTCGTTTTTAGGGGCTGTATTTATCTTCTGGAGTATTTTCTTTTAAAAAAGAAAGTGCTATATAGAGAATCTTACCAATCACTTTAGCTAAAATTAAGAGGGACCAAATACCCGATTCGTTTTTAGGGGCTGTATTTATCTTCTGCAACTCCGTCTCCTTCCGAAAAGATTCCAGGTGGCTCATTACCCAGTTCAGCTCCCATCCCGCACGAGAGAACGTTTCGGCTCTGCGATCTACGTGTTTGCTTTTATTTCCTCGAGGTCACGTCATTAATCCTCCTCCGTGAGCCAGACGGGGTGCCACCTCCGCGCACGCTCACAAGAAACGTGGCGGTGAAAGGGCAAAGAAAATCGATGCCGATGCTTCGACGCTGCGGAATTAAAATGCGCAGTTGGTTTTCCCTTAGAAAGTCAGAAAATCCTTGGGGAAATGCAGGCTATTTCCAAGCGGACTAAGAAGGGCCGCTCTGGTCCGAGGGAAGATGCTGGAAGCGTAACCGTGGTGTGGAAACGTGGGGCCTTTGGGAGGAACAAAGTCGTCAAGACAGAGCCCCCATATTTAAATTCTGTTATGTTTTTTGGTTATGATTTTTGGCTATAGGGTGCCTGCACTTGCTAGAGAGAGAGACAGAGAGAGGGAAAGTGAGAAATCATCCCCCCGGGGGGTGGCCATGCTGCAATGTCCTCTCCTCCATTCTCCTTGGAGTTTGGACACACTTGCTTACGAGCCTGGCGTGATGTTCAGGCCACCAGGTCCAGTCCTGGCAGGTGTAAAAGGAGAGGGAATAAATTCAGAGCCCCAAACACACAGAGACGCATCGGCAAGCGTCCTACGCTCTAACGCCGTGTGCTAGGGCCAAAAGATCCTCGCCACGTAGGGTCCCTGGAACTGGCATCTCCAAACTGTCAGCTCAATAACCCTCAATTTTTATCCATCACTCAGGGTGGGGTTGTTCTGTTCCCAACAAGAGAATGGACTAGAACCAAGACCACGAAAAATGGATTTTTCCATCGGTCTTTAAAGGTGACAACAGCATTCACATTTGAGCTCACTGAACAATCAGGTCCCTGAGACCAGCAGATGGCGTAATGGTTACGTCATTGGACTTCCACACGGTGATCCACAGTCCGAATCCCAGACCCAGAGGCTTAAATCTCTTGCCGGACCAGCGTGTGTGCATGCATGCCCAAGATCCCAAGAGGGGACTGGAGGAGAAGGGATTGCGGCGTGGTCATCCCCACCGGGATGGGGGGGGGTGATCTCTCACTTTCTGTCTCTCTCTGTCTCTCTCTTTGTCTCTCCAATGAGAGACATGCCCTATAGGAAAAAGTTCTCCCAATAAAAATCAAAGAAAGAAATAGAAAAGAAAAACAAGGCAGGTCCCCAAGTCTGATGGTCCTTGGTTATATGACTTTGGGCGAAGGACTTAATCGAACGTTTTTAAATGATGGAGGAGCGAAGCCGAGAAAGGTGAGTTGTCGTCGCAGTCAGACCTCCCCACACATAGACCGCCATCCCGAGATGCTGTTGTCTTGATCAGAATAAGAGATACTACTATATTTTTTTGGCTGTCGTTTTAGTTTAGTTGTATTTTTGTTTTTTTATAGGACATGTATGCTTGCCAGAGGGACAGAGAGAAGGGAGGTGAGAAATCACCCCCTTGGGCGACCGCACTGCAATCCCTTCTCCTTCATTCTCCTCTGGGGATTTTGGACACGCACGCAAACACACCCACACCGGCATGATTTTCCGGCTCCTGGGTTTGAACCATGCAGTCGGCCACAAGGGCTGCGACCACTTGAACGTCTGCACCACCAGCCAGCCCCAGAGATGAGGGTTTTATACTCGGAGAACTGGAGCGGGGTCCGTCAGGGTGTCAGGTGGGACGATCCACCCTCGAGGAAGACGGCAGCTGACACTCAGTGATTAGAGATGACGGGTGAGGCTCACCGCCCCTCCGTGTGGCTAAATTTAATCACGCAGAACCTTAAAACCATGGTGTGATCACTCTACTTTTTCTTCCTTTCGCTTATTTTTTTCAGATTTTTGCACTCACTGGAGAGACAAAGACGGAGAGAGGCAAAGTGAGAAATCACTCTCCGGAGGGATGAGCACGCCGCAATCCCGTCTCCTCCGTCCTCTTCTTGGGATTTTGAGCATGCACATGCATGCACGTGCCTGGCATGTTTGGGACGTGAACCATGGAGTTGGCCATGTGAGGTCCTTTGCCTTAACCATCGGAAAACCTTCTGGCCCCAACACACACACCTTTCTACTCATCTCCATCATTTTAAAGCCGGATTAAGTCTTTTGCCCAAGGTCACATGCCCAAGGACTAGGAGACTTAGTTTTTGTTTTTGGTTTTTGTTTTGTTTTTTGTTTTTTGGGGTTTTTTTTGAGAGGTTTTCACTATAGGGCACGTGCGCTCACCAGACAGACAGAGAGAGACAGAGAGACAGAAAGCGAGAAATCACCCCCCAGGGGAGATGGCCACACGGCAATCCCTTCTCCTCCATTCTCCTCTCGGGATCTTGGGCACGCACACACACACGCCCGGCGTGAGTTTTAAGCCACCGGGTCCAGGACGTGAACCGCGGTCGACTACATGGGAATCCAGCGACATAGTCATTATGCTAACTGCTGGTTCCCGGTTTTTGTTTTGTTTTTGAGAATTATTTTTGGACCTGCAGTTGGTGTAATGGCTATGTTGCTGGACTCCCATGTAGTCAACTCCAGTTCGAGTCCCGGACCCGGTGGCTTAAACTCACACCGGGTGCGTGTGAGTGTGTGCCCAAGATCCTGAGAGGAGAATGGAGGAGAAGGGATTGCCCATTCCCCCTGGGGGGGGGCGATTTCTTGCTTTCTGTCTCTTTGTCTCTCTGGTGAGTGCATGCACTCTATAGCAAAAATCTCTCCCAAAACTAAATAAATAAATAAATAAAAATAAAAATAAACAGAGCTACCTAACAAAGATAGTAGCCCTCTTGTTGAGGTTTGTCCACAGAAGTTTGCCAATACCAAGCAAGTGTGTACCCAAGTAAAAACCGTGTCGGGGGAAAAAAAACAAAAGCATTTCACTTCATTTAATTAAGATGCAACACTTGATTATTGTCTAGTCATTTAATAATTTTGTTTTTGCCATTAAAAGGATTTTTACTTCCATTTAATTACTTTAATTTGTTTTGCAATACACTTGCAGACACATCAATAATGCCGTGAGCCAGAGCAAGCATTCAGACTGCTAAATCCCGCCAAGTCGGACCTGAGGCGGCCATGCTTTTCCCTCACTGCCCAGAGATGGAAGGAAGGCGGCGTAAATATTTTAAAGTCTGCAGGAAACAACAATGGCCGTCAGAGCGAGCCCTGCTCAATTCCCAACAAGTTTTCTAAATTTTAGCCTTCTCATTCTCTCTGTGTTTAGAGAGAGAGATAATTTACTATACACCACATGCATGCACTCGAGAGACAGAGAGACAGAAAGCGAGAAATCACCCCCCAGGGGGAATGGCTACGCCACAATCCCTTCTCCTCCATTCTCTTCTCGGGATCTTGGGCATGCATGCACACGCGCCCAGCATGAGTTTAAGCCACCGGGTCTGGGACTCGAACTGCAGTTGAGTACATGGGAGTCCAGCGACATAGCCATTACTCCACAACCACTACGCCACCTGCTGGCCCCCAAACTGCACGTTGTAATACACCGTTAGGCATCTTAACAAAGTTTCTTGTTTGGCGAGGGTGGTTAGGAAAAAAATTGGTTGAGCAAACTGATTCTGTCCAATCCTGAATGATAGACATGGTACTCATTGAGAGCCAGCCAAGGGCATGGTGGTCCAGGCAGCTTGATCTCACATGGGTCAAGGGGTTCAAGTCCCAGGTCTGGCAGCATGGGCGTGTGTGCCCAAAATCCCAAGAGAAAAATGGAGGAGGGGCCGGCAGGTGGCATGGTAGTTAAAGGCACTGGACTCCCACATGGCCGACCGCGGTTTGATTCCCGGACCTCATGGTTTGCCTTCTCACTTTCCCTCTGTCTCTTTCTCTCTGATCAAACTGAAAAATAATAATAATAATAATTAGATTGAAATAATTCTTAAAAAGAAAAATGGGGAAGGGATTACAGCGTGGCCTTCTCCCTTGGGAGGTGATTTCTCACTATCTCTCTCTTTGTCTCTCTGGCTAGCGCACATACCCTATAGCAAAAAACTAAAAGGAAAAAAGATAAGAAAATGGGGGGGGGGGTTTGAATGCATATGAAGCAATTGTACACTTTCCTTTTAATTCTAGACAATAAAGTTATTAAACAACATGCATTTTCATACCGGAGGGGGAAAGCACCCTGACACACTTACGAACAAACATACGTTCATTCAAAACGAACTTGTGGCTACATACTGCATGCAACAATTAATTCTGACTTAAACAATGATTTACTTGAAACTGAGATTTGCTCTAAAACATCCTGTTTCCTTGGCAGGACGTAATAAACTGTGTAATTAGTAATGACTTCTAGGCGTAAACTAGTTAGACATCTGTCACTCTGTCCTCACCTAGTCTCGTGACTCACTTTGGACCCACTCACTGCACCATGGTCTCTGAGAGCCCAGGCAGATGACCTAAACCAGGTAATCATTCACCAAAGCTGGGATATTTTTGGTAATTATACGGATGAGGGGAGAATGGGGGCAACAAAATCCTCTTATTTCAAATATTGAAAAAGTTATTTTGAAGGCTAACAGGTGTGTGTGTGTGTGTGTGTGTGTGTGTGTGTAGGGGGTGTTGAAGGCACTAGATTCCACATGGCCAATGGCAAGATGCGAGTCCCAGACCCAGAGAGTTGAAAAACACACCAGGCTGATAGTAGCCCACTTGTTGAGGTTTGTCCACAGAAGTTTGCCAATACCAAGCAAGTGTGTACTGAAGTAAAAACCCTGTCGGGGGAAAAAAAAGAAAAGCATTTCACTTCATTTAATTAAGATGCAACACTTGATTATTGTCTAGTCATTTAATAATTTTGTTTTTGCCATTCAAAGGATTTGATTTTTACTTCCATTTAATTACTTTAATTTGTTTTGCAATACACTTGCAGACACATCAATAATGCCGTGAGCCAGAGCAAGCATTCAGACTGCTAAATCCCGCCAAGTCGGACCTGAGGCGGCCATGCTTTTCCCTCACTGCCCAGAGATGGAAGGAAGGCGGCGTAAATATTTTAAAGTCTGCAGGAAACAACAATGGCCGTCAGAGCGAGCCCTGCTCAATTCCCAACAAGTTTTCTAAATTTTAGCCTTCTCATTCTCTCTGTGTTTAGAGAGAGAGATAATTTACTATACACCACATGCATGCACTCGAGAGACAGAGAGACAGAAAGCGAGAAATCACCCCCCAGGGGGAATGGCTACGCCACAATCCCTTCTCCTCCATTCTCTTCTCGGGATCTTGGGCATGCATGCACACGCGCCCAGCATGAGTTTAAGCCACCGGGTCTGGGACTCGAACTGCAGTTGAGTACATGGGAGTCCAGCGACATAGCCATTACTCCACAACCACTACGCCACCTGCTGGCCCCCAAACTGCACGTTGTAATACACCGTTAGGCATCTTAACAAAGTTTCTTGTTTGGCGAGGGTGGTTAGGAAAAAAATTGGTTGAGCAAACTGATTCTGTCCAATCCTGAATGATAGACATGGTACTCATTGAGAGCCAGCCAAGGGCATGGTGGTCCAGGCAGCTTGATCTCACATGGGTCAAGGGGTTCAAGTCCCAGGTCTGGCAGCATGGGCGTGTGTGCCCAAAATCCCAAGAGAAAAATGGAGGAGGGGCCGGCAGGTGGCATGGTAGTTAAAGGCACTGGACTCCCACATGGCCGACCGCGGTTTGATTCCCGGACCTCATGGTTTGCCTTCTCACTTTCCCTCTGTCTCTTTCTCTCTGATCAAACTGAAAAATAATAATAATAATAATTAGATTGAAATAATTCTTAAAAAGAAAAATGGGGAAGGGATTACAGCGTGGCCTTCTCCCTTGGGAGGTGATTTCTCACTATCTCTCTCTTTGTCTCTCTGGCTAGCGCACATACCCTATAGCAAAAAACTAAAAGGAAAAAAGATAAGAAAATGGGGGGGGGAGTTTGAATGCATATGAAGCAATTGTACACTTTCCTTTTAATTCTAGACAATAAAGTTATTAAACAACATGCATTTTCATACCGGAGGGGGAAAGCACCCTGACACACTTACGAACAAACATACGTTCATTCAAAACGAACTTGTGGCTACATACTGCATGCAACAATTAATTCTGACTTAAACAATGATTTACTTGAAACTGAGATTTGCTCTAAAACATCCTGTTTCCTTGGCAGGACGTAATAAACTGTGTAATTAGTAATGACTTCTAGGCGTAAACTAGTTAGACATCTGTCACTCTGTCCTCACCTAGTCTCGTGACTCACTTTGGACCCACTCACTGCACCATGGTCTCTGAGAGCCCAGGCAGATGACCTAAACCAGGTAATCATTCACCAAAGCTGGGATATTTTTGGTAATTATACGGATGAGGGGAGAATGGGGGCAACAAAATCCTCTTATTTCAAATATTGAAAAAGTTATTTTGAAGGCTAACAGGTGTGTGTGTGTGTGTGTGTGTGTGTGTGTGTAGGGGGTGTTGAAGGCACTAGATTCCACATGGCCAATGGCAAGATGCGAGTCCCAGACCCAGAGAGTTGAAAAACACACCAGGCTGGGACCAGCAGTCAGTGTAATGGCTATGTCTCTGGACTCCCACATAGTGGACCACGGTTCAAGTCCCAGACCCAGTGACTTAAACTCACGCCGGGCACGTGTGCATACGTGTCCAAGATCCCTAGAGGAGAATGGAGGAGAAGGGATTGCGGCGTGGCCATCCCCCTGGGGGTGATTTCTTGCTTTCCCTCTCTCTGTCTCTCTGGCAAGCGTGCATGCCCTACAGTAAAAAATCTCTCTCTGGAAAAGAAAAGAAAAAGGAAAAGAAGAAGAAAAACACACCAGGCCTGTGTGTGTGCATGCCCAAATCCCTGCAGAATGGAGGAAAAGGGGTGCCAGCATGGCCATTCCCCGTGGGCTGATTTCTGACTGTTTCTCTCTGGTGACTGCATTCAATCTATCGCCAAAAGAAAAAAAGAATAGAAAATTAAGAAATCATTCTGAAGCCCATAAATCTTGTGTTTTTCACTCTGTCTCAGAAGAGCCTAATGCATTTAAGTGGGCATAATGGAACGGTTCTTGCTGTGGTTTCCACAGTCCCTGAATTTCCTTTTCATTTTATTTATGAATTTTTTTAGAGGTTTTTGTCTTAGGATGTGTGTGTTTGCTGGAGAGAGAGAACAGTGAGAGAGAAAGTGAGAAATCACCCCCTGGGGCGGGGAGGATGGCCATGCCACAATCCATTCTCCCAGGATCTTGGGCGAGGCACACACATGTACCCAGTGTGAGCTTCAAACAACCAGGTCTGGAGCTCAAACTATGATCGGCCATATGGGAGTCCAGTGATGTAACCGCTACACATCTGCTGGCCCTCAAAGCACCCCAGATTTCATGGGTCAAAATTTGATTGTAAGATGACAGAAACTTTGGGACCAGCAGTTAGTATAATGGCTATGTCACTGAACTCCCATGGAGTCGACCATGGTTCGAGTCCTGGACCTGGTAGATTACTCTCACCGGGCGCATGTGCGTGTGTGCCCAAGATCCCGAGAGGAGAATGGAGGAGAAGGGATTGCGGTGTGGCCATCCCCCTGGGGGGTGATTTCTCACTTTCTGTCTCTCTGTCTCTGTGTTTCTGGCGAGCGCACGCGCCCTAGAGCAAAAACCCTCTCCAAAAAAAAGACTAAAAGATGAAGAGATGGAGTCCTTGGGAAGGAATTAGATTAGATAAAAATTATCATGGCCAAGTCCCCATGAATGAATCCTGGGGATTTAAAAGAAGAGTCTAAGGGGACCAGCAGGCGGTGTGTTGGTTAAGGTGCTGGACACTCCCACATGGCTGACCACGGTTCAAGTCCCACACCTGGGGCTTACTTTCTCACTCCTCCACCCCTCAAATTAAAAATAAAGGAATGACTAAATAAATTTCTTTTTTAAAAAGGCGAGTCTAAGACAGAGACACAAGGATGCAGACCCACACCCTCCTCCCCTCCGCAGGCTGTAAGGAAGCCAGAAGACCCTCACTGGACATGACCCACAAATCTCGGACCTCCACAATGCTAGCTAAATACACCTCTCTCTTGATGAGTTTCCAAGACCCAGGGCTTTTCCTTGGTTAGCAACAGAACAGACTAGAACCGTACCTCGAATAATCTCTCTCGTTAAGTTATGGTGCTAAACACCTGCATTTTGGTAAAACAGAACATTTAGCTCACAGCTTCAGAGGTTCAAAGTCAAGGGTGGCATCTGGTGAGAGGGTCTCCTGGCCAGACAGCACAGTACATCCCACGGCAGACATAACCACAGTGGGCTTGCGTCTACACCTGTGTCCCGTTCTCTTCTTATTAAGCCACCAAGATTCAATTACGGCCCCTCTATCCTGATGACTTGATCCTACTTGCCTACCAAAGTCTTCAGTTCCTTTTTTTTTTTTTTTTAAGAGTTTTTGCCATTGGGTGTGTGCGCTCGCTGGAGGGAAAGGGAGACAGAGACAGTGAGAGGGAAAGTGAGAAAGCACCCTCCCTCCAGGAGGGATGGCCACGCTGCAACCCCTTCTCCTCCATTCTCCTCTTGGCATCTTGGGCAC
>NW_006204933.1:167225-190471 GCF_000334495.1 Tupaia belangeri chinensis
AGAGACAGAAAGCGAGAAATCACCCCCCAGGGGGGATGGTCACGCCGCAATCCCTTCTCCTCCATTCTCCTCTCGGGATCTTGGGCACGCACGCACACGCACCCGGCGTGAGTTTTAAGCCACCGGGTCCGGGACGCGAACCGTGGTCGACTATGTGGGAGTCCAGCGACATAGCCATTACGCTAACTGCTGGTTCCCTGGCATGAGTTTTGAAGTCACCAGGTCCTGTACTCAAACCATGATCTACCATGTGAGAGTCCAGTGACGTAACTGCTATGCCATCTGCTGACCCCTCTCTTTCTTTCTTTCTTTCTTTAAAAATTTGTTTTCGTGGGGCAGGCAGGTTGCATGGTGGGTGGGGTGCTGGACTCCCACATGGCCAACCATGGTTCGAGTTCTGGACTCAGAGCCTTGCTTTCTCTCTCTCTCTCTCTCTCTCTCTCTCGTCAAATTAAAAAATAATAATGATGGAGGCTGTCGATTGGCATGGTGGTTAAGGGCACTGGACTCCCACATGGGCAACTGCGGTTCAAGTCCCGAATCTGGCAGCTTGCTTTCTCGCTTTCCCTCTTTCTCTTGCTCTGTCCCTCTCTGCTCAAATTAAAATAAATAAATACAGCTAAATAAAATAATTCTTTAAAAAAAAGAATGATCATTTTAAGATAAATAAATGTTTTACAAAAATTCGATTTCTTTTTTTCCATTTTTCCCTCCGACTTTGAGATACGATCACAGGTGCTCATGCCCCTGGTCTGTCTGATTTCACTTGCCAGGTATCAAGTGAAAACTCGCGGAAAAAGGAGGCAACCAAGGCTGCATGTCAATTGCAGTATTCACGGGGAAGATGCTGGCGTTTGCTCTGGATCGTCGGGGGCTTTTATTCTTGGTTTCCTATCTAACTGGCAAAAACGCTGCTTGGAAACAGCTCTCAACATGGAGCTTCACATGTCAGGGAGTTTGCTACACACAGCAGAACTGTTTTGCATGACTTTTTTCCTCTCTCCTTCTCCCTGAATATTTCCCCTGGTACATGCGTAATCTCCTTGAACAAACCTCTGGTCGTTCATGCCAAGCAATCACGCCTTCTCCTCTGCGCACATGGGGAACCCCAGCAGCCCCTGCTAATGACCCATGTTGCTCTTTTAACTCTTCACGCATGCGGTTCTTAAGATTCACCTGTATCTACTTCCCATGCTGAAACCCTACTACTGCTCTTACTTCCAGTTTTCACATATAATTCTTTAACATTTTTGCCACAGGGCGCTGTGCGCTTGCCAGAAAGACAGAGACAGGGAAAGTGAGAAATCTCCTTCCGTGGGGACGGCCGCACTGCAATCCTTTCTTCTCCATTCTCCTCTTGGAAATCGGGCATGCGTGCACACCTGCCCAGCGTGATTTTCAAGCCGTCAGCTGTGGGACTTGAACCGCAGTCAGCCATGTGGGAGTCCAGTGCCTTAACCACCACACCACCTGCTGCTTTTCATATTGACCTATTTCTTTGCTTTTTTTTAGAGAGAGACTTTTCCTATAGGGCATAGGCACTCATCAGAGAGACAGAGAGATAGAAAACAAGAAGTCACCCCAGGGAGGATGGCCACACCGCAATCCCTTCTCCTCCGTTCTCCTCTTGGGATGTTGGGCATGAGTTTAAGCCACCAGGTCCGGGACTCGAACCACAGTCATCTGCTGGTCCCAATGCTTACCTGTCTCTGTAGTTTACCTTCTTAAATTCCAGTGGGCTAGAGCAGTTCTTTCCGGTTTTAAAGCGAGCTCATGTCTTGAGAAGGTATATCTATGTAGGCAATAATTAGCAATAACAAGAAATCTCGCAGTGTTTCAGAGATGAGACTTTGCAATATGACCTTGCTTGGTGGGAACGGGGGTCATCAATAACGCAGAAAACCCGTCCGTGCTTGGAAAACACCGTTGCTGGCCTGACGTTCTCGCTTCGAACCACTGACGTTAACACCTGCATATATCCTGGGGGTCAATTTAATCCTGTATCGACTCTCTCGGTGGTCTGATGCTGTTAACCGGTTTCTTGACCTCTTTCATGTACGCCGTTTATAGAACTGGTCTACGCGTGAGAATACGCGAGGGAGAATGTAGTTAGAAGGAGAACGATCCATACGAGCATAAATTCTGTTTCCAAACACTCACACGGGCCTCTCTGATCTCTCTCAGAACCCAATCCATCCATCTCATGGCAATTTCGACATCTTCCTCGGGAAATGAAAACATGGAAGTCCTGCGTTTCTCTCTCTTGAGCTTCCACGTGTGCCCTTAAAACTTTTGATCTAAAATTCTTCTCTGATATGGACGAGCGAAAATGACAGATCAGGGACCAGCAGGGGGCGTGGTGGTTAAGGTGCTGGAGACACCCACATGGCCGACCGTGGTTCAAGTCCTGGACCTGGTAGCTTGTTTTCTTGCTTTCTCTCTCTCTCTCTCTCTGGCTGGTAAACTGAAAAATAATAATAATAAATAAATTTAAAAATTGTTTTTTAAAAAAGAAAATGACAGATCAAATACATACCGTTTTTTCGACTCTACGATGATGCTGTCGGGGCTGACCTGAAGGGACAATGGGTAAGCAGTTTTACTGAGAGCTGGATACCACATGGCCGACCAGAGCTCCCGTCCCAGCTCCTCTGGCTAGAAAAGCACACTGGGTGCACATGTTTGCACGCCCCAAATTCTGAGCATGGAGGACTAGAGGAAAGGAGATTGTGGCATGACCATGCCCTGGATGGATCATGCCAGTCCTGTGCACACTCTCTCTTCCTCTCTCTCTCTCACGTGCACACGCTCTCTGGCAAGTCGACAAAAATGTCTAATGGTTTCAATAGAAATCACACGTCAAGTTTTGAACTTTGGCTCAAAATTCTTATAACAACTTAAGTATAACACGGTTTGCAGGGGCCAGCAGGTGGCATGGTGGTTAAGGAGCTGGACTCCCAAATGGTCAACCGTGGTTCAAGTCCCAGACCTGGTCTCTCGAAAAATCACACAGGAGGGGTGAGGGGCAGCAGGTGGTGTGATGGTTGAGGCACTGAACTGCCACATGGCTGACTATGGTTCAAGTCCTGGACCTGGCACCTTGCTTTCTCACTTTCTCGCCCTCTCTCTCTCTCTCTTTTTCTGTGTGTCTCTGTGTCTCTCTCTGGTGAGTGCATGTGCCCTTTTAAAAATGTGCAAATTAGGGGACCAGCAGTTAGCATAATAGCTATGTTGCTGGAGTCCCATGTAGTCAACCATGGTTCGAGTCCCGGAACCGGTGGCTTAAATCTCACACTGGGCACGTGTGCGTGCGTGCCCAAGATCCCAAGAGGAGAATGGTGGAGAAGGGATTGTAGCGTGGCCATCCCCCCTGGGGGGTGATTTCTCACTTTCTGTCTCTCTGTCTCTGTCTGTCTGTCTGGCGAGCGCACGCGCCCTATAGCAAAAACCTCTCCAAAAAAAAAAAAAGTGCAAATTAAAAAACGATAATAAATTAATAATTCTTTAAACTAGAAAATCACACTGAGTGTATATGATTCCATGCCCAAAATCCAAGAAAGAAAATGGAGGAGAAGGGACTGCAACGTGCCCATCCTCCCTGCGGGATGATTTCTCACTTTCCCGCTCTCTGTCTCTGTCCAGTAAGCACACCCACCCTGTCACAAAAAACCTTTTAAAAAAAAAATAGAGTTTGGGACCAGCAGGTGGCGTGGTGGTTGAGGTGCTGGACTCTCACATGGCTGACGTGGTTCGAGTCCCAGACCTGGTGGCTTTCTTTCTTGCTTTCTCGCTCTCTCTCTCATCAAATGAAAATAAATACATAAGTAAAGTTAAATAAAAATGATTCTTTTAAAAACATAGAGTTGTGTTTAACGATAAGGCCTAACTGTCACACACACCTGGTGTTCTGAGCGTATTTAAGGGGATCTTGACAGAGCTGTGGTGCATTTCCCCGTATGTTCAGTTTATAAGCTGTTCAACTTGTCTTGGCTTAACCTCATTGTGAATTGATGGGCATCTATACCGGCTCATTAGAAAGGGAGTGGGGGCCAGCAGGTGGCATGGTGGTTAAGGGCGCTGGACTCCCACATGGCCAACCACAGTTTGAGTCCCAGACCTGGTGGCTTGCTTTCTCACTTTCTCTCTCTCTCTCTCTCTCTCTCTCTCTCTCTCTCTCTCTCGTTAAATCAATAAAATTAAATACAATAATTATTTAATAAAATATATGAGCTTATTTTGTTGCAAAACACAGTTCAAACCCATGTATATTTTTTTCAGAATAATATGTTTGTCATAAACCAAACAAAAGTAAGCAAAGAAGAAGCATATTTCATGAGTTCAATTCTGGGACTAGTACTCAAAACACAGAGTAAAAAAACAATTAAATGTCATTGGGACCTATTACATGTTAAATTAAACAAAGTGCAGAAAATAAAACTATGGTGACTCTTTCCAAGACAGAGGTGCTTTTAACTGCCATTATGGTGACGGTACTAGCCATACAATTTGGTAGGAGATAAAACAGAAAATAGTATTGAAATAGCAGAAAATAGGGGCAAAATTATCATTCTTTGAAGATCCTCGAATGGTGAACTTGAAAACCTAAGGGGGGTAAAAAAGAAAGCATTACTCAGAAACATCAAAGAAATGGGTAACAGTCAGATTACAAAGCCAACCTGCTGAAATAAAGAGCTTTTCTTGATTATACTCATGTGTGAGAAAACATGACCCGAAAAAATTAATTTACAGTAACATCACAGACATACACTACTTCAAAAATCTAACTTTTAGAGGTGAGAAATGTATTTCATGTTATTCCAGGGTCTTGCTATAGGGCACATGCACTCACTGGAGAGAGACAGACAGAAAGCAAGAAGTTACCTCCTGGGGAGGATGGCCACTCTACAATCCCTTCTCCTCCATTCTCCTCTCAAGATTTTGGGTATTGGAACCAGCAGTTAGTGGAATGGCTATGTCGCTGGACTCCCACGTAGTCGACCGTGGTTTGAGTCCCAGACCCGGTGGCTTAAACTCACACCGGGCGCGTGTGCTTGTGTGCCCAAGATCCCGAGAGGAGAATGGAGGAGAAGGGATTGTGGTGTGGTCATCCCCCCTGGGGGGTGATATCTCCCTTTCTGTCGCTCTGTCTCTCTCTGTCTGTCTGGCAAGCGCACACACCCTATAGCAAACACCTCTCCAAAAAAGAAAAAGATTTTGGGTATGCACACACATGTGCCTGGAGTGATTTTCAAGTTGCTGGGTCCGGGACTCAAACCTCAGTTGGCCACGTGGAAGTCCATTGATGTAACCATTATGCCATCTGCTGGCTGCCCATGTCACACAGTTGAAATGATGCATTCTGGGGACCAGCAGGTGGCGTGGTGGTTAAGGTGCTGGATGCTCCCACATGGCTGACCACAGTTCAAATCGTGGACCTGGTGGCTTGCTTTCTCACCTTCTCTCTCTATCTGTGTGTGTCTCTCTGGTCAAAATAAAATGAATGAATGAATAAATAAAGTTAAATAAATAATTTAAAAATAAAGAAATGATGCATTCCAAGATTTGCATGTCCATTTGCAAAGCCCAGAGCTTACAAGTTAACCTCTGTGCTTCCTCCCGCAGGAAGAAAGGAGTGAAGAAAACAATTTCAGCCTTCGTTTTGGAGTTCAAATTTCCGAGAGCATCGCTAGGGTAGAGCTGAGACGTCCCTAGAATTACTTAGCGTGCGCTCAGTAAGCTGCGACAGAGGCGTGCCTTTGTAGGGACATTCCACGATTTCTTAGACCCCATCTCCACTGCTCCTCTAACAGGAAGGTCATCCCGAGAGCATTGTTTCTGCCAGTGTCTGGAACTAGCTGGCTCAAAACCCACACCGACTTCGCACAGTTCTGGAGGCTGGGAAGTCCCCAGTCACGTTGTCAGTAGTACATCTGGTGTTTGGACTCCCAGAGAGCTGACTACGGTTCGGGTCCTAGACCCAGTGTCTTTAAAATCACTCCAGGTGCACATGAGTGTGTGCCCAAAATCCTGAGGGGAGAATGGAAGAGAAGGGATTGTGGTGGAACCAATCCCCCTGAGAGGGAGGGAGATTTTTCACTTTCCCTCTCTCAGTCTCTCTCTGTCAAGCACATGTGCCTTAGGGAAAACAAAAAAGAAAATTTTTAAATAAAATAGAGAGGCCAGAAGGTGGAGTGGTAGTTGAGGTGCTGGACTCCCCTATGGCCAACTATGGCTCGAATCCTGGACCTAGCAGTTTGCTTTCTCTCTTTCTCTCTCTCTCTCTTTCTCTCTCTTTCTCTGTCTCTTTCTGGTCAAATCTAATAATAATAATAATTACATACAAATATTAAAAATAATTTTAAAAATAGAAATAAAACTTATGGAAAATGTGTATTGTCCAAAAAAAAATACATGTATTTTAAAAAATGTTTTCACCAAAATTAACTTGCACATTAATTCTACTTTTTCCATAACTGTTTGCAGTGTGTATAGAAAAACACACATGTATATAGGGTTGAGGACTATCTGAAGTTTCAGGGACCCACCGGAGGTGTTAGAACACATGCCCCATGGGTACGGAAAAATTGTAATTCTGCATTAACTCAGTAATGACAAAACAATAGCAGATGTTGAAATTTATACAGTCGATAAAAATGGAATTTCATCTCAAATTCTCTTTGAACTGCTGGAGGGGGACATATTTCTCTTCCTGTTGCCATACACATTTCTTTTAAACTCGGATTCCCACACGCCTGGGTAGAAAATGCACGATTCCCACCACCCCCACCAGCAAAGTCATTCACTCCAGTGTTTTAGTCTTTGCCCAAGAAGATCATCTGCATTTCCCAGGGGAAATTAGAGCTTTAATTACCTTTACAAGAGTCTTCAGTCCTATAAAAACTAAATAATTAAAAGCTCCCCGGCACCAGAGGCAGCCAAGATGCGATTTCATAAATGTGCACCTGTCCGTTTTTGAGGCCTGGCAGAAGGTGTGCGCGTACCACCGGGAGCAGGGCTGAGCAGGAAAGACAGGAAGGAGAAAGAAGTTACCACATAATGACCGTCCCGAACTGCTAAGAGCCGTGCAAGTAAATCCCTTTCCTCAGCTCAGCGCATTAATCACCTTGTAAAGTTCCCCGTGCTGACCCAAGACAGTCCTCGAGTACAGAAACACCGATTCAGCATTTCAACCATTCCTTCGTGGTGGTCTTTACTTCTTGTTTTGTTTGTTTGTTTAGATTTTTGCTTTCAGGCACATGCACTCAAGGGAGAGAGACAGAGAAGAAGAGAGAGTGAGAGAGAAAGTTGAGAACCTAGGGCACAGGTGTGTAAGCCGTTTCTAATTCTTTCTTAGAGGTTGTTGCCTTAAGGTGCATGAACTCACTAGAGAGAGAGAGAGACAGAGACAGTGAGAGGCAAAGTGAGCAATCACCTCCCAGGGAGATGGCCACACCACAATTCCTTCTCCTCCTGGAATCTTGGGCACACACGCATACGCGTCCGGTGTGATTTCCAAGCCACCAGATCCGGGACTCTGGTTTGAGTGCCAGATCTGGCAACTTGCTTTCTCAGGCTCCTTCTTTCTCTCTGTCTCTCTCTCTGGTCAACTTCAAAACAGTAAAATAAAATAATGAATAAAATTAAACGAGATCATTATTTAATATATATATTTTTTCATCCAATCAGTGGCATGGTGGTTAAGGCAGCTGGATCTCATGTGGACCAATGTGTGTTTCAAGTTCCAGTCCAGTGGCTTGAAAAACACACCAGGCATGTATGCATGCGTACCCAAAATCTCCAGAGGAGAACGGAGGAGAAGAGATTGCAGGGTGGCCATTCCCCTGGGGGTGATTCCTCACTGGTCCTCGGCCTCTCTCTCTGTCTCTCTGTCTCTCCCCAGTGAGTGCAAATTAAAAAGAAACTTCTTTTGCAAGTCAGCAAAATGGCAGGGTGGACTCCCACATGGTCAATTGTAGTTCGAGTCCCTGACCTGGCAGCTTGAAAATCACGCTGTGTGTGTGTGTGTGTGTGTGTGTGTGTGTGTCCAACATCCTAAGAGGAGAATGCAGAAGAGATTGTGGTGTGGCCATCCTTCTCAGGAGGAGGATGGTTTCTCATGTTCCCTCTCTCAGTCTGTCTCCAGCAAATGCATGCACCCTATGACAAAAATCTAAAAAATAAAAATAAAGATGCAACATCATAATTAAAGCGCAAGTGCAAAATAAAATTGAAATCCATGCATAGGTTTTTAATGATCGGTATTCACCATGAACTTTCAAAGTACGTACCCAGTTCCCAGGTGTATATATGCATATATATCATCTTCAAAATTTCATGGAAAAGATATATGAGAAATAAAAAAGCCTAGATTTCAATTTAAAAAAAAACCTATAAAGCACATGCACTCACCGAGGAAGAATAGATACAGAAAAAGAAAGGCAGAAAGCACCCCTGAAGGGATGACCATGGTGCAGTCCCTTCTCCCCCATTCTCCCCTCCAGATTTCAGGCATACACATTCACATGCCCAGCAGATTTATCAAGCCACCAGACCCAGGACTCGAACCACGCAGTCAGCCATGTGAAATCCAGCCACCTTAACCACCATGCCACCAGCTGACCCAAGATTTCCATTTTTTTTGCACCAAACTAAAGTCATACTTTTTTTTTCATTTATTTATTTTTTATATCGTCATAATCTTGTTTCTATTACATTGAATTGCATATAACTTTACAGTGTATTAGATTGCTTTTTCAAAAGGGAATGCCATGTGTGTCAGTCAATACCGAGACATTAAAATCCCCACTTCTTCATTCAATATCTTTTTGTTGTTTTTCCCGTTCATTTTTATTATTCTTCCAATTATTTCTTTAAGCAGTCAATCACTATTTCTCATTTTGCTGGTGAAAAGATTTTACCCATCATGAAGTACTTCTCAGACCCATCCAGTTGAGAATTCTATACATGTCATCATCAACAGTTAATAAGCCCTATCTGTTTCTCACTAATGTCCTGCCTCTCTATTGTTCTCTTGCTATCTTTCTCTATCCTCTTCTCTTCACCTCCCCCATTCCACACTGACCTATTCTCATTAAGTACCTTCACTGCTTTTATAGAGATTTTTGTTATAGACACATGTGCTCACCAGAGAGACAGACAGACAGAAAGTGAGAAATTACCTCCTAGGGAGAATACACACACCACAATCCCTTCTCCATTCTCCTCTTGGGATCTTCAGCATGTGCACACACACCCAGTGTGAGTTTTAAGCCACTGGATCCAGGACTCAAACCATACTCAAGTACATGGAAATCCAGTGACACAACCATTATGCCATCTGCTGGTCCCAGTTTCTGAGTTTTCTTATATTGACCTGAGCCTGCTTATTGAGAAGGCATCTCTGTGATGAGGGAAGGGAAAGTGCTAGCTCTCATTTGTCAAAGAAAGATGAGATTCAAGTTAAACCGTTAGGTCATGCCATGAGACTGCGGTCAGAGCAGAGCTGGTAACATGGAAGGGTCTGTTGAGAACCAGAACTCCCCATAGCCTGCCAAGATGAAGCTAAACCCATCCAGAAGAATCAAAAGCCATAAAGAGGCTGCAAATCTTTCTGGAAGGAAACCAAACCCATCAGGAAGAAAGCAAAGTCCACCTAGAAGGAGCAAACCTCATAAAGAGATTGCAAATCCTCCTGAAATGAAAATCCTCGTGGACTGAGCCAGGAAGAAAGCAAAGTCCACCCAGAAGAAACAAAAGCCATAAAGAGGCTTCAATATCCTCCTGAAATTCAAATCCCCATGGGCTGAGCCAGGAAGATAGCAAAGTCCATCTGGAAGAAGTGAACCTCATGAAGAGTCTGCAAATCCTTCTGGAATGCTAATCCTTGTGGACTAAGCCAGGAAGAAAGCAAAGGCCATCCAGAAGAAGCAAACCTCATAAAGGGGCTGCAAATGCTCCTGAAATGCAAGTCCTCATGGGCTAAATCAGGAAAAAAACAAAGCCCATCTAGAAGAAGCAAACCTCATAAAGGAGCTGCCAATCCTCTTGAAATGCAAATCTTCATGGGCTAAGTCATGAAGAAAGCAAAGCCCATCCAGAAGAAGCAAAGCTCATGAAGAGACTGCAGATCCTCCTAGAAATGCAAATCCTCCTGCAACAAGCCCATCTGGGGAGTGAGGAGCCTGAGTGGAAAATCCAACACCCAAATGAATAAAGTACTTCCTGTCCTTCCAGGAAGGAGCAAAGTCCACCACAAAGAAGCAAAAAAAAATGCAAATCTGCCTAGGTGGAGCAAAGCCTGAGTGGAAGATGCAGATCCTCCTGAAAGAAAGCAAAGCCTGACAGGAGAATGCAAGTCTGAAAGGAGGCTGAAGGAGGCAGAGACAGTGGAAAATGCAAACCTTTCTGGTAGATCACAATCCTGCTGGCATGAGTAAATCCAATGTAGAAAGGTTCAGTTCAGAAGCAGAAAAGGGCAAAGACTTTTTAAATGTTATTTATTAATGGATTTATTTCATTTTTGCAGTAGGATGCCTGCACTCGCTTGAGAGAAAGGGAAAGTGAGAAATCATCCCCCGGCCCCCAATGTGGGATGGCTACATTGCAATCCCTTCCCCTCCATTCTTCTCTCAGGATTTTGGGCATGCATGCACACACTGCCAGCGTATGTTTCAAGGCCCCGGGTCCAGAACTTGAACCACAGAGTCAGCCATGTGGGACCCAGCTGTCGTAACCACCACACCACCTGCTGGCCTAATTGGATTGTTTTAAATAACAAAGCAAAATTGCCATGCTGTGTTAGGGAAGAGGGTTTTTGGCTGGTATGGAATACAGCCCATAACTCCCTCCCCTCTGTCAAGAGGGTTGGTGGGAGCGTTAAATGCAGTTAAGAAGATTGGATTTAATAATATGCTAAGAAATTTAATAAGGGCATATTTTAAAAGCATATTAGATTTTAATTTTCTGGCAGCTCCCTGAATATCACTTATATTGTAAAAGCAGCCAGATAATATCCTTAAATTCATTTTGATTTCTTGCTCTCAGGATAAACCCAGTACTGTGTGTGTGTGTGTGTGTGTGTGTGTGTGTGTGTGTGTGAATGAATAATCTTCCTTCTCCAATATTTCTCTTTCAGTGTTATTTTTTTGCTCAGAATTCTCATGGTACATACTTATACACAGGTGAGAGAACTTTCGAAAGTTTGTAACAACATGAAATTAAATCCTAGGTTTAGGAACCAGCAGATGGTTGTGTGGTTACATCGCTTGACTCCCACATGGCTGACGGCAGTCTGAGTCCCAGACCCGGCAGCTCAAAACTCATGCCGGGCTCATGTGCGTGTGTACCCAAAATCCCAAGAGAAAAATGTGGTGTGGGCATCCCCTCTGGGGGGTGAAGTCTCATTTTCTGTCTCTCCATATCTCTCTCTCTCTCTCTCTCTCTTTCTCTCTCTTTCTCTCTCTCTCTCTCTCACCAGTGAAAGCATGTCCTATATCAAAAGCCTCTCAAAAAAGAAAATTGCAAGTTGATTGGGGCCAGCAGGTGACATGGAGATTAAGGCAGCTCACTGACTGCACAGTCCAAGACTGGGACCTGGCAACCTGACTGTGTGGTTCGATTCCCAGAACCGCTGGCTTGAAAATCACATAGGGTGCATGTGTGTGGGTGCCCACAAGCTCAGGAGGATGGATTGCAGTGAGGTCATCCTCTTTGGGAGTGATTTCTGTCTGTCTCTAAAAAGTGCATGCACCTTATAGCAAAAAGAAAAAAAAAATTACCTCTTTATGTTAAATAAATCTATTTAAGAATCATTATTATTGTTTTAAATTTAAAGCAAGACTTCGCCAATTTTGCAATGCTGACCTTTCGGTCCAGAATTTCCTTAGCAGTGGGAGGTGACATTACTTTTTACTTCTTTACACAACTGACACATCAAGGCTGCAAATATCCCAGCTTGTAAATGGCCCAAGAGGTATCACCGGTGTAAAATGTTTAGAGAAATTAGAATCACGTGACCTGCTTTTGGTGTGATGACACCAACGATGCTGAAAATACTGGTCTGGTGCTACGGGCGGTCAAACACATAATAAACACACGTGCATAGGCTGGAAACAATCTTTCGTCCTAACAAAGACAATCTCAGGGGCCAGCAGAAGGCACAGTGGTTAAGGCATAGTGCTGCTCTCCCTCACGGCCAACCACTGCTCGAGTCCTAAAGCTGGTAGCTTAAAAATTACACCTGCTGGGGAACAAGCAGTTAGCGTCATGGCTATGTCGCTGGACTCCCACCTAGTTGACTGCGGTTCCCGTCCCAGACCCGGTGGCTTAGAACTCACGCCTGGTGCATGTGCGTGCGTGCCCAAGATCCCGAGAGGAGAATGGAGGAGAAGGGACTGCGGTGTGGCCATCCCCCCTGGGGGGTGATTTCTCACTTTCTGTCTCTCTATCTCTCTGTCTCTCTGGCGAGCACACGTGCCCTATAGCAAAAACCTCTCCAAAAACAAACAGAGACTACGAACGACCCAGCAATGAAGGCACTTCATGCAGACATTCCGCACCGCAAACACCAAATAGCACCTGCTTGTCACTGGAAGTTTAATTACCATCCTTCTCAATCAGCTCATTATTCCCGCTGAACGTTGCAGTTAAAATATCAGAAATGTTCCAAAACACTTAAAAGGTTAAAGCTTGATGGTAATTTTCCAGCACATGAGCATAAAAAAAACAAATCCCTTCCCTGAATTTTGTACCAGGTATAGGTGGTTTCTGTCGTGTGACTTTTCTCCAGCAGACAGCTAAGTCATGCCGCGTCCGTCTAAACAACGCTTTCGACCTCTGCAAACCTGGGCAGCTCTTCGGAGGCCCGCTATTAGGTCTTATGTCATCCATCGTGGGGCCTTTAAACCGATCATTCCCACACCTGGTGTCTTCCAGTGTTTCCAGACCAACAGGCTCTGAAACTGCGGTTCTTCTCTTTTGCTTTGTTTTGGAGGTTTTCTTTTGATTTGATTTGTTTTCGTTTGAGAGATTTTTGCTCTAGGACACGTGTGCTTGCTGGAGAGACAGAGAGAAACAGAGAGACGGAAAGTGAGAAATCACCCCAAGGGTGGATGGCCACGCCGCAATCCCTTCTCTTCTTGGGATTTGGGGGCATGCACGCACACACACCCGGCATGGTTTCAAGCTGCCGGTCCGGGACTCAAACCTGTGGCCACTCATGTAGGAGTCCAGCACCTTGACCACCATGGCACCTGCTGGCCTCATGGATCTGCAGTTCATTTTTTTAGAAAGATTGTTGATATAAGGCACATGCTCACTTTGGGAAGAGAGAGAGAGAAAGCAAGAAATCACCTCCAGGGGAGATGGCCACACCGAAAACCCTTTCTCCTCCATTCTCCTCTTGGGATTTGGGGCATGCATGCACCGGGCGTGAGTTTCAAGCCACGGGTCCAGGACACGAACCCGGGCGACTACATGGGAGCCAAGCAATGTAAGCATTCCACCATCTGCTGGTTCCGGACGCTGCAATTCTTAAATACATTAGACGTCACCACTTTTTTTTTTTTTTTTTTTTGAGAGGTTTTTGCTATAGAGCACGTGCGCTCGCCAGACAGAGAGAGACAGAGAGACAGAAAGAGAGAAATCACCCCCCAGGGGGGATGGCCACGCCACAATCCCTTCTCCTCCATTCTCCTCTCAGGATCTTGGGCACGCATGCACACGCGCCCGGCATGAGTTTCAAACCACCGGGTCCAGGATGCAAACCGCGGTTACTACATGGGAGTCCAGTGACATAGCCATTACGCTAACTGTTGGTCCCAACATTTTCAGTGCTAGAGCCATCTGTAGCTGTTCAGAATTGTGTATACAAAAACCTTAGTTAAAAATGGAACATGGGGAGCCAGCAAGTAGCATAGTGGTTAGGGCGGTGGACACTCCCACATGGCTGACCATGGTTTGAGTCCTGGACCTGGCGGTTTGCTTTCTCAATTTCCCTCCTTCATTCTCTCTGGTCAAATTACAATAATAATAATAATACATAATTAAAATAAAAATAACTCTTTAACACAAGAAAGGCAGGTGGCATAGTGGCTAAAGGCATTGGACTTCCACATGACTGACCACAGTTCGAATCCCAGACCTGGTGGCTTGCTTTCTCACTTTCCTTCTCTCTCTCTGTCTGTCAGTCTCTGGTCAAATAAAATAATTAATAATTATGAATAAAATTAAATAAAATAATTTTAAAAATGAAAAGAAAGTGCAGGAGAGCGTTGGCTCAACCAGAAGTCCCACTGCCTCCTCGTTCAGTAAAAGTTCAGGGTCTGTTTGACTCCATCGAGGCCGACGGGCACAGTTAAGTGAATCAGAAAGCCGAATTCCCCCGAATCCCAGGCGAGCAAGACATCAAAGACAACACACGTTCCTCCATTCTTTTGATACCAGATTCAAACAACCTTTTGAAGAAACCTAAAATGAATAAATAGATAAATAAATAAAGCTTTAGAAAGCGCGAGACTGCTTTTCTCCGTCGACGAACAGGGCTTCCGTTCACACTGAGTGAATGGTCACGTCTCAGTCACCTGGTCTCCGCGTTCAATGACTGGAGAGTCACCATCTCGGACCAGCAGTTGGCGTAATGGCCACATGGCTGGACTCCCATGTAGTTGACCATGGTTCAAGTCCCAGATCCGGTGGCTTAAACTCACACCGGTCACATGTGCGTGCGTGGCCAAGATCCCGAGAGGAGAATGGAGGAGAAGGGATTGCGGCGTGGCCATCCCTCCCTGGGGGGGAAGGTGAGTTCTCGATTTCTCTCTCTGTCTCTCTTTCCAGTGAGTGCACACACCCTAAGGCCAAAACCTCTAAAAAACAACATAAAATAAAAATAATTAAAACGACCACAGATGGGAAAAGTTGAACCTCTATATTTAAACGCATTATATGTAAACGCATTCATGTTTTGAACAATCGTCTTGAAGGGCATGATTCATGTATTGGCTCCTATTTTCCTGGTTTAGACACCTCGATCGTGAAAGAAAGACATCCCCCATATTTGAGGATTTCTACCCACCGTGAGAAAGGGTGACTCGACCTTTTCAAACAACTCCGTTTTGATGGCCCCAGTGCAGTTCCGAGAGGCTGTTTTGCAGAGCGCAGGGGACACCCTGATAACACCCACCCTCCAGGAAGCTATCTCTAAATGTCTCTGTCTCCTGTTTGAAATCAATAAAATGTCCCCGCCCCAGACAACAGGGCTACTGAAAAGGTCAGAAATGCGTGTCACCCTGTCCTCAAAGCCGAGGCCGGTGGCATTTCTGTTAATGGCTTTAAAGAAAACGCAACTTCATATTGACGATTCCAAACTGCCCAACACTTGCCAGAGAATGCTAAAAATGTCCCCCGGATGGATTGGTTTACATAAGCAGATCACTTCGCTGGAGGGCCGGGATCCGAGCTCTGAAACACCCAGAGCAGTACTCCTGCCGTTCCAAAATGCATTTCAGTGTGGTTCTCCATCATCATCTTCACATGACGCACTCAGTGGAGACAGAGAGACAGAGACACAGGGAAAGTGAGACGTGGCTCCCCAATGGGATGGCCACTCCACAATCCCTTCCCCTCCATTCTCCTCTCAGGATGTTGGGTGTGTCCCTGCGCCCAGCATGATTTTCAAGCCACCAGGTCTGGGATTCAAACCGTGGTCGGACATATGGGAGTTCAGCTCTTACCCACCACACCTCCTGCCGGCCCCAAAAAAAGCACACTTTCACTCACTCACTATGCATTCTTGTAGAACCACAGAACTGTACTTGGCTAAAAAAACAATTCCCAGGACCAGCAGATGGCGTCATGGTTACGTTCCTGGACTCCCATGTAGTCGACTGTGGTTCGCGTCCCAGACCCAGCGGCTTAAACTCACGCCGGGCGCGTATACGTGCGTGCCCAAGATCCCGAGAGGAGAATGGAGGAGAAGGGATTGTGGTGTGGCCATCCCCCCTAGGGGGTGATTTCTCGCTTTCTGTCTCTCTGTCTCTCTCTGTCTCTCTCTGTCTCTCCTCTCTCTCATGTGCCCTATGGCAAAAACTTAAAACGAAACGGGTGAATTACATTTTGGTAATTCAGACTTAAAAGAAGGCAAAAAAAAAAAAATTTCATAAACTGCCCTTTCACAATAAATGCTGTTTCTCTAAAAAGGAACGTCTCATTCGGTTTTCATCATGACCATAGAAACAGAAACCCTTTTAAATACAAATTTCTAATTTGCCTAAGGTTCTGTTGCCTAATAGCTGTGCTCCCCGTGTGAGACAGCCCAGTACTGGTTTTTTGTTTTGTTTCGTTTTTGTTTTTTTTTTCCTATTGCCTTCATTTCTGTGAGGAGGAGACAGCTCGAACCCAGAGAAAGTTCCAGAAAGCTCCCATAATGAGCTTCTAGCTTTTACCGTGCACTAGCTCACATAGGCTAGGGCTAATTTCTGTTTCTTTGCTTTCTCCCCAATGCAGGGGAGTTACTCTCCTTCTTTTTTCCAGCCACAGAAGACTTCCTGGAGAAAGTATCAAACAGCACTTTGGCTTATTAAAATATAAAATTCCGAAACCCATTCCCACATTTCGAGGATTCTGGACGTTGTTTTAAAAGTTTCTTTATTCGAGGGTCAGCAGCTTGAAACTCACAGCAGGCGCGTGTGCGTGTGTGTGCAACATCCCGAGAGGAGGATGGAGGAGAAGGAATTGCGGTGTGGCCATCCCCCCTTGGGGGTGATTTCTCGCTTTCTGTCTCTCTCTGTCTCTTTGGCAAATACAAGGGCCCTATAGCAAATTTAAAAAAAAGAAAAAATTTTTTTTGAAAACTAAAAAGGCTTTTTTAAAAAGGAGCTGTTGCAGGACTAGCATTTGGCATAATGGCTGCATTGCTGGACTCCCATGTAGCCGACCACGGTTCGAGTCCCAGACCCGATGGCTTAAACTCACGCCGGGCGCATGTGCGTGTGTGCCCAAGATCCCAAGAGGAGAATGGAGGAGAAGGGATTGTGGTGTGGCCATCTACCCCAGGGGGGTGTGCTTTCTTAATTTTCCGTCTCTCTGTCTCACCAGGCATGAGTTTCAAGCCACCGAATCCAGGACTTGAACCATGGTCTGCCATGTGGGAGTCCGGCCACATAACCATTATGTCATCTGCTGATCCCCAAGGGGGAAAGAAAAATTAGAAAGAAAGAAGTATTGACCAGGTTAGACTCTGATTCCTTGGAGGTACATTCCCTAAATAAATCCCCTTCTTTCTCTAAGCCCAGGACAGGTGTGAGCTGTGACAACGTGGCCGCCCCCAGGACTGCTCTGCTTCCTGAAGTTGAAACTCTGTGTCCCACACAAAGACAGCTGCGCCTCTCAGTCCAGGAGCTTGCAAGGACCCACAAATTCATCCCGCCATTAGGCGAAGACTAAACGCTATAAATGACATGAAGCCCAAATGAAAGCATTTAAAATGATCAGGAAGAGGCCACACACTGGTTTGGCAGTAAATCCACATGACTGAGTTCACGGTTCGAGTCCCGGGCTCTACAGTTTCAAGGTCACACTAGACGCATGTGCGTGTGTGTCTATGACCCCGAGAGGAGAATGGCAGAGAGTGGATGGCGGCGTGGCCGTCCCCCCCGGGAGGTGATCTCTCACTTTCCGTCTGTGTTTCTTTGTGACAAGTGCATGCATCTTAGAACAACACGGGAAAAAATAAAATGAGCAGTGAGGAGTTAAACACCAGAGGCTGCAAACTTGTGTTCGTATTTGGGGACAGAATAAAAGAGATGCGTGTAGAGTTAATTAACAAGAAACTGCCAACAAAATGAGAGAAAATCTACTTTAGGAGGGAAAAGTTACAGGGAAGAAACAGAAACCCCTTGACTGGAATTGCGTGGATAATGAATAGGGCTCTTTTCGTTTTTATCTGACTGCGGAGACAGCCGCACTGTTACTTTCGTGAATGCTCATCTGCTTTGAATGGAAATGGAAGATCCCATGGAGGTATTCATAGCCAAGGAGGTAATAAATACCCTATGCTCCCTCTCGCTGTTTGCAGAATTTGAATTAAATTCTCTTTTAATATTCTTGGGGGACTAATGAGAACCAGCGGGTCGAGTTTACTGAAAGTGGATTTTTAGGACCTGACCCAGAGTTTTAGCTCCCGTAGAAAATAGACACACCTTGTCAGGTTTTAATGTTTATTATTATTATTATTATTTGTGGGGTCAAGGTTTTTGCTATAGGGTGTCTGCACTAGCCAGAGAGACAGAGAGACAGAAAGCGAGAAATCACCCCCCAGGGGGGATGGCCACGCCACAATCCCTTCTCCTCCATCCTCCTCTTGGGATCTTGGGCATGCATGCACACATGCCCGGCGTGAGTTTAAGCCAGCGGATCTGGGACTTGAACCACAGTCGACTACATGGGAGTCCAGCAATGTAACCATTAGGCCAATTGCTGGTCCCCGGTTTTACTGTGTTTAAATGCTGAGACTCTTGCTATTGCCTAGAAGACTCTCTACAGGAAATACAATGGCAGCCCTGTGACCACAGCACCCGGCCAGGGCCCCCTGCACATTCTCGTCCCAGTACTCAGGAATTATGATCATGGGACCAGACGTTTATTATTTATTTATTTTAATTTGACCAGAGAGGAACAGAGTGAGAGAGTGAGAGAGAGAGAAAGAGAGACACTGAGACAGCAAGCCTCCAGGGCTAGGACTCGAACCACAATTGGGCATGTGGCTGTCCAGCATGCTTAACCACCAGGCCATCTGCCAGCTCCAATGACTTGTTTTTGTTTTCTTTTTTGTATTATTATTACTTTTATTTTGAAAGAGGGTACGTGTGCTCACCAGAGACAGAGAGAAAGTGAGAAAGCATGCTGCCAGGTCTGGGACTCGAACTACATCTGGCCATCGTGGGAGTCTAGCACCTTAGCCACTGCGCCACCTGCCGGCCCCAGCCTTCATGCGTATATATGGAAATAGAGCGTGCATCACAGGGATTAGACAAGAAGCAAACTTTGGTTGTAAGATACAGAGTTGGGGGGCAGCCCAGCCCCGTCACACAGAGGTAAAGGTCTCCCCATGAGAACCCGGGCACACCCCACTTGAACCCAGAGACACCACATTGCGACCCACAGCACACCTCAGTGAGACCACCGCACACAGCACTGAGACCCATAGCACAACACTGCGACCCACAGCACCCCCCACTCAGACCCAAACCTCACAATGCCGTGTCTCTGCGTTAAAGTGGGGTGTGTTGGGAACAGCAGGGAAAGTGACAATGCAAGCCGCCGGATCCAGGACTCGAACCGCAATCAGCCATGTGGGAACCCAGCATCTCTAACCACCATGCCACTTGCCAACTCCCCCCCCAATAGCATTTTTGTGGATGATGGTGCAGGTGTCCGCCAGCACGGTCCTCTCTACCACTTAATAGTGCAAGCACACGTGTGTTAAATGCCCTGCAGCCAGGACTGTCTGTCGGTCGCTTTCATCTGTGAAGCCCACGACTAGGTTGTGATGAGCAAAGCCCCTTGTTCTTTGTGTGTGTGTGTGTGTGTGTGTTTGTCCCAAATTATTTAATTAAATTATTTTATTTCAAATAATTATTTATTTCCTTTTTATTTATTTATTACTATTTTTTTAAATTTGACTACAGAGACACAAAGACACAGAGAGAGAAGGAAAATGAGAAAGCAAAGCCACCATGCCTGGGACTCAAACTGCGGTCGGTCATGTGAGAGTCCAGCACCTTAACTACCAACGTCACCTGCCAGCCCCTTTTAATGAACTCTTTTTTTAACAAATGCTATTAGGAATGTATCAAGTGACTGCACTGGAGACCAGCCAGTGGCGTAGAGGAACTTTCTGGGGTAAATGTTACTGTCATCCCCAACGGCTCTCCCCCTTCTCTTGGTCTTGCAGAATGACCCAAGCAAATGCATTCAGCTAGAGACCCTCCTAAGGGTGAAAACGTTTCGGTTTGATTGGCAGCAGTAAGGCCAGTGGTCCCCACACTGTATCGGTCTCCAGCTCCCTGGGGTTCTGGCACGTGGACTTTGTAACACCACCTGTCCTCTTGAACCTCTGGCCACAAATGTTGCCTTCCGTTTTTCATGTCCCTGTGTGAGTTCTCCAACGTTCCCGTGGGAGCTCCACAATAAACTGGTGAAAGGGGAAGGATTCGGGGGGCAGCAGGTGTCCAAGTGGTTAACACACTGGATTCCCATACGGTCGACTATGATTCGAGTCCCACACCGGGCAGCTTGAAACTCATGCTGCGTGCATATGTGTGTATGCGTGTCCGAAATCCTGAGAGGAGAATGAGGAGACGGGATTGTGGTGTGGCCATCCCCCTGGGGGTGTGGGGATTTGATTTCTACTTTTTTTTTTTCTCTCTCTCTGTCTCTGGTAAGTGTACATGCCCTATAGCAAAAAAATCTCTCTAAAAAAGAAAAGATTTCAGGGGGAACCAGCAGTTAGCATAATGGCTATGTCGCTGGATTCCCACGTAGTAGACCGCGGTTCACATCCCGGGCCCGGTAGCTTAAAACTCACGCCGGGCGCATGTGCATGTGTGCCCAAGATCCCGAGAGGAGAATGGAGGAGAAGGGATTGCAGCGTGGCCATCCCCCCTGGGGGGTGATTTCTCGCTTTCTGTCTCTATGTCTCTCTCTGTCTGTCTGGCAAGGCAAGGCCGCGGCCCCCATAAAAAAAAACCTCTAAAAAAAAAAAAAAAAAAAAAAGATTTCGAGGACTAGCAGGTGGTGTGGTGGTTAATGCACTGGACACTCTCACATGGCCAACTGCGGTTCGATTCCCGGAACTGGTGGCTTGCTTTCTCACTTTACTTTTCTCTCTGTCTCTCTCTCTCTCTCTCTCTCTCTGGTCACATTAAAATAAATGAGTGAATAAATAAAATTAAATAATTATTTAAATACTAATAAGAAATGAAATGAAATAAATAATTCTTTTCTTAAAAAAGGAGGAAAAATGGCATTACATATCTCAGAGAGACACAGATGAAAGTAATGAAGGTTACACATCTCCCTTGTCTGGAGGTGTTTTCGACACAGTGACATAAAACCAATTGTAGGGACCAGCAGGGGGCGTGGTGGTTAAGGCACTGGACACTTCCATGTGGCTGACCACGGTTGGATTCCTGGACCTGGTGCTTTGCTTTCTCACTTTCTCTCTGTCTCTCTCTCTCTGTGTCTGTCTCTGGTCAAATTAAAATAAATGAATGAGTAAATAAAATTAAATTAAATTAAAAATAAATCTTTAAAAGATATATTCAGAGCCAGGTTGGGGTCTGTGGGAAAGGAAATGGGGGGATGCCACCTGCAGGAAGGCCTTCTGGGTTTCAAGGCCCCTCCCGTGCTGGCTTTGAGAGCCCCGTCGTTACCACGGGCCTCAATATCTTGCAGCAGCCCCCGGCCCCCGGACAGGGCTCCTTCACTGTTTGTGTTCCCTGGTTGAACGCGAAACGCAAAGCCGTCCTTGGCCACACACCGCGGCTCCCTGCGCTAATCGCCGGCTCTCCTGGAATCCCAATTACAGGCCAGGGGTTTGATGAATCGACTTCAGGCACGTTAATTTAATGCTCGAAATGTCAGCAGAGACCAGGTATTATCCTGGGCCCTGTGCATTGACGTCACCCCCTGGAAGGCGGCCTCAAGATGGAAACACCATCTCTGCAGCCTTATAACAGAGCAGAGTGAGGGCCGGCAGGTGGCGCAGTGGGTGAAGGTGCTGGACTCCCACCTGGCCGATTGCGGTTCGAGTCCCAGACCTGGCAGCTTGCTTTCTCGCTTTCCCTTTCTCGCTCTCTCTGGTCAGATTAAAAACTGATAATAAAGATTGGAATTAAATAAATATTTTTTTTAAAAAAAAGGAAGGGTGAGTGCATTCAAACTTGAAAAACTCTTGGGCCAGCAGGTGGCGTCGTGGTTATATCTCTGGACTCCTGCATGGCCGACCACGGTTCTAGTCCTGGAGCTGGTGGTTTGAGAGTCACACCGGGTGTGTGTGCCTGTGTGCCCACGTTCTCAGGAAGAGGATGGAGGACAAGGAACTCCGGGGGGTGATTTCTCACTCTCTCTCTCACATTTTCTGTCTCTTTCTCTGGCAAGCACGCGTGCCCTAAAACAAAAAACCTCTCCAAAACAAAAAAAAAGCTTCTTAAAAGATGCTAACTGAGGCAAGCAGGTGGCGTGGTGGTTAAGGGCACTGAACTCCCACACGGCCGACCACGGTTCGACTCCCAAACCTGGTGGCTTGCTTTCTCACTTGCCTTTTTCTCTCACTCGGTCTCTCTCTGGTCAAATAAATAAATAAGTAACGTTTGATCATTTGCTAACTGAGGCCAGCAGGTGGCATGGTGGTTAAGGCACTGGACTCGTACATGTCCAACCATGGTTCGAGTCCCAGCCCTGGTGGCTTGCTTTCTCCCTTACTCTCTCTCTCTCTTTGTGTCTCTCTCCAATGAGTTCATGTATCGTCTGACAAATTAAACACCAATCGATCGATCGATCAAATCGCAATGTTTCCTTCTGTGGCACAGAACGGCTAGCAATACCCAACCCGTCCATTCGGATGGTACCACGGCCAAGAACACCATCTAATCCGAGTCCGAACAGCTGTTGGGAAAACGCAGTCGCAAAACCATCCTGTCTGCAGAAGCGCCTTCTATAACCCTGCCAGCTTCCTCGGTGGTGACGGCTCCCGCCGCCCGTCCAGAGGATGCTTTTGCACGGCTTCCGAACCCCAGCACGCAGCCCCTTCAGGACCCTGTTCTCCGTACACGCTACGGCGCCATCAAAGCCAGCGAGGCGTTTCATTGCCTTGCCGCTCCGAGGACACACGTGTTTTATTGTCATCATCCGTCAAGATCTCCTGCTGGTGGTGTTAAAAACTGAGTACCTAATAAAATTCAGCACTGGACCTTTCTAAAATGGATGATGGTGAAAAGGAAAAACAAGAAGTCAGAGAAGCAAAGACAAGCGTAGGTTTTGACTTTCCAGTGTTTTGTTTAAATCCAGAGAAAAGGGACAGATGGTCATACAGTGTGGTGAAGCGGTTGGGCCCCTGACGTAGACCATGAAGTTCAAGTCCTAGACAAGTGGCTTCAAAAAAAACCTCCCGGGGGACCAGCAGGTGGCGTAATGGCTATGTCGCTGGACTCCCATTTAGTCAACCATGGTTCAAGTCCCGGACCCGGTGG
>NW_006204933.1:190968-193758 GCF_000334495.1 Tupaia belangeri chinensis
GTCATCTTCCATCAAGATCTCCTGCTGCTGGTGTTAAAAACTGAGTTATCTAATAAAATTCAGCACTGGACCTTTCTAAAATGGATGATGGTGAAAAGGAAAAACAAAAAGTCAGAGAAGCAAAGACAAGCATAGGTTTTGACTTTGCAGTGTTTTGTTTAAATCCAGAGAAAAGGAACAGATGGTCATACAGTGTGGTTAAGGCGGTTGGGCCCCTGTCGTAGACCATGAAGTTCAAGTCCTAGACAAGTGGCTTCAAAAAAAACCTCCCGGGGGACCAGCAGGTGGCGTAATGGCTATGGTGGCGGGCCTCCCTTTTTGCGCACACGCGCCCGGCGTGAGTTTTAAGCCACCGGGTCCGGGACACGAACCGCGGTCGACTACGTGGGAGTCCAGCGACATAGCCATTACGCTAACTGCTGGTTCCCACCTGGGGGGCGATTTCTCACTTTCCTCGTCTCTGTCTCTCTCTGGCAGGGCTAAAACCTCAGAAAACAAAGCAAGCAAACAAAGAAATGATGTACAGTGATTACATGTACATTTAAAAATAAATTAATGGGCCCGCAGGTAGATTGGTGGTTAAAGGGCTAAACTCCCACATGGTCAATAGTGGTTCGAGTCCCGGACCCCTTAGCTTGAAAATCACACTAGGCATGTGTGTGCATATGTGCCCAAAATCCCAGGAGGAGAGTGGAGGAGAAGGGATTGCGGTGTGGCCATCCCCCCTGGGGGTGATTTCTCACTTTGCCTCTCCCTGTCTCTCTCTGGCAAGACAGCAGGCTTTAAATAAGATAGGGTCACAGGCCAGTCCTGCGGGTGTTTTTGCAGATTGGTGCTGCAGCGTGCCAGCTCTTTCTCCGACTCGCCACTAGGTAAACAACTGAAGTGACCACGAGTTTGAAATGACAGCCCAGAAAAGTCAGAGAACAGTCCCCCCGTGGAAAACAATTTCCATAGCAAATGGTGCATTCAATGATGGTGCTACCTCTCTGTGATGGGAATTACAACGGCGGTAAGAACAGTGTCTCCACGAGGGAACGTGCAGCAGATGCACACACAGCGAGTGTGCACGGATCTGGGTTAAGAACCACCAATGTGTGTAACTATCCCCGGGGTGGGAATAGCGGGCTACGTTCACTGTCGGGTCTGTTAACTCGCGAGACGTACAACTTGTCGACAGCGTGGGTGTGCTAGAGCCGGCCTTTCCTCTACGTAACCAACCTTGGTTCTTTTCCAAGTTTTTAGAAATTATTTCTTATGTTGGGACCAGCAGTTGGCGTCATGGCTATGTCGCTGGGCTCCCATGGAGTCGACCGTGGTTCAAGTCCTGGACCCGGTGGCTTAAACTCACACCGGGTGCGTGTGCGTGCGTGCCCAAGATCCCGAGAGAATGGAGGAGAAGGGATTGCGGTGTGGCCATCCCCCCTGGGGGGTGATTTCTCACTTTCTGTCTCTCTGTCTCTCTGTCTGTCTCTGTCTTTCTGGCGAGCGCACGCGCCCTATAGCGAAAACCTCTCAAAAAAAATTTCTTTTTCTTTATGTTTTAAAAATGTGATAGAGGGACCAGCAGTTGGCATAATGGCTATGTGGCTGGACACCCATGTAGTCGACCCCGGTTTGAGTCACGGACCCGGTGGCTTAAAGTCGTGCTGGGCACGTGTGCGTGCGTGCCCAAGATCCCGAGAGGAGAATGGAGGAGAAGGGATTGCGGCATGGCCATCCCCCCTGGTGGGTGGGGTGATTTTTCGCTTTCTGTCTCTCTGTCTCTCTCTGTCTCTCTGGTAAGCACACGTGCCCTATGGCAAAAACATCTCTTAAAAAAAAAAGTCCAGAGGGGCTAGTAAGTGCCATGGTGGTTAAGGCACTGGAATCTCACATGGCCGACCGTGGTTCAAATCCCAGACCTGGTGGCTTGCTCCCTCTCTCTCTCTCTCTCTCTCTGGTGAGTGCACATGTCCTATAGAAAATTAAATAATGATCATAAACAAAATTAAATAAGTAATTCTTTGAAAAAAAGGATATTCTTGCAGCAGTGTGGAGAAATCTGAATCTCAACGATCATGCAAATGCTTCAGCAACCTTACAGACAGCGGGTAGGTTTGGTTGACAAGAACGTGGGTCCACTTGAAGAGTGTTTCCATATCAGAGAAAGCTCTTTGTCCCCTCGAAGAACACTATTTCTAATCAGGGTAATGACGCTTTCAGAATTCTTTCCATTACATTTTCAGATAAGAACCGACAGGTGGATGAACTAATATGACAATCAGGACCATGTGAAATCCTGTCTATGCCTTGTATTTGCAGAGTCATCGAAGGATCTCTCTTCCCTGAAGTAAAAATGTCTCCCTGTCGCCAGCAGGTGGTACGGTGGGTAGGGCACTGGATTCTCACATGGCTGACTGCAGTTCAAGTCCCGGACCTGGCAGCTTGCTTTCTCACTTTCCCTTTCTCTCTTTCTCTCTATCTCTCTGGCCAAATTAAAAAAAAATAAATAAATAGGGGTCAGCAGGTGGTGTGGTGGTTAAGGTGCTGGAGACTCACACATGACTGAACACGGTTCGAGTCCCAGACCCGGCAGCTTAAACTCACACCAGGCGTGTGTGCATGCGTGCCCAGGATCCCGAGAGGAGAATGGAGGAGAAGGGATTGCGGCGTGGCCATCCCCCCTGGGGGGTGATTTCTCGCTTTCTGTCTCTCTGTCTCTCTCTGTCTCTCTGGTAAGTACATGTGCCCTATAGCAAAAACCTCTCTTTAAAAAAAAAGTCCTGGACCTGGTGGCTTGCTTTCTTC
>NW_006204933.1:193771-214862 GCF_000334495.1 Tupaia belangeri chinensis
TCCCTCTGAGTCTCCCTCTGCTCAAATTAAAAGCTAAATGAATGAATAAATCAAATCAAATAAATAATTCTTTTTTAAAAATTTTTAAAATAAATAATGACCAATAAAATTAAATAAATACTTATTTAAAACAAAAGACCTTGGGGCCAGCAGGTGGCATGGTGGTTAAGAGCCTGGCCTCCCATATGGCCAACCACAGTTCAAGTCCTGGACCAGGCAGCTGGCTTTCAACTTTCCCTTTCTGTCTCCGGTCAACTTTAAAAATAAAGAAATACTAACAACAAATAAAATTCAATAGATAAATAACCCTTTTTAAAAAAAAAAATAAAGTCTTACGGACCTCGTGGGTTTTTTTTGTCCGTGGTGTTTAGCAAATGCAGTTACATAGCGAGGAAATATAAAATGGGAAAGGGAAGGTTGAAAGGAACAAGGAAGACGGAATAAGGAAGGAAGGAGGAAAGGAAAGAGGGAAACCGTGGGGGAATACAATCTCCTCTGCCAGCTGTGCTTACTGGCCAGCTTTTTACAGACGGCCAGTAATTCTTGTCACTGGGAGAGCGATAAATCGAACAGCAGAACTCAGAGGCATTTCACTGGTAGAAGCGTGAAGGAATTAGGGGGCCACGGCTGCGTGGCCGGGTAGTAACTGCCTCCCTTTTTATGACTCCCGAAATCCCTAGATCCACTGGGGTACGGCAGTAAAATATGAGCCCCTCCATCGTTCAACCTGGGAATAAAATCGACGTCAGAAATAAATACCAGATTAGCAAAACCTCCTGAAATTCGTGTTTCCCCGAGGACTTGGTCAGTAGCGGAGTACCTGCAATCCTGTTTGGAGCATCCTTTACAAAGGGGAGAGGCTGCCCGAGTTCGGCACTGAGAATCCATCGCTGCTTCGCCGCCATGCCAGGCGTCCCGCCGGGTCGTGGTTCCCTGCTAAAGGGTTATTCATTTCAGTGCCCGTAATCGTTAACTACGGTGCCCGTTAACTCACGCAGGAGAGTACTTTGATTCCCAATGCTTGTGTGGTTTTCCTGTTTCTTTCTTTCTTTTTTCTTTGTAGGTTTTTGCCATCGGGCATGTGTGCTCCCTGGAGAGAGACAGAGAGGGCAAGTGAGAAATCTACCTCCAGGGGGCATGGCCATGCCACAAACCTTTCTCTTTTCCTTCTTCTTTTTCTTTTTCTTTTTCTTTTTTTTTTTTTTTTGAGACGTTTTTGCTATAGGGTGCATGCGCTTGCCAGACAGACAGAGAGAGACAGAGAGACAGAAAGCGAGAAATCACCCCCCAGGGGGGATGGTCACGCCGCAATCCCTTCTCCTCCATTCTCCTCTCGGGATCTTGGGCACGCACGCACACGTGCCCGGCGTGAGTTTTAAGCCACCGGGTCCGAGACTCGAACCACGGTCGACCACATGGGAGTCCAGCGACATAGCCATGACGCTAACTGCTGGTTCCCAAACCCTTCTCAGATCTCTTCGTGGGATTTTGGACACACTTGCCATCCGTCTACCTATCAGATATCAACCTCTCTGCGTAGCTGTCTATCATCTATCTTCCACAGAAATATTTATATATCGTCTATCATCTATCTATTGTTTGCCTCATCCTTCTATTATCCAGCCTATCTACCCGGTTTTTTTGTTTGGTTTTGCTTTGTTTTGAAGAGAGGTTTTTGCTCTAGGATGCGTGTGCTTGCTGGAGAAACAGAGAGAGGCAGAGAGAGAGAAAGAGAGAAATCACCCCCCAGGGGGGATGGCCACGCCGCAATCCCTTCTCCTCCATTCTCCTCTCAGATTTGGAGCATGCACGCACACAGGCCCGGCGTGAGTTTCAAGCCACCGGGTCCAGGACTCGAACTGTGGTCAACTATGTGGGAGTCCAGAGACGTAACCATTACGCCATCTGCTGGGTCCCACCATCCTATCTGTCTATCTGTCTAACTATGCATCTATCCATTCTATCTATCTATATCTATCTTTTATCATCTATCATTAATTTATATATAATCGATGATCTATCTATAATCTCAAAACCTGAAAGAATTTACCAGCACCAGACCAGATCTCCAAGAAGTTCTCAAGGGAGTGCTATATGAGGAAAATTAAATACAGACACACAGAAATAAGAGTTCAAAAACTAAGAAAATGGCCAACTTAATCCTAGGGACAAGTCTGGAGCTGAATATTATACCCCAGAATTTAATCGGGAAGATGGAACCACCACAGAAGACAGATTAAGTCCATGAGACTGAGCTGGTGAAATAGCACTTCATGACTTTTGACTAAAATATTGCTGCTTTTCTTCTAGGACAACTGTAGACAGCAGAGAGAGTGTGAGAAGAGAGTGGGAAAGGGCAGAGGGCCAGAAATAGGGGTTAAATATATATATATATGAAACTAGAAATGGAAAATTATTGACGATTACATGCATGATTAAGCCACATGCAGTATATTCTGGATGGGACATCACATATTGTATGCTATGACGATGCTTAGGGAATGGATGTAAATTAATTAATTTTTAAAAAATGTTTAAGGAAAAAAAAAAAACCCTGAAAACTGCTTTTCTTGAAATTAAAAAAAAATGCATTAAATATACCTATTTGATGACAGGGGAAAAAAAGAACAGGAGAATTCATCTTCCTATGATTCTATATAACATGTAGAAGAAGTATGCTAGCACTTTTTTCCATGAAATGTATTTCCTGTCTTTTATATTAATATGGCTTTTTGAGACTTTAAAGAGATGACCAGCCTATGGTTATAAAACTTTTATAAACCATGCTAACTAAAATTTGTGGTCTAATCAAGAGAATAAGACGTCCTTTTTCTAAAAAAATAAATAAATAAAATAAAATCTGTTCATCTGCCTCCCTACCGTCTACGTAACTGTCTGTCACCTCTGTGTCATCTGCCTGTCGTCCTCTGTCTGTCCATTTGACTGGCTCCATTTCCCTGGAAACCCCTCGCAGACGGTCCGAGAAGCCTGTCCTGTACTCTGTCTTCCTGCTGGCAGAAAACTTCAGTAGAAAAAACAACAAATAAAAGTTTAAGTTCTCCCAGTGTAATTAACAGTCCTGTCTCACTGGGGAAACCTGTGCTTTGAAAAACATGTAGACCAGTGTTTTCTTTCTTTATAAACAAAATTTTATTAGGACCAGCAGTTGGCATCATGGCTATGTCACTGGACTCCCATGTAGTTAACCGCAGCTTGAGTCCCGGACCCGGTAGCTTAAACTCACGCCGGGCGCATGTGCATGCGTGCCCAAGATCCCGAGAGGAGAATGGAGGAGAAGGGATTGCGGCATGGCCATCCCCCTGGGGGGTGATTTCTCACTTTCTGTCTCTCGGTCTCTCTCTGTCTTTCTGGCAAGTGCACATGCCCTATAGCGAAAACCTCTCCAAAAAAGAAATTTATTTATTATTATTTTTCAATTTGATCAGAAAAAGACAGAGTGAGAGAGAGAGAGAGAGATGAGAAATGAAGCTGCCAGGTCTGGAACTCCAACCGTGGTTGGCCATGTGGGAATCCAGTGTCTTCGCCATCTTGCCACCTGCCGGTCCCATAGACCAGTGTTTTCTATCTTTTTAATATTTAATCCAAGTGTCATTTTTCTTCTTCTTTTTTCTCCCATTTGTTTCCTAGCACTGTTTTTCAAGGATGAAAGTAAATACCAAATATTGCAGGACCAGCAGGGGGCGTGGGCGTGGTGGTTAAAGCGCTGGACACTCCCACATGGTTGACCATGGTTCAAGTCCCAGACCTGGTGGCTTGCTTTCCCACTTTCTCTCTCTCTCTCTCTCTCTCTCTCTCTCTCTCTCTCTCTCCCTCTCCCTCTCTGATCAAATTAAAATAAATGAATGAACAAACAAAATTAAATAATTTTTTAAAAATACCAAATATTACATATTTTAGGAGCCTTTGAATGAAAGTGGTTTATTTCTGAAATTTTGTGTGTGTGTGATTTAAAAAGTAATTTTCATGGGGACCAGCTGATAGCATAATGGTTACTTCACTGGATTCCCACGTCATCGACCGCGGTTCAAGTCCTGGACCTGGTGACTTAAAACTCACGCCGGGCACGTGTGCGTGCGTGCCCAAGATCCCGAGAGGAGAATGGAGGAGAAGGGATTATGGCATGGCCATCTGCCCTGGGTAGTGATTTCTTGCTTTCTGTCTCTCTGTCTCTGTCTCTCTGGAAAATGCACATGCCCTATAGCAATAATCTCTCTAAAAAAAAAATCATTACATTCGTTCATTTATTTATCTATTTATTTGTTGTGATTTTCAAGCTTCTTGGACTGAGACTTGAACTACAGTCAGCCGTGTGGGAGTCCAGCACCTCAAACACCATGCCACCTGCTGCCCCTTCGTGTGTGGGATTTTACTAAGAGGACTTCCACGACAATTTTTCAGGATGCCATCAGCTTTCAGCAGTGAGGCTCTTTTTCTAGAGAGCTTTTGAAACCAGTGAACGATGTTCTTTCTAGAGCAGACCATGACAAGTCAGCAACGTCCCAGTCTCTGGAAAAACCCATGGTATGATCAAGAAAGATTTTCCTGGGGCTTCTTTTTTTTTCTGAGTCTTGTAAATGACTTACATTTCTTTATAAGGCACGTACTTTCACTGGGAGAGACAGAGAAGGGAAATGAGAAATCGCCCCCTGCAGAAGGGATGGCCATGCCTCAATCCCTTCTCCTCCGGTAACCTCCTGGGATTTGGAACAGCCATGCACATCAGCCCCGTGGGAGCCCAGTGCCTTAACCACGGTGCTGTGTGCTCTAAATATTGAGACGAGGGTGGAAGAAAGGGATTGCATGGTGGCCATGACCCCTGGACAGAGCTTTCTCACTTCTACGCTCTTTCTCTCTCTCTCTCTCTCTTTCTCTCTCTCTGGTGCCCTATAGCAGAAACAAAAACAAAAGAAAGAGAGAAAAAAGAAGAAAGAAAGAAAAAGGGAATGGACTTGTATTAATAACCCCCAGTAACATGGATGGGTCATAGTTCCTGATATACATATTTGAAATGGTACCTAAGTGTTAGGGTATATTCTCTTATAGCAATTTACCACAGAGCACGTCCAAGCATCCAAATACACTCTGTCTAGAAGCATAAGATTAGACTCTTTGAGTTCGAAATGACATCAGGCAGGCCGATGTCCTCCGGCAGTGACCTTTCATGGCCAGTCTACAGTGTAGGGGTTGAGCTAGCTGGATCCCACGTGACCGACTATGTGGTGCGAGTTCCAGACCCAGCAGCTTGGGAACACGTTGAGCTCAAGTGCATGCATTCCTCAAAGCCTTGGTGTGAGACTTCAGTCTAGCCCACATCTTCATTTTCGCTGTGGAATATCATAAGCAGAGGATCCAGCTTCACCGTGCTGTAACTCTGACCTACAGAACTGGCACCTAATATGCACAGGCTGTTTCAGGCCGCTCTGTTTGGGGTCATTTGTTACGCAGCATAGGATGCTGATACACATTCAACGTGACTGTCACATAGATCACTCCATAATTACTTTGGGAATGATACATTTATATAGCAATTTCCCATTAGGTTAAACATGCCAGGAAAAAAAACAAAAACAACTTTTCAACAGAAAGTCCAAATTTATAGAACTAATGATTTATCATGCTGATTCTGTCAGTTGGGATTTGCTCCTATTGGTTAGCAAGAAAAATGACTGCCCTTCTAGAAATGCATTAAAGTTTATAGTGCTGCCTTGAGTTCTCTCTGATCGTCAGAGTGGATGGAGCCGAACGAACTGGAGAAAACTGCATTAGTAATTATTAAACGTCTCGGAGTAAAGTCCCCACGGTGCCCACGGTGTTCGGTGGACACAGGCAGAATTCCAAAAGCAGGCACCTCTATAAATCAAATTAATCCCACGAGTTGCTGGACTGGTAATGAAGAAACTGATGTGAATTACTACCGAACAGAAATATTGAATCCTTAAACGAACTGTACACTCTCATTTTTAATGGGAGCGAGCAGTAGCCAGGCATAATAAAAATAATTGAAATGAGGGTTTAGATCCATTCATCCTCTGAAAAGGGCCTTAAAGAATTAGCGAGGCAGAAAAAACAGCCCGACGTATATGACGGGCCCCGACAGATGCCGTTGGAGCCTCGTGGTCTTGGTGGCCATCAATAACGGAGGGAATGGTATGGATAATGGGGAACCAAACTTGAAGGAGAATTCTTCCTTAGAAGGACGGACCGGAGGCTAGGGAGAGCGATGGACTGAGTAAGTCTGCTGATGCTTCGTGGAAAACAAAAATCGTGACCTGTTACTAATCAAGTAACAGGGCGGCCAATGGAATGAGCCAAGCTACATTTTTCTTGTCTCCCTCCTGCCTTTTGTGTCTCAAGAACTATCAGACTTGTAAGAAACACCAGGATTGGGGCCACCAGGTGGTGTGGTGGTTAAGGGCACTGGATTCCCACATGGCCGACCACAGTTCAAGTCCTGGACCTGGCAGCTTGCTTTCTCACCTTCCCTCTCTCTCTCTCTCTTTCTGTATCTCTCTCTGGTCAAATTTAAACGAAAGAAGGAATAAATAAAATTAAAAAGAAAAGAAAGAAAAGTAAGATTCCAGGGTCAACCTGCAAACACACTGGGCATATGGGTGTGTGGGCACCCAGATTTTTTTTTTTTCCAGAGATTTTTGCGATAGCGCATGTGCACTCACCAGGGAGACAGAAAGCGAGAAATCACTCCCTGGGGGGATGGTGGCCTAGGCACAATTCCTTCTCCTCCATTTTCCTGTTGCGATTTTGGTCCAGCACCCTTGACCATCACACCACCAGCCAGCCCCAAATTTGCTCTCTTTTATAGAAAAAAAAATCGGTAAATTAGATTTTAACTGCATAATAGTACGGATATAAGGTATAGAGATATTGTGGTAGGCAGTTAGTGAGCCATGAGCGGGCAGCCCTAAGAGAAAAGCGAAACGCTCACCTAGCTTCAGGTGCCAGGAGGGCGAGGTAATTCACCATCTTCCTTCCTTAAGGCTGGAGGGAAGCATACAGGGATAGTCCGTAGATTTTTCTTTTATCAAAAGGACAGTGTGGAATGGGGGAGGTGAAGAGAAGAGGATAGAGAAAGATAGCAAGCAAACACACACACTCATGTGTGCTCTAGCAATAAAAAAAGAAACAAGCAAAACATGGGAAGAACTCAAAGAAACAAAAGCAAAATACAACAACAAGAAGAAACAAAGAGTGTGGTAGGCAGTTAGTGAGCCAGGAGCGGGCAGCCCTAAGAGAAAAGCAAAAGGCTCACCTAGCTTCAGGTGCCAGGAGGGCGAGGCAATTTGCCATATTAACTCCTTGAGGCTTGAGGGAAGCACACAGGGATTGTTCGTAGATTTTCTTTTGTCAAAAGGACACAAGCAAGCATTCGGTCATTAATACGATAGACTAATTGGGCGATCTAAGTGGGGCAGCCTGACTCGCACTGGGCGTACGTAATTAGGTGACCAAATTCCTCACTTTGCCTGTGAGGAAGGTGCACAGGTGCAGGAGAGAACACGTGGGTTCAAATTTAAAGGAAGAACAAAGGCAGCGTTAAGGGGCCGCCCACTAATGAATATTCATGACCCCTAGTAATAAGAATAGCGGTTGAGCAGTATCAAACGCGGTGGCCACTTGGCAAGCCGCCCGCCCAGCAACCTTTCTGGGTGTACTTTCTTCCTTTCCTCCCTTTCTTTTCTATTAAACTTTCTTTTCTACCTACTTCATTCATGGTTGCGGTTTCATTTTGCGCCTAGGGACAGATCTCTAATTTTAGTGATCTGGACCCAAAGAACGAAGGATTTCACAATGCAGCTCGACACTTTTCCATCCGTTAACAATATTGGATATAAATAATGTTGGGTTTTGTTGTTTTTAAAGAGAGATTTTTGCTATAGGGTGCATGTACTCTCTGGAGACACAGAGACAGAAAGTGAGAAATCGCCCCCTGGGGGTGATGGCCACACCGCAATCCTCTCTCCACCTCTCGGGATTCTGGGCACACACACACATGCAACTGGCATGAGTTCCAAGTTGCCGGGTCTGAGACTTGAACCACAGTCGACCACATGGGAATCCAGCAATGCAACCACTTCGCCATCTGCTGTTTCCATAAATAATGTTTTGATTGTTCTAGGTATTTCTCATTGGCCCCATGTCGCTGAGCACTTCACAGTGTCACCCGACTGAGTCTTTATCTTGTGTTGTATAGTAAGTTTTTTGAATGGTCTTCCACAATTCCCCGTAGACAGCTAACACATAGACATGCTGAAAAAGTCCTCCCTGGGTCCCACTGCTCCCCTGCAGGTCTAATGTTGAGCGTAAGATACCAAGGGTCCTTTGAAAACAAGCACCTTGGGCTCAATTATGCAAACTCTCTTTTAAGTTCCAATACAGTTGATTCTAGAATTTGTGTCACCTACAAAATTAGGATATTGAGGCACAGAAGTATTTTTGACCAACAAATAAAAGAGCTAAATTCAAAGCACGAGAGAGGCGAGCCAGTGGGTGGTATGGTGGTTAAGGCACTGGACTCTCACATGACTGATGGCAGTTCAAATCCCAGACCCAGCAGCTTGGAAATCATACCAGTGCGTGGGTCTACGTGTCCAAAATCTGAAGAGAAAAAGAAAGGAGAAGGGACTGTGGTGTGGCCATCCTCCCTGGGGGGTGATTTCCACTTTCCCTGTCTCTGTCTCCTCTGGCACGTGCATGTGCCCTATGATAAACACTTGAAAAATGTGTTTGAATCATTTCTCATGGGGTGAACTTGACGTGAGTATGTGCATTGTGCGTACGTGATAATGTGGTTAAGATGTATTGAATTATTTTCCAACGTGCATCCATAATTTGACCTGCTCGTGGAGACTTCAAGCATTTGCATGGGGCCATTGTTCTGTCTCTCTGACCCATTTCGGTGTTAGTGGAGATCCAAACCTTGGAATGTCTGAAACCCTGAAGCACTTGTTTGCTGGTTCAGGAGTATGCTAGGCGTGCTCCGATTACGGTCTTTGATCTCAAATGTCACCATGTCTGGGAGGGTCTTCCTCCTACTATCCCCTGGGCAAAACTCCCCCTGCTAATCAGGATGGGGTCTCTCTCAGGGGTGAGAAAAAAACTCTGAAATTAGTGGGGATGGGTGTACAACTCCGACTGCACTAAAAACCCACTTCATAGTATACTCTGAAAGGTCAGTTTCACGGCATGTGAATTGCAGGTCAATAAAGCTCGGACTTAGGGGCCGGCAGGTGGCGTGGTGGTTGAGGCGCTGGACTCCCATACGGCCGATCGCAGTTCGAGTCCCGGACCTGGCAGCTTGCTTTCTCACTTTCCCCATTCTCTCGCTCTCTCTACCTCTTTCTGTCTCTTGGGTCAAATGAAAAAAAGAGTAACAAATTGTTAAAACAAATACAATGAAATAAATTATTTAAAAAATAGTGGGAAACAAAGAAAAGAAGAGAGAGAGGAGAGAAAGGAAGGAAAGAAAAGAAGGGGGAAGAAAGGAGAAGAGAAAGGGAAGGGCCAGGGGGAGAAGAGGAGGAAGGGAAGAGAAGAGAAGATAGAGGAAAGGAAAAGGAAGGGGTGAACAGAGAAAGGTGAGGGGAAGCAGGAAGAGAGAGAAGGAAGGAAGGAAGAAGAGGCAGGAATGGAAAAATGAAGAGGAAAGAAGGGGAAGGAAGAGAGGGAGGAAGGGAGTGGAAGATGAGGTGGAGAAACGAGATACCGAGAGGGAGAGAAAATAGGTACAAGAAGCTCAAAATGGAAAAGCCATTGGTTGGGGGGATCTTGGACATTTTCTAAACACGAGCATGACTTTTGGTGTCCCCGAAACCATTCCAAAGCCATCTTGTCCCGCTCGGCAGTGAGAGTCAGGAGTGGCAGATAAAGACACTCAACGCTGGGGCCAGCAGGTGGCATGGGAGTTAAGGCATTGGATTCCCACATGGCTGACCAGGGTTCGAATCCTGGACCCGGCAACTTGCTTTCTCACTTTCCCTCTCTCTCTGACTCTCTCTGGTCAAATTTAAAAATAAGAATAAAACTAAATTAAATAATTATTTATAGAAAAGGGAATCTACACGGGCTTTGAAAAAGACATTTTTTGGGGAACCAGCAGTTAGCGTAATGGCTATGTCACTGGACTCCCATGTAGTCAACCACAGTTTGCATCCCAGACCTGGTGTCTTAAAACTCACGCCGGGCGTGTGTGCGTGCGTGCCCAAGATCCCGAGAGGAGAATGGAGGAGAAGGGATTGCGGTGTGGCCATCCCCCCAGGGGGTGATTTTTCGCTTTCTGTCTCTCTGTCTCTCTCTGTCTGGCTAGCGCATGCGCCCTATAGCAAAAAAAGACCTCTCCAAAAAGAAGACATTTTTTTCATTTTTTATTTTTCCTAGGGAATGTGTGCCCTTGCTAAAGAGAGACAGAGAGAAAGAGAAGAAGAAAGCATACTCCATGAAACGTGGCCAGGCCCTTCTCCTGCATTTCCCCACCCCGTTGGGATTTAGGGGACGCACACATACTCCCCCAGCAATGTCTTTGTTTCTGTGTGTGTCTGTTTGTTTTAGGTTTTTGCTATAGGGTTCATGTTCCAGCCAGAGAGAGACAGAGGGATGAAGAGTGAGAAATGGCCCCTGAAGGAAGATGGCCACACCACAATCCCTTCTCCTTCATTTTCTTCTTGGGATTTTGGACACACACGCACACATACCCAGTGTGATTTTCTTTCTTTTCTTGTTATCTTATTTTAAATAATTTATTTGGGGGCTGGCAGGTAGCATGTTGGTTAGGGTACTGGAATTTCCACATGGCCAACCATAGTTCAAGTCCCGTGCCTGGCAGCTTGCTCTCTCTTTCTCTCTCTCTCTCTCTCTCTCTCTCTGTCTGTCTGTCTTTCTCTGGCAAAAACTCATGTGAAAATAAAAATAAATAAATAAATAATATTTAATTTTATTTATTATTATTATTCCATTTGACCAGAGAGAGAAAGTGAGTGAGAAAGCAAGCCGCCAAGTCTGAGACTCAAACTGCAGTCAGCCATACAGGAGTTCAGAGCCTTGGCCACCTTGCCACCTGCTGCCCTCCCCCCATGTGTGATTTTTTTCAAGCCACCAGGTCCGGAGCTCGAACCACGTTCACCCACGCGAGAGCCCAGCACTTTGACCAGCACGCCACCTGCTGGCCCTCCCTGCGTATTTTTTGGGCTGCTGGAGCCGGGATTCACATGGAGCCAGTAGGGAAACAGCCACTGAGAGATGGGAGTGGCCCCGGAAGGTCATTTGAAAACAACTTACTCTTCTCCTTTTATTTTTAGAGAGATCTTTGCTAGAGAGACAGAAAGCAAGAAGTCACCCCCCAGGGAAAATGGCCACGCTACAGTCCCTTCTCCTCTGTTCTCCTCCTGGGATCTTGGGCACGCACACACCTGTGCCCAGTGTAAATTTCAAGCCACCAGGTTCAGGACTCAAACCGTGGTCCAGAGACATTACGGGTTCACCATCTTCTGGTCCCTTCTCTTCATCTTTGATCAAGATACACAATACATATAATAGCTTCATATCGGAAGTATTTCTCTATCTAAAAAACTTTACATTTTGGATTTAACCTGTATTAAAACTAGTTTTGCAATGAAACATCTGATCGTGTGGAGTTTACAGTGGCTGGATCCCACGTGGATGACTGAGTGGTTTGAGTCCCAGACCCAGTGACTTGAGAAACACGCTGGGTACATGTACAAGCGTGCCCAAAATCCCAGAAGGAGGAGAACGGAGGAGATGGGATTGAGGCGTGGCCGTCCCCCCAGGGTGTGACTTCTCACTTTCCCCCTCTCTCTTTGTCTCTATCGAGCACATGAGCCTTATAGCACACATTTTTTTTGAAAAGTGTCATAACTTATGAAATGAAATTAATCAAATTAATAGGGGAACATTCCTCAGGGAAAAACATCATAGACTGAAGTCTTAATAATGCTAAAATCGAAGTTTTAATCAAGCACTCTGTAATAATCTACAGTTCTATTCCTCTTCATTAACAGAAAGAATAGTTGTCTATATTTGAATCGCTATTTTAATGGCAACATTCACCCAGAGATGAGCACCTATAATTTTTAAAAATAATTAACACTCGTATAAATATATTAGCTATTCTTAACTATTCATTTTGATAAGGGCCATAATAGATACTAAGTGACTTGCCTCTCTGTGTTATATGTTTAAATAGCCATGAAGGAGGACCAGCAGGTGGCATGGTGGTTAAGGTGCTGGACTCCCACATGGCTGACCATGGTTTGAGTCCTGGACCTGGTGGCTAGCTTTCTCACTTTCCCTCTCTCTCTCTCTCTCTCTCTCTCTATCTGGTCAAATTAAAAAATAATAAATAAAATTAAATAAATAATTCTTTAAAAATCAATAAGCAGCCATCCAGGGACTAATAGGTGGCATGGTGGTTAAGGCGCTGGACTCCCACCTGGTTGAATATGGTTTGAGTCTCAGACCCGGTGGCTTCAAAAACACATCGGACATGTGCATTGTCCAACATCTCGAGAAGACAATGAAGAAGAAATCGCAGAGTAGCCATCTCTGCGGGATAAGATTTTTCCCATTCTCTCTCACTCCCTCTCTGTCTCTGTCTCTCTCTAGAGAGCACATACTGAGTCAATCGATGCATCCACCACCATCCAAATGCCAGTCTGCTCATCCAACCGTTTACTCAGGAAGTATTCAAAATAGAAATAAGCAAAAGAGGAAAAAGAGGGTCAGCAGACAACAAGGAAGTTAAGATGCTCGACTCCCACTTGGTTGACCATGGTTGGAGTCCCAGATTAGGAGGCTTGAAAAACATACCGGGCACATGTGTGTGTGTGCCCAAAATCCCAAGAGGAGAATGAAGGAAAAGGGATTGCAGATGGTCATCTCCACCCCACTCCTGGGGGAGGGTGTGATTTCTCACTTTCCCTCTCTCTCTCTCTCTCTCTCTCTCTCTCTGTGTGTATGTGTGTGTCTCTTTCCAGCAAATGCATGTTCCCTATTTTAAAAGAAACAGGAGAAGGTAGAGGAGAAGAAGAAGGGCTTGACTTATTTGCATACGGCGGGAAGAATTGCTTACGAATTTTTAACCTTTATTAGTTACTTCTTCCATGAAAGAGAGAGATGGAGAGACAGAGAAATAGGCAGCCCCTCAAGAGCAGAATCCTCATCCAACCCCAGCCCCGTTAACCAGGCTCACAGGCTCACGTGTGATCCCCTGTGCAAGGTGGACCTCAGGACAAAGACCCAGGGCGTTCCCACATGGAACACGGAATTGACTGCTGGTCCCCTGTGCCTGGCCAGTCACCACCTTCGCTAAGGAAAGGGGTCAAACCGTAGCATGGTGGTTAAAGTGGCAGGATCCCACATGACTAGGTAGTTCGACTCCTGCATCCACAGTGGCTTGAAAATCACACCGGGCACATGTGTGTGCACGCCCAAATTCCCAAGAGGAGACTGGAGGAGAAGGGATGACTGTGTGGCCACCTGGTGGGGGGAGGTGATTTCTCACTTTCCCACTGTCTCTGTCTCTCTCTTCTCAGGCAAGCACATCCAACCTACAGTCAATTTTTTAAATTAATTAATTAATTAATTTTAAGTTGAGCAGAGAGGGACAGAATGAGAGAGAGAGAGAGAAAGAGAGAAAACAAGCCACCAGGTCTGGGTCTTGAACCATGAGCGACCACATGACACTCCAGCACCCTTAACCACATGCCACCTGCTAGTCCCCCTTATGGTAAGATTTAAAAACAAAAATAATAAAGAAGAAAGGCTGATCCAGCTGTTTTGGAGCAATGGTAGCCCGAGTGCCCTGCAGTGCTGGAAGCCAGATGGTGAGCATGGTTCAAATCCCAAGTCAGGCTGGAAAACCTGCTGAGCACTCGTGCAGGTGACCAGGATCCCGAGGAGCTGGAGGGCTGGGGAAAGGGATCATGGCGTGGCAAGAGCCTGCTGAGGGCCCTTTGTCTCTCTCCTGCTCTCACTCCCTCTCCCCTTCCCTCTACTGCATGCATTTGTGCTTTCTATTATGACGGAGGAGAAAGAGAAAAATAAGGAGGAGGAGGAAGAGGGAGAAGACGAGAAGGAAAAGAAGGAAGAGAAGGAGAAATAGGAGGAGGAGGAGAAGAAGGAGAAAGAAGGAAAGAAGAAGAAAGAGAAAGGAGAAGGGGAAGCGAGGACAGAAGTCCGACTGCCATTTTTTTTCATGTATCTTTTCTTTACATTTAATCACCGTGTATCATTCCATCACACAAGATGGATTTCGGAATACACGGCATACTAGTCCAATCAAAAATATCCCCATACCCCTTACCTTCAACAGATATTTTTCCATTTTGGTGTCCCTTCCTGAGGGCCAGCAGGTGGCATGGTGGTTAAGGCCACTGGACTCCCACATGGCCAACTGCAGTTTGAGTCCCGGACCCGGTAAATTGCTTTCTCACTTTCTCTCTGTCTCTCTCTCTCTTTCTCTCTCACTCTGTCCCTCTCTGGTCAAATTTAAAAAAGTAAATTTAAATAAAATAACTATTTAAAAAATGTTTTGCTTCTTTCTATCCTCCCCCATTCCCTCTTTCTCATCCTCCCCCATTGGCCACCCTCCTCCCACACTGTCTCTGGTATCCACAGCTGTTCTTCACTTTTTTATGTTCATTTAACTTTCTTTTTTCTTTCTTTCTCTCTCTCTTCCTTCCTTCCTTCCTTCCTTCCTTCCTTCCTTCCTTCTTTCCTTTCTCTCTCTCTCTCTCTCTCTCTCTCTCTCTTTTTTAGTTTAACCAGAGAGGGACAGGGTGAGACAGAGAGAGAGACAGAGAGAGAAGGAAAGCAAAAAAGGAAAGAAAAAAATCAAGCTACCAGATCCAGGACTCAAACCGCAGTTGGCCATGTGGTAGTCCAGAGTCCACGACCACCACGCCACCAGCTGGTCTTGACGCTTTAATGCCTTCCGATCAAATACTTGCAGAAAGGCACCAGCAGTGGGACCAGAAGTTAGCATAATGGCTATGTCGCTGGACCCCCATGTAGTCAACCACGGTTTGCGTCCCGGACCCGGTGGCTTAAACTCACGCTGGGCGCGTGTGCGCGTGTGCCCAAGATCCCGAGAGGAGAATGGAGGAGAAGGGATTGCGGTGTGACCATCCCCCCGGGGGGTGATTTCTTGCTTTCTGTCTCTCTGTCTCTCTCTGTGTGTCTGGCAAGCGCACGCGGCCTATGGCGATAACCTCTCCAAAAAAAGAAAAGAAAAGAAAGGGACCAACAGTTAGCGTAATGGTTTCATCGCTGGACTCCCATGTAGTCGACGGCAGTTCAAGTCCTGGACTGGGTGGCTTAAAATTCATGCTGGGCGTGTGTGCGTGCATGCCCAAAATCCTGAGAGTAGAATGGAAGAGAAGGGATTGTGGTGTGGCCATCTCCAATGGGAGGTGATTTCTCGCTTTCTGTCTCTCTGTCTCTCTGTCTGGTGAGCGCACGCGCCCTATGGCAAAAACCTCTCAAAAACAAAAATAAATTCAAAGTCTCGGGGGCCAGCAGGTGGTGCAGCTGTTACATCACTGGAGTCCCACCTGAATGACCACGGTTTGAGTCCCAGATCTGGTGGTTTGAAAATCACAGCGGGCACATGTGCGTGCATCCCAAAGATCCCAGAAGGAGAATGAGGTAGAAGAGATTGCCTTGTGGCTTTCTTCCCGGAAGGTGAGTTCTCACGTTCCCTCTCACTGTCTCTCCAAAAAAAAAAAAAAAAAACCTCACACAGGGCACATGCGTGTCCTGCCCAAAATCCCAAAAGGAGAAAGGAGAAGAAGGGTTTGTGGCATGGCCATCACCTTGGGGGGTAATTTCTCACTGTCTGTCTCTGTCTCTCTTGCAAACGCATGCGCACTATAGCAAATATCTTTTTTATAATTTTTAAAGAATTATTTATTTTCATTTTATTCATTCTGTTTTTTAAAATGTGACCACAGAGAGACACTCACAGAGAGAGAAAAAGAGATGAAAAGTGAAAAAGCAAGCTACCAGGTCAAGGACTTGAACCATGGTCAGCCACGTGGGAGTGTCCAGCACCTTAACCACCATGCCAACCACCTGCTGGCCCCACAAAAATCTCTCTTATAAAAAAAAGAAAGAAAGAAAGAAAGAAAGAAAGAAAGAAAGAAAGAAAGAGAAAAGGAAAGAAAGAACAAAGAAAGGTAGAAAGGAAGGAAGGAAGGAAAGTTCTTGAACAATCTTTTGGGTTTTTTGGAGAGGTTTTTGCTATAGGGCATGCTTGCTTGCCAGAAAGACAGAGAGAGACAGAGAGACAGAAAGTGAGAAATCACCCCCCAGGGGGATGACTATGCCACAATCCCTTCTCCTCCATTCTCCTCTTGGGATCTTGGGCACGCACACACACGTGCCTGGCGTGAGTTTAAGCCACCGGGTCCGGGACTTGAACTACAGTCAACTACATGGGAGTCCAGCGACATAGCCATTACGCCAACTGCTGGTCCTGAGAGATTTTTGCTATAGGATGCATGCACTCGTCGGAGAGACAGAGAGGCAGAAAGTGAGAAATCACCCCCTAGAGGGGATGGCCATGCTGCAATCCCTTCTCCTCTGTTCTCCTCTCAGGATTTTGGGGCACGCATGCATACACACATGCCCAATGTGTTTTAAGCCACCGGATCTGGGACTCAAACTACAGTCAGCCAGACAGGAGTCCAACAACGTACCCATTAAGCCATCTGCCAGTCCCCAAAGCAGCTAAATCTTATACGGCCAGTTGGGTGGTTCCAGTACTGGACCTGTGGCTTGAAAACCATGCCAGGTGCACATGCGTGTGTGCCCAGTATCCTGAAAGGGGAAATAGAGGAGAAGGCATTGTGGCATGGCCATCCCCCCATGGGGGTCTTGTGTTCTCTCTCTTCTGTCTCTGTCTCAGTCTCTCTCCAGCAAGTGCACATGGCCTATAGGAAATTTAAATACATACATAAATAAAAACAATACTCTCGGGGACCAACAGGTGGCATGATGGTTAGGGCACTGGTCTCCCACATGTCCGACCACAGTTCGAGTCCTGGACCTGGCAGCTTGCTTTCTCACTTTCCCTCTTTCTCTCTCTCTGTGTCTCTCTCTGGTCAAACTAAAAATAAATGAATGGATAAATAAAATTAAATAAATTATTTTGATGAAAATAATCTCTAAAAAACATTGTTAAAAATAAAAAAAGAGGCTGAGTTATTCAAGATAATTCTACTCCAGTGATGAAAACAGAAAACCCAAGGAACAAAATCAAACAGTGTATATTCACATATGTATAACATAAATATTCCCTTGCAGGAAAATCTGTATTCCCTTGCAGGATTTTTGAACAGTTGACAAAAACGAATGTTTTAAAACTGCTCAATTTTAAAATGTTTATTATTATTATTCTTATTTTTTAATTTCACAAGAGAAAGAAAGAGAGAGAGAGAGTAAGAAAGCAAACTTCCAGGTCCGGGACTCGAACCACCGTGAGCCATGGGGGAGTCCTGCGCCCTAACCACCATACCATCTGCCAGCTGTCGCATAGCCCATATTTTTACATCACTTGTCTCCTGACAACAAGGTTATTTTCCCCCACAATGCGGGGTCAACCATGGCTTCATCTCTGATTCCTAGGTCGACTCTCCTGGACTCTGCAAACCTCCCTTAGCACAAGGCAGCGATGCTGAGCACCAGGTGGGGACACCAAGTGCCAGGGACGGTTCTCTTTCGTGGTGGGGAAGGTAGCAAGCACCTTGGTCTCTCATCTCCGACTCCCTCTGAGACTCTGCAGGCCCCTTCCTCCTTCCTCTGCCCTCCTTGGGCCAGGAGCACCTGGGTCTGGGTGGCCCTGGCAGCTCCTGAAGGAAGCCCCAGGTCCCTGCTGGGCTGGGAAATCCATCCGCATACTGGCTTGCCCTGGTCCTGCAGGCCTGGCTGGTGAGCTCGGGGACACCGCCTGGCCGTCTCTGAGCAACCCAGGGCAACCAGCCCACACCCCGCATCCCAGGGCGAGTTAACCAAGTCTCCGAGAACAACCCCAGCTCTTTCTGTTTTTCTTTTTAACTGTAGTGGTTTGTTTTCTTCTTTCTTTCTTTCTTTCTTTCTTTCTTTCTTTCTTTCTTTCTTTCTTTCTTTTTTTTTTTTTACCAAGAGGGGAAGAGGACCCTCCCAGGGCTCCTTTGGTGTCTGTCTTTCGCAGGGTAACAGCGCCCTCTATTGTCTGCAAGCTATTTTCTCGCTTTTCCCCTTTCTTAGTGTTTGCTGCAGGGTACCTGCACCCCTTGGAGACAGCCTTGGAAGGGTGGGGGTGGCCACGCTGCAAGCCCTTCTCCTCCGTTCTCCTCCGGGATTCCAGACACGTATGCACACAAGCCTGGGGTGTGTCCTTCGAGGCACTGAAAACTTAGAATCATATTTGCATGTGAGATTACAGAGCCTCCAAGTTTTTTTTTATTAATGTATGTATTTACTTATTTATTTTAAAGAATTATTAATTTTATGTGTTCATTCATTTATTCGATTTTGACAAGACACACACACACACAGAAAGAGAGAAAAAGTGGGAAAGCAAGCCACCAGGTCTGGGACTCGAACCACCGTTGGCCACGTGAGAGTGTCCAGCGCCCTAACCACCAGGCCACCTGCTGGTCCCCAGTTCTTTTATTTATTTATTTTATGTAGAGGTTTGTGCCATGCATTCCCTGGAGAGAGACAGAGACATTGAGAGGGAAAGTGAGAAATCCCTCCCCAGGCGGGGGTGAGGGGGATGGCCACATCTCAGTCCCTTCTCCCTTCTCCTCCTGCGATCTTGGGCATGCACGCACACGTGCCAGAATGATTTTTAAGCCACTAGCTCCAGGACTTGAACCACGGCTGGCCACGTGGGAGTCCAGCAATGTAACCACTACGCCATCTGCTGGCCTCTCTTTTATTTTCTTTTAAGAATACTTATTTAATTCCCTTTGTTCTTATCATTTCTTGTCATTCGGACAGAGAGAGAGAGAAAAGGAAAGTGAGAAAGCAAGCCACCAGGTTGACGACTCGAACCACAGTCAGCCGCGTGGGAGTCCAGCCCCCTTCACCACCGCGACCTCTGTCGGCTCTTGTTTTACTGTTTTTAAAGAATTGCGTATTTGATGTCATTTTTTACTTCATGGTTATTTGTCACTATTGTTTTTTAAATGTTGACCAGAGAGAGAGAGAGGAAGGGGAGGGAAGAAACCAAAGCTGCCAGGTTCAGGATTTGAACCACCGTCGGCCATGTGGGAGTCCAACGTCCCAACCACCACACCACCTGCTGGTTCCTCTTTTATTTTATTCTTTAAAGAATGATGTCATTCTATTTATTGTTATCGTTATTTTTTAATTTGCTATCAAGCATGTAGTGCTCACCAGAGAGAGAGAGGGAGAGTGAGAAAGGAAGCCGCCAGACCTAGGATTCGAACCACAGCTGGTCATGTGGGAGTCCAATGCCTTAACCAGCACGCCACCTGCCAGCCCCCGGCTTTGTTTTCTTCAACCCCAGATTTCTTTCTATTTTTCTTAGAAAGATTTTTGCTATAGGGTGCATGCACTCGCCAAAGAGACAGAGAGACAGAAAGCGAGAAATCAGTCCCCAGGGGGGATGGCCACACCACAATCCCTTCTCCTCCATTCTCCTCTAGGGATCTTGGGTACGCATGCACACGCACCCGGCGTGAGTTTAAGCCACCGGGTCCGGGACTCGAACCGCGGTCGACTACATGGGAGTCCAGCGACATAGCCATTATGCCATCTGCTGGTCCCAGAAAAACAATTTTGAAATCCTGCAAAAACAGTCTCCTGTTTTCTAGGTCCAAACACATAGTTTTAGATTTCCAAATTGATTGAGCCATCCATGTCTCCTTAAGCTTCCTAGGGACAGGGGCCAGCAGGTGACATGATGGTTAAGACGCTGGACTCCCACATGGCTGACCACAGTTTGAGTCCTGAACCTGGCGGCTTGCTTTCTCACGTTCCCTCTCTCTCTCTCTCTGGTTGAATTAAAATAATAATAACAAATAAACATTCATAAATAATTCTTTAAAAAAAAAAAGATTCCTAAGGGCAAGAAGGGAAACTTATCGTGTACGGTATTATATTTGTTTTTTAAAAGAATTATTTTATTTAACTTTATTTTTTAAAAAACAATTTGACCAGAGAGAGAGAGAGAAAGTGAGAAAGCAAGCCACGAGGTCTGGGATTCAGACCACTGTCGTCCATGTGGGAGTCCCGCGCCGTTAACCACCACGCCACCTGCTGGCCACGGGTCCTATATTTGACTTGGCTGACACGCATGGCTTTGATGCTTCGAGAGCCCACATTGTATGCTGTAAAGACACACAATGATTAAATGTAAATAAAATTAGAGTCCTGGGGGCATTGATTTTAGCTGAGCGCAATAGCACGCATGAGTTTGTGTATTTGGCTTTAGATAATGTTTTCGATTTGCCTTTAAAAGATCGCTCCTACCACACTATTATTCAACTGTACCCCCTCTGGATATAAATAATTTCATATTCATGTTGCTGGTTCTTGGCAACAAAAGCCATTTTTTTTTTCTGGCAGTGTATAAGAGAGGAGGCGCTGGTTGTTACCAAGAAGAAAAGTGGCCCCAAGCTGTGGGTGTCTCATCTCGGTCACGTGAGTGCCACACAGGCAAGGCGTGCACTGGGCACTGAACAGGAAACAAACGTCACTTGAACGTCCTGCCATGGGGGTGAGTTCTCCCCGGCCTTTGCATGCGTGAAAAATGGACCATCGACTTTCAATAGAAGGTACGTTCTCCGACTCACTCTGAACAGGCTGCGAAGCACTTTATGACAGGACAGATATGTAACAATACTTTTTTTTTTAAGAATTCTTTTTCTGGGGGGGAACCAGCAGTTAGCGTAATGACTATGTCGCTGGACTCCCACGTAGTCGACCGCGGTTCGCGTCCCGGACCCGGTGGCTTAAAACTCACGCCGGACGCGTGTGCGTGCGTGCCCAAGATCCCGAGAGGAGAACGGAGGAGAAGGGATTGCGGCGT
>NW_006204933.1:215264-221441 GCF_000334495.1 Tupaia belangeri chinensis
GGTCCGGGACTCAAACCGCGGTCGACTACATGGGAGTCCAGCGACATAGCCATTATGCCAACTGCTGGTCCCAGAAAAACAATTATGAAATCCTGCAAAAACAGTGTCCTGTTTTCTAGGTCCAAACACATAGTTTTAGATTTCCAAATTGATTGAGCCATCCACATCTCCTTAAGCTTCCTAGGGACAGGGGCCAGGCAGGGACAAAAGTGACATAGCCATTATGCCATCTGCTGGTCCCAGAAAAACAATTTTGAAATCCTGCAAAAACAGTCTCCTGTTTTCTAGGTCCAAACACATAGTTTTAGATTTCCAAATTGATTGAGCCATCCATGTCTCCTTAAGCTTCCTAGGGACAGGGGCCAGCAGGTGACATGATGGTTAAGACGCTGGACTCCCACATGGCTGACCACAGTTTGAGTCCTGAACCTGGCGGCTTGCTTTCTCACGTTCCCTCTCTCTCTCTCTCTGGTTGAATTAAAATAATAATAACAAATAAACATTCATAAATAATTCTTTAAAAAAAAAAAGATTCCTAAGGGCAAGAAGGGAAACTTATCGTGTACGGTATTATATTTGTTTTTTAAAAGAATTATTTTATTTAACTTTATTTTTTAAAAAACAATTTGACCAGAGAGAGAGAGAGAAAGTGAGAAAGCAAGCCACGAGGTCTGGGATTCAGACCACTGTCGTCCATGTGGGAGTCCCGCGCCGTTAACCACCACGCCACCTGCTGGCCACGGGTCCTATATTTGACTTGGCTGACACGCATGGCTTTGATGCTTCGAGAGCCCACATTGTATGCTGTAAAGACACACAATGATTAAATGTAAATAAAATTAGAGTCCTGGGGGCATTGATTTTAGCTGAGCGCAATAGCACGCATGAGTTTGTGTATTTGGCTTTAGATAATGTTTTCGATTTGCCTTTAAAAGATCGCTCCTACCACACTATTATTCAACTGTACCCCCTCTGGATATAAATAATTTCATATTCATGTTGCTGGTTCTTGGCAACAAAAGCCATTTTTTTTTTCTGGCAGTGTATAAGAGAGGAGGCGCTGGTTGTTACCAAGAAGAAAAGTGGCCCCAAGCTGTGGGTGTCTCATCTCGGTCACGTGAGTGCCACACAGGCAAGGCGTGCACTGGGCACTGAACAGGAAACAAACGTCACTTGAACGTCCTGCCATGGGGGTGAGTTCTCCCCGGCCTTTGCATGCGTGAAAAATGGACCATCGACTTTCAATAGAAGGTACGTTCTCCGACTCACTCTGAACAGGCTGCGAAGCACTTTATGACAGGACAGATATGTAACAATACTTTTTTTTTTAAGAATTCTTTTTCTGGGGGGGAACCAGCAGTTAGCGTAATGACTATGTCGCTGGACTCCCACGTAGTCGACCGCGGTTCGCGTCCCGGACCCGGTGGCTTAAAACTCACGCCGGACGCGTGTGCGTGCGTGCCCAAGATCCCGAGAGGAGAACGGAGGAGAAGGGATTGCGGCGTGGCCATCCCCCCTGGGGGTGATTTCTCGCTTTCTGTCTCTCTGTCCCTCCCTCTGTCGGTCTGGTGAGCGCACGCGCCCTATAGCGAAAAAAACTCTCCAAAAAAAAAAAAAGAATATTTTTTAATTTTATTATTATTTTAATTTTGCTATAGGGCACATGCACTCACCAGAGAGAGAAAGAGAGAGAAAGTGAGAAAGCAAGCCGCCAGGTCTAGGTCTCAAACCGTGGTCAGCCATGGGGAGTCCAGTGCCTTAACCACCTACACCACCTGCTGGCCCAGACAATGGTATTTTTGAAAAGATAGGCAAAAAAAAAAAAGCTGCCATCATTGAAGAAAGAAAAAAATTTTAGTTTGAAAGAGTCTACTTTGGGGCCAGCCCGTGACGTGGTGATTAAAGCATTGAACTCCCACATGGTAAACGACAGTTTGGATCCCGGACCTGGTAGCTGCTTTTCTCACTTTCCCTCTCTCTCTCCATGTCTCTCTTGGGTCAGATTGAAAAATAATGACAATAAATAAAATTGAATACCTATTTCTTTTTTTAAAAAAAAGTCTATTTTAACCCTTTAGGAAAAGAACTTATTCAATGTTTGATCTTGTGGTGATGGCTGTCTCTCTGTCTCTGTCTCACTCATGGATGAGAAGAATACATACACTTAAAAAAAAAAAAAAAGACATGCGGTGGTGTGCTGGCCCGTCTTCTTGGGTAAAACATAAAGGTCAAAGATCTTACTAGAGATGGGTCAGCAGGTGGTGTGGTGGTTAAGGCACTGGAATTCCCCCATGGCCAACAAGGGTTTGAGTCCTGTACCTGGTGGCTTTCTTTCTCTCGCTCTCTGTCTTTCTCTGGCAAAACTCATGTGAAAAAAATAAAAGAAAATAAAAACAATAGTTAAAAAAAAAAAATCTTTCTGGAGAGACCAGCAGGTGGCATAGTGGTTAAGATGCTAGACACTCCCACCTGGCTGACCGTGGTTCAAGTCCTGGACCTGGTGGCTTGTTTTCTCACTTTCCTTCTCTCTCCTCTCTCTCTCTCTCTCTCTGGTCTTATTAAAATAAGTGAGTGAAGAAATAAAATTAAATAAATAATTGTTTATAAAAAAAGTCCAAGGTGGTTGAGGCGTGGGCCTCCCACGGGCCGATTGTGGGTTGAGTTCCAGACCCAGTCAGTGGTTTGAAAATCACAGTGGACGTGTGCCCAAGATCCCGAGAGGAGGATGGAGGAGAAGGGTGGGTGGTGTGGCCATCCCCCCTGAGCGGTGATTTCTCACTTCCTGTCTCTCTGTCTCTTTGGCAAGGGCATGCACCCTATATCAAAAATCTCTCTCAAAAAGGAAAAAAAATAATTAGTTAAATTGGTAACAGAATGATTTATTTAATTTTTATTTACCCATTCATTTATTTTAGTTTGATCAGAGAGAGAAACAGAGAGAGAGAGAGAGACAGGGGGACGGGACAATGAGAAAGCAAGCCACCAGGTTTGGGATTCGAACCGTGGTCAGCCATGTGGGAATCCAGCACCTTTAACCACCACATCACCTGCTGGTCCCTAATTAATTACATTTTTAAAAGCTTGATCATTATAGTCATTGGAAGTAAAGTATCTGGAACCCCCCATAGACTCCTACTGTGAATGAAACAGCAACTTTTGCAAAACCGTGTGGCATTTGAACCAGAAATTTGACCGCTACATAGTTTAACGAAAAAAAAAACAAATACGAAGAGGAGAGAAAGAAAAAAGATTGTAGACAAAACCACGGGCACTAACATTTTCACATTCTCATGCATGACAGTTCAAACAGGAAAATGGCTGGACAAATCAGACATACGAGCCCCAGGGGTTATAAACATGTGTTCAAAATTTGCACACGTGGGCCGGCGGGTGGCGTAGTGGTTGGGGACGCTGGATTCCCACATGGCCGACCATGGTTCAAGTCCCAGATCTGCCGGCTTTCTTTCTCACTTTCCCTTTCTCTGTCTCTCTGGACAACTTAAAAAATAATAACCCTGTGGGGGAACCAGCAGTTAGCGTCATGGCGATGTCGCTGGACTCCCACGTAGTCAACCGCGGTTCACGTCCCGGACCCGGTGGCTTAAAACTCACGCCGGACGCGTGTGCGTGCGTGCCCAAGATCCCGAGAGGAGAATGGAGGAGAAGGGATTGCGGCGTGACCATCCCCCCTGGGGGGTGATTTCTCGCTTTCTGTCTCTATGTCTCTCTCTGTCTGTCTGGCGAGCGCACGCGCCCTACAGTGAAAATCTCTCCAAAAAAAAAATAATAATAATAATAATAACACATGGAATTAAATCAATAAATAATTTTTAAAAAAATTTTTTTGCACACTCTCAACAAACCCATGTATTTGTTTTTTTTCTTTTTCTACCAGCTGTTTTCTTGTTTGTTGTTGCTATTATTTACTTATTTTTTATTTTATTTATCATGATGATTATTTTTAAAGTGTGCTATAGGGCACATGTGCTCACCAGAGAGAGACGGGGCGGGAGGGGAGTGAGAAAGCAAGCCACCAGGTCCGGGACTCGAACTGCTGTCAGCCATGTGGGAATGTAGCTGCTCAACCACCATGCCACTGGCCAACCCTGCACCTGTTTTCTTTCCCTGAAGGAGGGGTCGCAAACAGGGTCCCTTCGAGTTTTGTATTTTTCTTTCTACCTTGTAGATTGCCTCTGTGCCACTTTGTTTTTTATTGGGCTATTACCTTTTTTTTTTTGAGAGAGAGATGTTTGCTGTAGGGACACGTACGCTCGCCAGAGGGACAGAAAGCGAGAGATCAGCCCCCTAGAGGGATGGCCACACCGCAATCCCTTCTTCTCCATTCTCCTCTTGGGGTTTTGGGCACGCACATGTGTCCGGCATGAATCAAGCCGCCAGGTCTGGGTCTCGAACCACAGTCAACTTTGTGTCTTCCAGCGATGTAACCATTAAGCCATTTGCTGGTCCCACCTTTTATCTTTTTTTAACTTTGTTTCTGCTGTAGGGTATGTGTGCTTGCCAGAGACAGAGAGAGAAAAAGTAAGAAATCACCCCCAGGGGCAATGGCCACACCACAATCCTTTCTCCTCCAGTCTCTTCGCGGGATTTGGGGCACACACGTACACACGCCGGGCGTATGTTCAAGCCACCTGGTCCAGGACTCGAACCGGGTTTGGCAATGTGAGACTCCAGTGGCTTAACCGCCGTGCCACCCGCCGGCTGTCACCTGGATTATTAAAACAGCTCCCGCCCCAGGCTTTCGGCCCAAACCCAGGCTCCAGGTTGGTCTTCCCTAGGGAATCAGAGAAGGCTCCATTTTCCTCGTTTTCTCAGCCCATCTGGAAAACCTGCACAATGTCTTTGGGGTTACCCAGACGGGGCCCGCGGACCAGGTAGAAATCTAAACTACACATCATGGCCGCTTACACTGTTCCAGCCACCGGCAGGAGATGGCCGGCAGGTGGTGTGGTGGTGGAGGGCACTGGACTCCTACATGGCCAACCACGCACGGTTCGAGTCCCGAACCCGGAGGCTTGCTTTGTGTTTCTCTCTCTCTCCGCAACCCAGGCAAATTTAAAAAAATAAATACACAAAATTAAATTAAATAGTTCTTTTTAAAAAAAAAAAAAAAAGAAAAGAAAAGAAAAGAAAAGAAAGAAAGAAAGAGAAACCTCCTAGGACATGTCAGGGGACAGCAGTAAGAAGCACCCAGCTTAACCGCTCTACAAGTCTCAGTAGAGAAAAGCTGGTGTTTGGCGCCATCTAGCGAAGACGATTTGCCATTTAAGCCCCAGCAAATCCTCCTCCATCGTGAGAAGCAAAGGTGCCCTTGAAAAGATGAATGAGGGGAGAATGATGGTTTCAAAACTAACGGGGAGAGGGGGCTGGCAGGTGGCGCGCTGGTTAAGGGCGCTGGGCTCCCACGTGGCTGACCACGGTCCGAGTCCTGGACTCCACGGCTTCTTTCTCACCTTCCCTCCCTCTCTGTTCAGATGGAAAATAAGTAAACACATAAATACATTTACATAAAATAATCCTTTAAAAAAGTAACAAAAACTCACACCAGGTGTGTGTGTGTGTGCGCATGTGTGTGCCCAAGATCCTGAGAGGAAAATGGAGGAGAAGGGATTGCGGAGGGGCCAACACCCAGGGGGTGATTTCTCACTTTCTGTCTCTCTGACAAGGGCACACGCCCTACAGCAAAAATCTCTGTTAATGAATTAAGTAAGTAGGTGATTTTAAAACTATGGGGCAGGCAGGTGGCATGGTGGTTAAGGCGCTGGACTCCCATATGGCCGACCACGGTTTGAGTCCTGGACCTGGCAGCTTGAGAGTCATGCTAGACCAGTGTGCATGTGTGCTCAGAGTCCCAAGAAGAGAAAGGACAAGGACTTGCAGTGTGGCCATCCCCCAGGGAGGGTGGTTTCTCACCTTCCCTCTCTCTGTCTCTGTCTCTCTCTATCTCTGGGTAACGCATGTGCCGTATGGCAAAGAAAAAGACAGGACCAGAGCAGAAAATAAAAATAAAATCTGGAAGGAAGGCCAGGGTGGAGAAGTGTTTATGCACTGCGTTGCTAAGCCAACTCACATGGAAGGTTCTGGGTTTGAATCCCAAGAACACCTTGAGCACCCAGGGCATGTGTGTGCCATGATCGGGAGGCCCCGGCGGGGGGGGGG
>NW_006204933.1:221548-234558 GCF_000334495.1 Tupaia belangeri chinensis
GAAATCACCCCCCCAGGGGGGATGGCCATGCCACAATCCCTTCTCCTCCGTTCTCCTCCTGGGATCTTGGGCACGCACACACACAGGCCTGGCCTGATTTTCAAGTCTCCAGGTCTGGGACTTGAACCATGGTGAGCCGTGTAGGAGTGCAGCATCTTAACCACCATACCACCTGCTGACCCCAATCAATACTATGTTTCCATACGTGCATTTCTCTATTGCAACCGTGCCCTCACAAGGCTTCAGAGCCAGAATGCCGCTAAAGTCTCCTGACTTTCATTTAGGGCGCCAGATTCCCACAGGGCCGACTGTAGTTCGAGTCCCAGACCTGGCAGCTTGCTTTCTCACTTTCCCTCTCTCTCACTCTGTCCCTTTCTGGTCAGATTAAAACAAATAAAGTAAAAGACGTTTATTTTAATACTTGTTGTGTTTCGCTTTTTTTATTTTATTATTTATTTTAACTTCACCAGGGAGGGACAGAGTGAGAGAGAGAGACAAAGTGAGAAATGAAGCCGACAGGTCCGGGACTTGAACCTGGTCAGCCATATGGGAGTCCAGTGCCCTTAACCACCACGCCACCCACCGGCCCTTCATTTTTGGGGGGTTGGGGTGCACACACTTGTGAGTTAGAAGGAGAGAGAGAGAGAAAAAAAAAAAACACCCAGCAAGGGTAAGAGACTCACCCCACTCCCTTGTCCACAGGTGCCTCCTTTCCAGATTTCAAGCTGTCAGGTCCAGGACTCCAACAGGGCCGTGGGTCAGGTGAGTGCCATCTGCTTTAACTACCCAGCCGTGGGCTGACCTGTGCATTTCCACTATTTGCACCAAAATTAACTGATGCTTTCATTTCCTTTTCTCACGACCTTTCTGAAAGTCCCTTGTGTTATTTAATTTGATTAATTTATTTATTTATTAAATTTGATCAGAGAAGGACAGAGCGATTGAGCGAGAGAGAGAGAGAAGGAAAGTGAGAAAGCAAGTCACCAGGTCTGGGACTCGAACCACAGTCAGCCGTATGGGAGTCCAGCACCCTTAACCACCATGCCAACTGCCGGTCCCATCACTTGTACTTGTAGGCTCTGCAAACAGAGAGCCTGGGAGCTGCTTATGCCCTCATGACCAAAGCAGTGTTGTTTCACAAACCCAGGCAGGGCGTATTGGCTCTGCGAAGGCCACTCTTGCAGGACCGAGGTGTAGGTGTGTTTTTAAGAAACCCCACACGCGGTAGAGACCGGGGTCCCGCCGGCGTTCTCGAATCTCATTGCCGGCTTATCTAGGAAAACCAAGAAGAAGGAATGGAATTCAGGGACATTGTGCAGGCAGACCGGAAGAGCCGTTCACCTAGACCGGGTGTGGACGACCCACCTGCTTGTCAGCCACCCATCCTTAGAGAAATTGGACTCCGCTGGGGTGGAAGAGGCGGGCACAGAAGGCCTCCGAGCATCTGGGGTGTTTAGTACCTTCCTAATGTCCAGGTGAACTTATTTCTTTTTTTTTTTAGAGGTTTTTACTATAGGGCGCATGCGCTTGTCAGAGAGACAGAGAGGGACAGAGAGACAGAAAGGGGGAAATCACCCCCCAGGGGGGATGGCCATGCTGCAATCCCTTCTCCTCCATTCTCCTCTCAGGATCTTGGGCACGCACGCACACGCGCCCGGCGTGAGTTCTAAGCCACCGGGTCCGGGATGTGAACCGCGGTCGACTACATGGGAGTCCAGCGACATAGCCATTATGCCAACTGCTGGTTCCCCAGCCAAACTTATTTCTGCAACTGCAGTTAGACAAAAGAGTTTCTTTCCATTGCAATCCTTCCGTTTTTATGTATGTATTTTTTTTAAGACAGAGCGATTTCTGCTATAGGGTGTGTTTGCTTGGCAGAGACAGAGAGACACAGAGAGAGACAGTGCAAGAAATGAGCATCCGGGAGGGATGGCCACACCGCGGTCTCTCCTCCATTCTCCTCTTGGGATTTCGGGCATGCACGCGCACACACGCATCCCGCGTGATCTTCAGACTGCCGTGCCTGGGACTCCAACCAGAATCGGCCAGGTGGGAGCCCGGCGTCTCATGCACTATGTCATCGGCCGGCCCCTGAGTTTCTGTCCTTTGGAGGCGGGAGTGCGGGAATGTGGTTGACTGGACGAGGGTTGTGCATTTCCATTCCGTGGCTTGATTATAGACCCCCTTCGCATTTTCTGCATAGGAAAAGCAAGCACCCTTCCTCTGACCCCATAGTTCAGCTTCTCGCTCTCTTTTTTTTTTTTTTGAAAGATTTTTGCGGGACCAGAAGGTGACGTGGTGGTTAAGGCACTGGACACTCCCACGTGTCCGCCCATGGTTCGAGTCCTGACCTTGACAGCTTGCTTTCTCACTTTCTCTCTCTGTCTCTCTCTCTCTGGTCAAATTGTAATAAATGAATGAATAAATAAAATTAAATAATTCTTTAAAAGAGAGAGAGAGATTTTTGCTACAGGGTGCATGCACTTACTGGAGAGACAGAGAGAGGCAGAGAGACAGACTGTGAGAAATCACCCTCAAGGGGGGAGTGCCCATGCCATAGTCCCTTCTCCTCCATTCTCCTCTCGGGATCTTCGACACACACACACATGCCCCAGATGGGAATTTTAAGCTGCTGGGTCTGGGACTCAAACCACGACTGGTCTTGTGGGAGTCTAGCGACGTAACCGCTATGGCATCTCCAGATCACCCCATATGTTAGCTTCTCTTAAAAGGAGAATAGTGGAGCTTCGGGTAGTGTTTTTCTTTCTTTCCTTTTTTGTTTGTTAAAGAATTACTTACTGAGACCAGCAGATGGCATAATGGTTACATCGCTGGAGTCCCATGTAGTTGATGGAGTTCCAATCCCCAACTTGGAGGCTTAAAACTCAGGCCAAGTGCATCTGTGTGTGCGTGCGGCGTGCGTGCCCAAGATCCCGAGAGGAGAATGGAGGAGAAGGGATTGGGGTGTGGCCATCCCCCCTGGGGGTGATTTCTCGCTTTCTGTCTCTCTGTCTCTCTCTGTCCGTCTGGCGAGCACACGCGCCCTACAGCAAAAACCTCTCCAAAAAAAAAATAATAAACCACTCCAGGCACGTGTGCGTGCATGCCCAAAATACCAAGAGGCGTCAGGAGGAAGGTTTGCAGCATGGCCATCTCCCCAGTGGGAGCGTTCTCACTTTCTCTGTCTCTCTGTCTCTCTCCGTCAAGTGCCCGCACCTTTAACCCAAAACAAACAAAGATTCAGAGGAGAGGCCAGCAGGTGGCGTGGTGGTCGGGGGCGCTGGCCTCCCACATGGCCAACGGTGGTTCAAGTCCTGGACCTGGCGGCTTGCTTTCTCTCTCTCTTGAGTATCAAATTAAAAAATAAATAAAGTTAAATAGAATAAATAATTCTTAACAAAAAAAAAACAAAAAAAAAAAACCGCATGCTGGGTGCATGTGTGTGAGTGCCCCAAATCCTAAGAGGACAGTAGAGGAAAAGGGATTGTGGCCTGGCTATTCCTCTGGGGGGTGATTTCTCACTTTGTCTCTCTGTCTCTCTGTGTCTCTCCAGCGAGCACACACGCTCTCTAGCAAAAACCTCTCAAGAGAAAACAAGAATAAGCCCCTTTCGGTGTGACGACAAGCCCACGTGTAGTAACTTCATTCTTGGAACTAGTGTTTACAACCTCACCACAGGGGTGAGGACTTTTCACAAATGTATGAGAAAAACGTGCATTTAATTTGTTCCGTCAAATTTCCTGCTCCTTAAAAATGTTTCGGGGAATATGCGCTTTAGCAATTTTATAGTCCAATAAAAGCAGAGGAGAATTGCAGTAACTTGTCACGTGAAACAATGTAGCCAGCACTTGGCCACATCATTAGCTCTTTGGCTTCCACTGGAAGGACGTGCCGTTAATGCAGGGCTTTAATTGCCTAAATTAGCAAAAAACGTCTAGCACGCCGAGCTGTGTAGACTGGCATTCGGCAAAGTTGTCCAAACAACAGTCTCACTTTTGGCGGTTAGCATAGTTCTCATTAATATAAAGTTAAAAATACAGGAAATATGGGGCCGGCAGGTGGCGTGGTGGTTAAGGCGCTGGACTCCCACATGGCCAACCACGGTTCTAGTCCTGGACCTGGTGGCTTGCTTTCTCACTTTCTCACTCTGTGTGTGTGTGTGGTTCAAATTGAAATGAATGAACAAAGTTAAAGAAATAATTCCTTAAGAAAATAAAAATACAGTATATCTGTAGTTAATACATGGTCACTAGTTTGAAATCCTTGCAGACTTTTTTCATAATACACATTTTTTTTTTTTTTTTTTGGAGAGGTTTTTGCTATAGGGCGCGTGCGCTCGCCAGACAGACAGAGAGAGACAGAGAGATAGAAAGCAGGAAATCACCCCCCAGGGGGGATGGCCACGCCGCAATCCCTTCTCCTCCATTCTCCTCTCGGGATCTTGGGCACGCACGCACATGCGCCCGGCGTGAGTTTAAGCCACCGGGTCCGGGACTCGAACCGCGGTCGACTACGTGGGAGTCCAGCGACATAGCCATTACGCTAACTGCTGGTCCCAATACACATTTTTTTAAAGCATTATTGTATTTAACTTTAGTTTTACTATTTTCCAGTTTGACCAGAGAGAGAGAGAGAAGGTGAGAAAGCAAGCCACCAGGTCTGGGACGCAAACCGTGTCGGCCATGTGGGAGTGTCCAGCGCCTTAACCACCACGCCACCTGCTGGCTCCCATAATACACATTTTTTTTTCAAGAATTATTTTATTTAGGACCAGCAGGCCGTATGGTAGTTAAGTTGCTAAACGCCCACGTGGCCACACCGCAATCCCTTCTCCTCCATTCTCCTCTCGTCGTGGGCACGCACGCACATGCGCCCGGCGTGAGTTTAAGCCACCGGGTCCAGGACGCGAACTGCAGGCGACAACATGGGAGTCCAGCGACATAGCCATGATTCCATGTACCTTTCTATCATCTAGTTATCCCTCTCTCTGTCTACGTATTTATTTATGTATCTATCCACCCACCATCAATCTCTCTGTCACTCATCTGTCCTCTCTGTCCATCACTCATTGCTTACTACTATCTATGACCTAGACCAGAGTGTGGGACCAGCAGATGGCATAATGGCTATGTCACATGGTTACGTAGTTGACCGCGGTTCAAGTCCCGGACCCGGTGGCTTAAACTCACGCCGGGCGCGTGTGTGTGTGCATGCCCAAGATCCCGAGAGGAGAATGGAGGAGAAGGGATTGCGGTGTGGCCATCCCCCCGGGGGGTAATTTCTCGCTTTCTGTCTCTCTGTCTCTCTCTGTCTTTCCACCTGCGCCCTATAGCAAAAACTTCTCTCTAGAAAAAGAGAGAGAGAGCCCAGCGTGTATTGCAGAGCTTAGAGCTAACTTGGCGTTGCTATTCAGACCGTGTTCAATCCAGCTCCTTCCCCTTCTCCTTCTGGGCGCTGCATTTTCGTACATGACAAATGAATCCTCTTGTGAAACCACACCGTTCCCAAATACAAAAATGACAGCTACAGATCCGGCCATCTGGAAGGTTGCTAGGGAAAAAAAAAAAGTGCATTTAGGCTATCTAGTTAAATTTAAGTTTCACATAAACGCTATTTTTTTAAGTCCACATGGGTCCCAAACATTGCATGGGACATACGTTTTCTTTTTTTAAATCATCTTTCTTTTTTTTTCATTGAAAAAATTACTTTATTGAATTTTATTTATTTATTTTTAATTCGACCAAAGAGGGACAAGGGGACAGAGAGAGAGAAAGAGAAACCAAGCCGCCGGGTCCGGGCCTCAAACTGTGGTTGGCTATGTGAGAGTCCAGCACCTTAACCACCACGCCACCTGCTGGTCCCTATTTATTGTTCTTTTTAATTTGACCAGAAAGGGAGAAAGCAAGCCAACAAATCTGGGACTTGAACTGTGGTTGGCCATGTGCGAGTCCAGCAGCTCAACCTCCATGGCCCCTGCTGGGCTCAGAAAACGGCCACCTTATAAAATGGAGGGACAGAAGTCGTGAGCTTGCTCAGAGAGACCTCCTGCAGGGGCCGTTCAGTGGCTGAGCGAGGGAGGCCGCAGGACCTAGCCCTACAACAAAGGCTTTTCCCCAGGCCCTGACATTCCTGGAAGAAGATAAGATAATGTTTTTATGCCCAAAGCTTTCGGACAAAGAATCCCCTGGCTCTCCATGCTAAAAGTACCAAGTAGCAGAAATAACTGGACCCATCCAGAACACGTTTGTCTCCATTATGAGGGTAACAGGAGTGACCCCCACCCAGAACCAGCCCCGAAAAACCCCACCCCCAGCTCTATATTTTTTGGAGAAGTTTTTGCTATAGGGCGCGTGCAGACAGAGAGACAGAAAGCAAGAAATCACCCCCCCAGGGGGGATGGCCACGCCATGATCCCTTCTCCTCCATTCTCCTCTCGGGATCTTGGGCACGCATGCACACGCGCCCGGTGTGAGTTTTAAGCCACCGGGTCTGAGACTCGAACCGCAGTGGACTACATGAGAGTCCAGCGACATAGCCACTACACCAACTGCTGGTTCCCCCAGCTCTTTTGCAACAACCCATTTTTCCAGGACTTGCTCCCTGCTATGGGCTCTGTTCTTCTCTCCCCTTCCCCAAAACTACTTTTGTTGGGGCCAGCAGGTGGCATGGTGATTAAGCCACTGGACTCCCACACGGCAGACCAGGGTTTGAGTCCTCAACCTGGCGGTTCGCTTTCTCATTTTTCCCTCTCTCTCTCCACATTGGTGTACAGCGAAAATTTTAAAATAATAATAATAATCATCAATAGCATTAGGGACCAGCAGATGGTGTGATAGTTACATCACTGGACTCCCACGATAGTTGACCACAGTTTGAATCCTGGACTCAGCAGCTTAAAACTCACGCCAGGCACGTGTGCATGCACGCCCAAGATCCCAAGAGAATGGAGGAGAAGGGATTGTGGTGTGGCCATCCCCCCTGGAGGGTGATTTCTCACTTTCCCCCTCTGTCTCTGTGGTGAACGCACACGCCCTATAGCAAAAGTTCTCTCTAAAACAAATAATAATAATATAAATTAAATAATATTTCAAAATCTGTATGCATTTTTTTAAAGACGTATTTATTTTAGGGGCCAGCAGGTCGTGTAGTGGTTAAGGACACTGGACTCCCATATGGCTGACACTGGTTCAAGTCCCGGACCTGGTAGTTTAGTTTCTCACTCTCTCTCTCTCTCTCTCTCTCTCTCTCTGTTCCTCTCTGGGCAAATTAAAACAAATTCGTAAATCCAAGAGTCAATCGATCAATCAAGTTAAATAAATAATTCTTTAAAAAATTAGAGAGAAAGGACCAGCAGTTAGGGTAATGGAGAAGGGATTGTGGCATGGCGATCCGTCCCGGGGGATGATTTCTCACTTTCCCTCTCTCTGGCAAACACACGCACGCTATGGGAGAAAAAAAAAAAATAAAAAGTAAGGAAAAAAGAATGGGGGCCAACAGGTGGCATGGTGGTTAAGGGTGCTGGACTCCCACATGTGACCATGGTTCGAGACCCAGACCTGGCAGCTTGCTTTCTCACTTTCTGTCTTACTCTGTCCTTCTCTGGTCAAAAAATAAAATAATTAAGTAATTTTTTTTTTAAAAAAATGACTAGGACCAAGGGGTAAGCATGGTGGTTAAGGCACTGGACACCCCCACATGGCCGACCACGGTTTGAGTCCCAGACCTGGTGGCTTGGTTTCTCACCTTCTCTCTCTCTCTCTCTCTCTCTCCCTCTCTGGTCCAATTAAAAAGAAGTGAATGAATAAAGTTAAATAGTTCTTTAAACAAAATGACCAATTGATTCTGTAAAATTAACCATTTGAATAAAATTCCCCTCCTCTCCCTCAAATGGCAGGCCCTTCTCGCATCACAAAAACAATAAATAAGTCAACAAAACCCAAAATGTGGCTCTTTCAGCCGCGGGGCACGGAGGAGGGCGAAGGAGAGCCCTGAGTCCTGGAGGGTTTGTTTTTTCGCAAGTCCCATGACCGACTGCCTAATGAAAACCCGTATTGTTCTCTCAGACGGGAAGAGGAAAGGACCCCATGTTTGAGAGGCGATTAGGAAGGGTTTATGAGCACAAAGGCATTGCAAGGGCCCAAAATGCAAGGCGGAAAACCAGCTGCTGAGTTTCCTGGTCCTCCCCGCCAGGTGGTGTTTTAGGCAACCACACAGAACACGGCAGAAAGATCTCGGCTCTCCGGAGCTCTAAGGGCTCTTGCTGGGATCTGGAACTTTCCGCAGAGCTGAAAAAGCAGCCTCTCTCCTCCCACTGTTATCATCTCCATCCTTATCATGATCTTCCCTGCCCTTATCAGGGTTAGTTGATGGATGTCTGCATGGTATTTGCCAAACAGCAGGGCCACAGAGAGGATCGGAAAGAGAGGCACCAGTTTTAGTGAGAACACCAGCCTGGGTTAAAAACATCAACGTAGGGGTTGGCAGATGGTGTAACGGCTATGTCGCTGGATTCCCAAATTGTTGACAGTGGTTCGAGTCCCAGACCCGGTGGCTTCAACTCACGCCGGGTGCGTGTGCGTGCGTGCCCAAGATCCCGAGAGGAGAATGGAGGAGAAGGGATTGCGGTGTGGCCATCCCCCCTGGGGGGTGATTTCTCACTTTCTGTCTCTCTGTCTCTCTCTGTCTTTCTGGTGAGCGCATGTGCCCTATAGCAAAAAACCTCTCTTATTAAAAAAAAAAAGAAAGAAAGAAAGAAAGGGCTTGAAGCATGTGAGAATTTGACAAAAATGTTTCCCTAGACTGGCCATATGGCCTAGTGGTTAAGGGAGCCAAAGCCCACATGGCTGAACATGGTTCGAATCCTGTCCCTGGCAGTTTGAAAAATACACCAGGCACGTGTGTGTGCGCACATGTGGTGTGTGTGTGTGTGTGTGTCTGTACGTGAGTACCCAAAACCCAGACTGGATGGAAAAATGGAAGAGAAGGGATGATGCTGTAACCTCACCCCATTGTCTCACCCTACGGAGCATCTATCTATGCCCTCTGGCATGTTTAAAAAAGAAAGCGGGGAGGCCAGCAGGTGGTGTGGTGGTTAAGGCACTGGATGCCACGTGGTCGACTGTGGTTCGAATCCCAGATCTGGTATGTTCTTTTTTCATTTTCCCTCTTACTCTTTTCTCTCTCTGTCTCTCTCTTGTGAGCACACGATAACAATAATAAAAACAAATCCTCTTTTTTATCTGTCCCTTTTCCCAACGCTCAAGTTCTGTTACTTGTCCCAGGGAACGTGCTTGTCTGTTAGTTTTGTATTCTGTTTGGTTTTGTTAGTCCTAATTTGCTCAGTGATGAATAACGTTCTTTCTAGACTCAAAGCTACTGAAAAGCACTGTATGTTTTCAGAGGCATAAATGCCCTCCGAGAGGGGTCAGCAGGTGGCATGGTGGCTAAGGTGCTGGCCTCCCACAGTTGGCCGACCACAGTTCGAGTCCCAGACTTGACATTTGCTTTCTCACTTTCCCTCTCTCTCTCTCTCTGCTTCTTTCCAGTCAAATTAAAATAATAATAATAATACAGTAGAATAAATTAAATAATTCTTTTTAAAAAGTTGAGTACAGTCTGAGAAACCTAGAAGTTCTTCCCCTTAACGTCCACTGAATACCATTGAAATAAATACCTTCCACTCACATACCACATTCTCACGGAAATGATGGAAATAGGGACCAACTGCTGGCATGGTGGTTAAGGCAACTATATCCCACTCTGAACAGCATGGTTCGAGTCCACAACCCAACGCTTAAACTCACGCCGGGCACGTGTGCGTGCGTGCCCAGGATCCCAGGAGAAGAATGGAGGAGAAGGGATTGCGGCGTGACCATCCACTTTGGAGGGCGATTTCTCGCAAGTGCATGCACCCTAAGGCCAAAAACAAAAACAAAAACAAAACTCTAAAACAAAATAAATAAATAGCAATCATAAAAGAGATGCAGATGAGCTGAAAGTCTTGGATGAGGGGCCAGCAGGTGCATGATAGTTAAAGGTGCTGAACCCCACACATGGCTGACCGCGGTTCAAGTCCCAGACCTGGCAGCTTGCTTTCTCACTTGCTCTCTGTCTGTCTCTCACTCATTCACTTTTTCCCTCTCTGGTCAAATTAAAATAAATAAATAAAGTGACATTTTTTACATTTCTTTTTTTAAAACACTAAGTCTTGGATGAACATGAAAACTCTGATCTGTCTTAAGCGGGTGGTTGGCAGCCCTGCCGTGTGCTCGATGAAACCCAAGTTCCTCCCCTCCCGAGCCTGCCCGGGCATGGGGCATCGTCAGCGTCAGCGGGGCTGATAATTAATTCCCCGGAGGCGGGAGGTCTCCTGGGAGCTCTCAGTGCTAGGAGGAAGAAACAGGTGTGGCTTTCTTGCCTAATTCCTCGGGGCCACAGACACGCGCACCACCCCACCGCGAGCTCCTGGTAGAGTAAACACAGCCTTTGATCCCAGACCATCTCTGTGCAGGGAGACTGCTGGCAGGCACCCCAGCAGTCAGTGTGATCCGGAACCCATCCCCAGGGACACCGATTAAAATATGGCACCCAGGGGCCCGCAGGTGGCGTGGTGGCTAAGGGCGCTGGACCCCCGACACACACGCCGTTGACGGTGGTTCAAGTCCCAGACCTGGCAGCTTGCTTCCTCACTCTCCCTCTCTTTCTCTCTTTCACTCTGTCCCTCTCTGGTCAAATTAGAATAAAAAATTTTATAGAATTATTTTTATTTCACTTTATTATTTTCATATATCCAGACATAGGGGACAGAGGGGTGAGAAAGCAAGCCTCCAGGTATGGGACTCGAACCACAGTCAGCCATATGAGAGTCCAGCACACTTAACCACCACATCACCTGCCAGCCCCTAAAAGAAGCCTTTTTTTTTTTTTAAGAATTATTTTATTGAGATCGGCATTTGGCTTAATAGCTATGTCACTGGACTCCCAGGCAGTCAACCATGGTTCGAGTCCTAGACCTGGTGGCTTAAACTCACGCAGGGTGCGTGTGCGTGTGTGCCCAAGATCCTGAGAGGAGAATGGAGGAGAAGGGATTGCGGCGTGGCCATCCCCCCTGGAGGGTGATTTCTCGCTTTCTGTCTCTCTGTCTCTCTGGCGAGTGCATGCGCCCTATAGCAAAACCTCTCCAAAAAAAAAAAAGAACTATTTTATTTAACTTTCTTTCTTTCTTTCTTTAAATTTAACCAGAGAGAGAGAGAGAGAAAGAAAGCAAGCCGCCAGGTCCAGGACTCAAACCGCAGTCGGCCATGTGGGAGTCCGACGTCCTCAACCGACCGACCCCATGTTTGTTTGTTTGTTTTGAAGTTTCCGGCCATAGAGCACACGTGCTCACTGGAGAGAGGCCGTGAGAAAGAGAGTGAGAAATCACCCCCTGGGAGGGATGGCCATGCTGCCAACCCATCTCTTCCATTCTCCTGGGGTTTTAGGCACCCACGCACGCACCTGGCATGACTTTCAAGCCACCAGATCTGAGACTCGAACCGTGGTCACCCATGTGGGAGTCCAGTGCCTTAACCCCTAAGCAACTGGATGACCCCTCACCCTACTTTAAAAACATCACAAACCAATGAGTAGAGGAATCAAAAATGTTCCCACCCACACACAGTGTAAAACAAATTCTTTTTTTTTCCTGCTTTTTAGATAAAAAAGATCATCAGAATTTTGTTGGAACTCACCTGAGAGGGAACCGACCTAAGATCCACGCAGAGAAGCCACTTTCCTTTCCAATGCAAAGGTTGTAAAATGTTACTCATAATAAGGGGGCCAGCAGGTGGCGTGGTGGTTAAGGGCGCTGGACTCCCACGTGGCCAGCCACGGTTCAAATCCCGAACCTGGCGGCTTCCTTTCTCACTTTCTGTCTCTTTTCTCTCTCTATCTCACTCTGACTGTCTCTGGTCAAATTAAAATGGATAAATGAATAAATAAAGTGAAATAAAGTAATTCTATAAAAAATGAAGAAAACCATTAAAACGTCAACGCAAGGTGCTCTCAGCCTGCACACAGAAAGCACATACGATGACGCATTCGTTAACTAGCTCAGTCCAGGGGGTTAGCTAGCGGCATGGGGTTTAGGGCGGCTGGACCTCACATGGTCGACCATTGTTGGTGTCCTGGACCCAGAGGTTTGACAATCACTTTGCCCCAAAGTGTGTGTGTATAAAATCCAGAGAGGAGAATGGAGGGGAAGGGACTGTGGTGTGGCCACCCCCCGGGGGCTGGTTTCTCACTTCCCCTCTCTCTTTCTGTCTCACTTTCCCTCTCACTCCTTTCCTCTCTGTCTCTGGCTCTCACCCTTCCTTGTCTCTCCCTCCCTCTCTCTCTCTCTCTTTCTCCGGTGAGGGTGAGCACACCAGCCCTATAGCAAATGAAAGCAATCAACTGATCGATGGATGAACTAGAAAGCAGAGACCATGTGGTCTTGGAGACGTGCAGATCATGCACTCGGGCGTGGCTCACGTCACTCCTGGCAGCCCCGGGGACAGGAGGGACATGGACGGTGCGCCCTGGCTACCCGAGGTCTCCTCTCCCCTTTCCTAGGGAGAGTCTAAGAAGTAGGTCAGGAGCCAAGGCCAGCTCGTAAGGGGACCCTGCGGCTGCCACCTGGCTCGGGTTCTCTGGGTCTCAGTGCAACTTATCTCATCTCTGCTCTGTGCTCCTCCGAGTCCCCGGCCCCGCGCCCAGGGCGGCTGTCACCGGGTGCTCCCATCAGCCGGGCGCCCCCAGCCCACCTGTGCCACAGCCCAGCGGGGAGGTTTCCTCCCTTCCACAAACAGCTTGCTCTCCTGGGTGCCCTAATCCCCCAGCCACCCGGGGACAGCGGAGGTCACTTAGGAACCCCTTAGTGACAGCAGGTATCATAGGACCCCAAATTTGTTTTTATTTTGGAGAAGTTTTTTTTTTTAATTATTTATTTAACTTTATTTATTTATTCATTCATTTTTAATTTGACCAGAGAG
>NW_006204933.1:234583-240380 GCF_000334495.1 Tupaia belangeri chinensis
CTTTTTTTTTTTTTTTTAACCTTAGGGTGTGTGTACTCTTTAAGGACAGAGACAGAGACAGTGCAAAGGAAAGTGAGAAATCCCCCCCAGGGGGGATGACCATGCCACAATCCCTTCTCCTCCGTTCTCCTCCCTGGATCTTGGGCACGCACGCACACGCACCCAGTGTGATTGTGAAGCCTTCAGGCCTGGGCCTCGAACTGTGGTCAGCCATGCCGGAGTCCAGTGATGTAGTAACCACGCCATCTCCTGGCACCCTCCCTTCTTAAAAAAGAAGAATTAGTGGGGACCAGCCAGTGGCGTGGTAGTTAAGGCGCTGGACACTCCCGCGTGGCTGACCACAGTTCAAGTCCTGGACCTGGTAGCTTGGCTTCTCACTCTCTCTCTCTCTCTGTCTCTCTCGGATCTAATTAAAATAAATGAACGAATAAATAAAATTAAACAAAATAATTCTTAAAAAATAAGAATTATTTATTGGGTTCAGTCGATGGTATGGTGGTTAAGGTGTTGGACTCCCACATGGATGACCACAGTTCGAGTCCCGGATCCAGTGGCTTTAAACTCACACTGGGCACATGTGTGTGAGTGTCCAGGACACCAGGACAAGAGGGACGAGGAGAGATTGTGGTGTGCTCATCCCCATGGGGTATGATTTCTACAGCCTTTCCCCAGTGAACAGTGTGTAGCAAAACAACTTTAAAGAACTGATTTCACTTCATCTACTACTGTTATCTTAAAATTTTGCAAGAGGGCACATGTGTTTACTAGAGAGAAAAAAAAGAAAAGAAAGTGAGAAAGCAAGCCACCAGGTCTGAGACTCGAACCAAAGTCGGCCATGTGGGAGTCTGAAGCCTTAACCACCATGCCACCTGCTGGCTCCCCAAGTTCATCTCTTTTTTTAATTATTTATTTAAGTTTACTAATTATTATTCTTCTTCAATTAGAGAGAGACAGATTGAGAGAGAAGGAGAGTGATAGTGAGAAAGCAAGCCACCGGGTCCAGGATTCGAACTGTGGACAGCCATGTGGGAACCCAGAGTCTTAACCACCATGCCACTTATTGGTTCCATAAGTCCTTTTTTTTTGGAGAGGTTTTGTTTCATTGTTGTGTTTTTTTTTTTTTTTCAAGAAGATTTTCTGCCAGAAAGACAGACAGACAGACAGAAAGCGAGAAATCATCCCCCAGGAGGTTGGCCACACCACAATCTCTTCTCCTCCATTCTCCTCTCTCGGGATCTTGGACACGCACGCACACGTGCCCGGCGTGAGTTTAAACCACCGGGTCCAAGACTCGAACTGTGGTGGACTATGTGGAACTCCAGTGACGTAGCCACTATGCCAACTGCTTGTCCCCCAAGTTCCTCTTTTAAGCACCAGTGTCTCTCCAAAGTCCCTTTCCCCTCTGGCCTTCCTGTCTGCGGGACTGCAGCTGTTTCCTGCAGCCCACAGAACTCAAAAGCATGGGCTTCCTTTTTCTTCCCGAATATGCATGGACTCCCTGCACGCCCCAAATGGTCTTTTTTCTCATTCCCAAGGAAACCCGCCAGAAAAGAAACCCAGGTAGTTACACACCCTATCAGATCAGCTGTGTTTGCAGGGGCTGCCGCTCCCTGCTTTGCAGGGCATTGAAACACCTGCCCTTCGCAGGGGCTGGCTGGTCCTTGCTGCCCGGGGCGGGCCCCCCTCGGGGCACAAACACACAGAAAAACAATGAAACGAGTTCTTTTAAAAGGGCAAGCTGGAGAGGAGAATGGAGGGTCTGTGCTGTCCCCAAAGCTCCTGCCCTCGGGGACCAGTGTGGAAAAGGACAGCAGATCGGATTGCACCTGCCTGGCGAGGGCTTTGTTCTGTGCACGCCCTCCAGGGAGCTCTGCAGAGGCAGTGGCCTCCCTCCACCCAGAACCTCTCCTCTCTCTCCTTCGCCTTCTTTATCTTTCCTTTTTTTAGAGGTCTCTCAGCTCGGCGTCACTCCAACCTGCATCCAATCTGTCATCCTAGCCCGTCAGAGGATCCCGACAAAACCTGTCCACCGGGTTTGAAGGGTGGTGGAGAAGCAGCGTGTAGAAACAAGCGTGCCAGGAGGGTGTTCTGTGCCTCCCCCGGCGTCTTCGTGCAGCTCCCGCACAACGCACAGGAGAAAGCAAAACCACGCGTGTGGAGTTCTCCGCGTTACTTCCACGCCTGCCAGGGCTCCTTTAACTCCCTGTATCCACAAACACTCGCCTTGGGAAAAATCGGACAGTCGGGCGGGAGGCAGACAGAAAGGGACCCACAGCCGCCCAGCCCTAGGACTCCGGGCCGGAGCCACCCTTTGTAATAGCTGCTGATTTTCTGCCTTTGGAGAGCAGCCAGCCTGCGCTGGAAAACCCTCCCGTGAAACAGTTAGCTAGCTCGCCCGGGGGCCTCTGAAGCTCCCGGATTCCTGCAAACGTTTTATCTTTGCAAGCCCAGCACTTTGGTGAACCAGAGTAAGAGAAGGGAAACAGTTGTCACTGTAGCCCGGATGGGGGTGTTCTACACCCCCTACCTCCCCCATTCTTCCTTCCCTCTTTCCTTCTCTTTCTTGTTATTTAGTTCTTTTTTAAAAAATTATTTATTTAGCTTTATTAATTTATTCTAATTTGACGGGAGGCGGGGGAGAGGGAGGGAGAGAGAGAGACACAGCAAGCCGCCAGGTCCAGGATGTGAACTGAAGACAACCATGTGGGAGTCCAGCACCCATAACCACCATAGCACCTACCGGCCCTCTCTTTCTCTCTCTCTCTTTCTTTCTTTCCTTCTTTCTTTCTCTCTCTCTCTCTTCCTTTCTTTCTTTTTCTTTCCCTCTCTCTTTCTTTCTCTTTTAGATTTCTGTCATAAGGCACATGCACTTGCCAGAGAGACAGAGAGGGAAAGTGAGAAAACACCCCCAGGGAGGATGGCCACACTGCAATCCCCTCCCCATTCTCCTCTCGGGATTTTGGGCACACATGCACACGCACTTGGTGAGGTTTTCTTTTCTCTGATTGGTTATTTTATTCTATACTTTTATTTTATTTTATTATTTATTTGTTTGTTTGTTTGACCAGAGAGAGAGAGAGAAAGAGAAAGTGAGAAAGCAAGCTGCCAGGTCTGGGACTCGAACCATAGCAGGTCATGTAGGAGTCCAGCACCCTTAATCAATACGGAACCTGCTGGTCCCCCTGGTGTGACTTTCAAGCCACCAGATCTGGGACTCAAACACAGTAGTTGGCCATGTGGGGGTCCACCACCTTAACCCCCGTGCCACCTGCTGACCTCCGACATCGTCTTTTGATATGGACACTCAAGATCTTTCTTATAAAGCTGTTTATTTTATTTTAACTAACTAATTAATTGAATTTATCATAGAGTATGTGCACTCAGCAAAGACAGAGAGAAAGAGAGAGCGAAAAAAAGCATCCGGAGGTAGATGGCCATGCCACAATCCCGTCTCCTCCATCTCTCTATTTACACATCTATTTATTGGTTATCCAACGGTCACCAGGTCCGGGACTCGAACTGCAATCAGCCACGTGGGAATCCAGCACCCTAACCACCAAGCCATCTGCTGGCCCCTGGCCGGCCCATGTTACAAGATTCTCTGCAGCTAGGGGAGAGAGGAAAACAGATCCAAAGGCAATATGGAGGTCTTGTGCTATCCCGAAGGTCAGTGATTTCAAAGTCTCCCAGTGAGGAGAATTCACCAAGCCTGTCTTAGCCCGCACGGATGTCCGGGAGGGGACCTCCAGTGTGCGTGAGCACACGGGATCTGCATGTGGGCTTTCTCAGCGCACATACTCATGTAAGAAGGCAGGAGCGTGACCAGACATGGCATAATGGTTGCATCCTTGGACTCCCACACAGTTGACCGTGGTTTGAGTCCCAGACCCGGCTGCTTAAGACTCACGCCCATGAACACGCATGTGTTCCCAAAATCCAAGGAGGAGAATGGAGGAGAAGGGATGGCCCCAGTGGGTCAGCTGCAGAGAGATGCAGACAGAGCAGCTTCCTATCTGTCCAGAGAGGGCCAGCACGGTGGTTAAACCACTGGACTCCCACATGATTGATCACAGTTCAAGTCCCAGACATGGCAGCTGGGACTTGAACATTCTTTCTCTCTCTGTCTCCCTAGTAAGCACACACGTCCTATATCAAATGGGAAAAAAAAGAGAAGAAATAAATTAATGATTTTAATTTTTTAAATTTTCCCTTACAGCAAATGTGCTCACCAGAGAGACAGAGACAGAGACAGTAGGAAGGATATTGAGAAGAAGCCCCCCCACCAGGGCAATGGCCACACCACAATCCATTCTCCTTCTTAGATCTTGGGCATGCATGCACACGTGCCTGGCATGAGTTTCAAGTCACCGGGTCTGGGACTTGAAACATGATCGATCATGCAGGAGTCCAGCAACGAAAGCACTACACCATCTCCTGGCCCCAGTAATTCTCTCTTTTTAGAATTATTTATTTAATTTTGGGGCCAGCAGGTGGCGTGGTGGTTAAGGGTGCTGGGCTCCTACATAGCTGACTGCAGTTTGAGTCCCAGGCCTGGCAGTGGGCCTGCTCTCTCTCTCTCCCTCTCTCTCTCTGTCCCTCTCTGATCAAATTAAAATAAATAAATACATAAAGTTAAATAACATTTTTTTTTTTAAAAAAAGAATTATTTATTTTATTTTATTTTTCATTATCGTTATTCTTCAGTTTGCTTCGGGGTACATGTGCTCACCAGAGAGAGAGAGAGAGAAAGTGAGAAAGCCAGCCGCCAGGTCCAGGACTTGCACTGCGGTCGGCCACGTGGGAGTCCAGGGCTCCGACCACTGCAGCATCTGCTGGCCCCAAATAAACAATCCTTAAAAAAAAAATCAAGGGGCTGGAAGGAGGCATGTTAGTTCAGGGCTCTGGCCTCCCACATGGCTGACTACAGTTCAAGCCCTGGACCTGGCAGCTTGCTTTCTCACTTTCTCTCTCTCTCTCACTCTGTCTCTCTCTGGTCATATTAAAATAAATCAATAAATAAAGTTAAATAAAGTAATTCCTCAAAAAAAAAGCCAAATGTGTTGGGTGAGAGACCAAGTCCGGATCGCCTGGGCACCACGGTGGGGCCGGTCCATAGCTACCTAATCCCCTGGGACTCTGAGATCGGGGATGTAAACCGGGCAACCAGCCATGCATTGTCCTTGCTCCGAATGAATTCCTAGGTTCTTAGTTACCCGGTAAGGTCCAGAAAGTTCTGCTGCACATGCCCACGGGGTGTCTAGGGATCTTCAGGACAGCTCAGCTTCCCAAAATAGGACCGGCGATGACGTCGGAGCCCGGTTACCTAGGGAAGCCTGCAGAGGGAGGGAGGGGAGGCGGTGTGAGCCACGGAACCAGAACAAGCGACCTGCCAGGTCTCCGAGCACGGAGAAGCGGGCAAAGCCGTCTGAACACGCCACATGCTGGTGTGTGCAAAGTGCATGCACGCGAAGGGCCCAGGGGCCTGGAGAGGTCACGGACCCCACAGGCCACCACCTGCAGACGCCTCGGAGCCAACGGGAGAGGTGACGTGAGCGTGTGTGACCACGCTCAGGAGGGTAACTCACGTGCCCTCTCGGCAGCCGCAGGCTCTCCTCCCGCTCACCCTGGTCTCCCTTGGCACACGGCAACGGGGGAATTAAACTCACATCAGGCGTGTCTGTCTGTCTGTCTGTCTTTCTCTCTCTCTCTCTCTCTCTCTCTCTCTTTTCTTCCTTCCTTCCTTCCTTCCTTCCTTCCTTCCTTCCTTCCTTCCTTCCTTCCTTCTTTCTTTCTTTCT
>NW_006204933.1:240545-242788 GCF_000334495.1 Tupaia belangeri chinensis
GGGCTTGGTGGTTAAAGGCGCTGGACTCCCCCATGGCTGACTGCGGTTCGAGTCCCGGAACTGGCAGCTTGCTTTTGCATTCTCTCTCTTTCTCACTCACTCTATCCCTCTATGGTCAAATTGAAATAAATAAATGAAATGGATAGTCGTAAATAAATAATTTATTTCTTTATTTTACATTTGACCAGAGAGGGACAGAGTGAAAGACAGAGAGAAGGAAAACGAGAAAGCAAGCCACCAGGTCTGGGACTTGAACTGTAGTCGGCAGTTAAAGGAGTCCAGCGCCCTTAGCCACCACGCCGCCTGCTGATGCCAGGCATGCATTTCTGTTTGGGCAGAGTGCACTGGGAAAGTTGAATACTTTGTTAAAAAAAAAAAAATTGTAATGAGACCGGCAGGTGGTGTGCTGATTAAAAGAGCTGGACTCCCACATGGCCGACTACGGTTCAAGTCCTGGACCTGGTGGCTTGCTTCCTCACTTTCTGTCTCTCTCTCTCTGTCTGTCTGATCAAACTGAAAAATAATAATAATAGTAATAAAGTTGATTCAAATAATTTTTAAAAATTGTAACGAGGCAATATTAACAGAGGATTCATTTTATTCTACAGCTCCTGATGAGAGTTAGATTTCTTTGTTAAAGAAATCAAGTAAAAATGATTTGTTTTCATTTTTAAATTTGATTTATTGTGATTATTTTTTAATTTGACCAGAGAGAGGTAGAGACCAGAGAGAGAGAAAATGAGAAAGCAAGCCACCAGATGTGGGTCTCGAACCGTGTTTGACCATGTGGAAGTCCAGTGTCTCAACTATCATGCCACCTACCAGCCCCTCTATTCAATACTCTTTTTTTTAAAAAAAAAAAGAAAATAATTATTTTATTTCATTTTACTTATTCATTTGTTTATTTTAATTTGACCACGCAGAAAGAGAGAAAGAGAGGGAGAGAAGGTGAGAAAGTAAGCCACCAGGTCTAGGACTCGAACCATGGTTGACCATGTGGGAGTGTCCAGAACTTCAACCACCATACCACCTGCTGGTCCCCCTCCACTCACTATTTCTAGGCAGGATAAAAATGTCAAACGGTTATGAAGGAGAAGAACAAGAAATCGTGGTGGAGGGGGCTAGATTTCTAAGTGGTATTGACGCCCGGTGCCAACACTACACTTCCCAGTCCGTGCAAACATGGCGCGTGTCCGCCCAAGAGCGAGGAGGCTGAGGTCATTACTCCCCTCCCAGGACAGCGTCGTGGACACAGCCTTCTCTGAGCAATTGCAGAGACTCACGGAGCCAGAGGCCACTGGGATCTATCACCGCTTTTTGCAGAAAGCAATTCAATTTCCCCACATCGAAATAGAAAGTGCATGTCATAAAAGCCATCCGTCATCCATTTAGCAGAGAGGCTAGCTGCCCTTCGCTCCGGGGAAAGGTCACAGATGAAGGAGGCTCTCCAGACGAAGAGAATTCTCATACGGAATGGGTGACTGATGGGGTTTCCTTCTTTTTTTTTTTTTAGATTTTTTTGGTCATAGGGCATGGGAGTTTACCAGAGAGAGACAGAGAGACAGAGACAGGGGATGTGAGAAATCACCCCCCTGGGGTGTTGGCCATGCCGTAATGCCTGCTACTGTAGTATCCTCTTGAGATTTGGGGCATGCACACACATGGGCTGGTGTGATTTGCAAGACGCTGAGTCTGGGACTCAACCCGTGGTTGGTTATGTGGGAGTCGAACACCTCAGCCACTACACTGGCTGCTGGCCCCAGGCACTTGAGTTCTTTTATATGTTCTACTATACTGTGGGTCAATACCTTCTGAGCGTCATGGAGGAGGAAGGTCGAGCAGGCGTATGTCATAAACACTCCCAGGTTGGGGCCAGCAGGTGGCGTGGTAGTTAAAGGCACTGGACTCTTACATGGCAGATGGTGGTTCGAGTCCCAGACCTGGCAGCTTGCTTTCTCACTTTCCCTCTATCTGTCTCTCTGGTCAAATTAAAGAAAATAATGATAGTAAATAAAATTAAATAAGGAATTAAAAAAAAATCATCTACCCCACATCTGGCCCGGATGCTGAGACACAAAACATCACCCTACTCCACACTGGCATGTCTCGGGCACTCTTCTGTCTTCATTCATCTCTTCAGGGAAGTGGTTTCATGGTCAGGGGGAGTTTGTTTGGTTTTTTCTTTTTTCTTTTTTTTTTTTTTTTTTAAAGGTTTTTGTCTTAGGGGGGGGTGCCTGCCACAA
>NW_006204933.1:242814-247451 GCF_000334495.1 Tupaia belangeri chinensis
TACAGAGAACCACCCCCCGGGAGGTGGGCCATGCTGCAATCTCTTCTCCTCCAGTCTCCTCTTGGGATCTTGGTCACACACGCGCACATGCCTGGCGTGAGTTTAAGCCACTGAGTCCGGGACTCGAACCACGGTCGACTACATGGGAGTCCAGCAAGATAGCCATTACGCTAACTGCTAGTCCCAAGGGGGAGTTTTTGATTGTGCGTTACAGGGATTTCCAAAAGACGTACCAGCTCCTCAGTGGAAATTATGAACTGAGAGTTTGACCCCTAAGATTTTTTTGTATCTCTCCCCTCAAAATCCTTCATTTCTTTCTTTCTTTTTCTTCTCTCTCGTTCTTTCTTCCTTCCTTCCTTTTTTTCTTTCTCTCTTTCTTTCTTTCTCTCTTTCTTTTCTCTCTCTCTTTCTTTCTTCCTTCCTTTCTTCCTCTCTCTCTCTCTCTCTCTTTCTCTGTTAGGACTTTGCCATATGGCACATGCACTCACTGGAGGGACAGGGAGAAACAATGAAAAGGAAAGTGAGAAATCACCTGCCCCACCCAGGGAGGATGGCCATACCACAATCCCTTCGTCTTCGCTCTCCTGGGATATGGGGCACACATGCACACGTGCCCGGCATGATTCTCAAGCCAGCAGATCCCGGAGTTGGCCGTGCGGAAGTCCAGCGCCTTAGCCATTACGGCACCTGCAAAGCCCCCATTTCTTTGCAATCTTCATTCTGCCATGGCCCGTGGGTTCCCTCGGGGCCCTCACTCTCTCGTTCCAGCAGCTCCCCAAAAAGTTCCAAACTCCCCACGCCCAGTGCCCCTAGAAGCGTTTTTATTCTGGATCTTTGCTACCCAGCCTGACCAGCGTGGACTACTCTCCCTCTGCCAGACTCTCGCGTTCTCCTGAAGGCACTCGGCACACTGATTCTCCTTTCGCGATTGCTTAGTCTCGGTAAATAGATACTTTCATTTACATCTTCATGACCAGCAGTTTCTACTCCGTGCCTTGGTGCATGAAACACTCAACCTTGACTTCGATGCACCGTTTCACGACCTGATTTTTTGTTTAATCTCATCTTATCTTTTTCTTTTTTTTTTGGAGAGGATTTTGCTATAGGGCGCGTGCGCTCGCCAGACAGACAGAGAGAGACAGAGAGACAGAAAGCGAGAAATCACCCCCCAGGGGGGATGGCCACGCTGAAATCCTTTCTCCTCCATTCTCCTCTCGGGAACTTGGGCACACATGCACACACGCCCGGTGTGAGTTTTAAGCCACCAGGTCTGGGACTCGAACGGTGGTCGACTACATGGGAGTCCGGTGACATAGCCATTACGCTAACTGCTGGTCCCCTAATCACCTTATCTTGTTGTTTGTTTGTTTTGCTCCGTTTTTCTTGTAGAGAACAACTTCCCGAACCCTTCCTGGTTACCAGCAGGAAAGCTTGGGTAAGGCTCTCTCTTTCTCACTTTCTCTATTTATAAACCGCTTTCAGCTACGACCAAAAAGACCACTCCTGCCTAAGTACAAAGTCTTGTCCTGATGAAATATTTATTGGCACAACGTCCTGAGGCTGCCTCGACCCAATAGATGCTCACCCACAGGGCATGTATTTTTAGCTTAGACTCTTCTCTGTCCACAGGATTGAGTATTTAGCTCTATCATTTGACTTCATATTTCGTTTGCAGTTTTAAAATTCCATGTAATTTTCACTTGTACATTGCTTCTAAATTATTCAGAACCATAAAGTTGAGTATATCTCAAGTGACCACTTCTTTGAATTCTTTTTGAGGGTTTTTTTTTTTTCTGTTTTTTAAGTTTTTTTTCCCCTGTCTTCTGAGGAAAACAGTTTACTTTTTTTAGTAGTACAATTTTCAAGTTGATTGGAGCCTATATTATTTTCCTAGCCTGCCCATAATTTTGTCACAAACTTGGGTGGTTGAAAAATAAAAATCTGGGAACCAGCAGTTAGCATAATGGCTATGTCACTGGACTCTCACGTAGCCGACCGTGGTTCGAGTTCTAGACCCGGTGGCTTAAACTCATGCCGGGCATGTGTGCATGCGTGCCCAAGGTCCCGAGAGGAGAATGAAGGGGAAGGGATTGAGGCATGGCCATTTTCCAGGAGGGGCAATGTCTCGCTTTCTGTCTCTCTCTCTTTGTCTCTGCAGTGAGCTCACGAACCCTTTAGCAAAAATCTCTCTCTAAAAAAAAGTAAGGAGAGGCAGCCGCCGTGGAGACAGTCTCCTCTCCTGGGGAAATATGCTGTTCTGGACCTCCCTTTGGGCAGCCACCTCTCGGTCGCTCTGTTTCTGTCCTATGGGCGAGGCCAGCTCTCCCCACGCACACCGCACAGTTGTGCATGTGTCAGGGACGGTCCCCCTTTTCCCTCCCTCTGAGGACACCGTGTTCCCCTGTCCCTGGCTCTGGGTCTTCTCTGTCTACATCGGTTCCTTGCCACCTCCTCTTTACAACCCCCGGGTATCTCCTTCTCTCGGGCCTGTCCTCTGCTTCTAATTTTAGCCCTGCAGGCTTCTTCAGTTTCAAGGACCTTGATAAAAAAGAGACACTTTTTCCACCAGCCCTGTGGCTTGAGAGGTTTTTTTCCCATCAGGGGAGCCCGGACCCTGCAGCTTGTTTTCTCACGTTCCCTCTCTTTCTCTCTCGGGTCAAATTAAAAATAGTAATAATAATTAATAAAATAAATAAGTCTTACAAAAAATAAAAATCACAACAGATATAGATGATAGATGATAGATGATAGATAGATAGATGATAGATAGATGATAAATGTCGAAAGAAAAAAGGAGAGGCCACCAGGTGGTATGGTGGTCAAAGCACTGCCCTCCCACAGGGCCGACTGCAGTTTGAGTCCTGGACCCGGCAACCTAAAACTCACGCCAGGCACATGTGCATGCGTGCCCGAAATCCCCACAGAAGGGAGATGAAGGAGAAGGGATTATGGGTTGACCAAGCCATCCTGATTTCTCCTGCTGTCTCTCTCTGTCTCTTCATCTCTTTCTGGTACATGCATACCATCTGACAATTAAAAATGCTTTGGCGACCAGCAGATGGCGAAATCGTCACGCCATTGGACTCCCACATGGTCGACTGTGGTTCGAGTCCTGGATCCAGCAGCTTGAAACTCATGCCAGGCATGTGTGCATCTGTGCCCAAAATCCTGAGAGAAGAAAGGAGGAGAAGGGATTGTGGCATGGCCATTCCCCTCCGGGGAGTGATTTCTCACTTTCCCTCTGTCTGTCTCTGTCTCTGTCTCTCTCTCCCAAGAGTGCATGCACCCTAGAACAAAAATCTCTCTCTCAAAAAAAAATCGTTTTCAATTAATGCAAGATACATAAGTTCTAGAGATCTGCCGTAAGGCTCTGTATCCAGAGTCGACATTACTGTATTTGCACACTTGAAAGTTTATTGAGAGAACAGAGCTCATGCTGGCTGGTCTTATCACAAAATCCATAGATATACATTTATTTTTATTTAAATATTCTCAAGTCATGCACCTGAGCATGCCACCTGTTCCTACTCAAAACTTTTTGATATTGGGGGCCCAGCAGGTAGTGTGTTAGTTGAGGGCACCGGACTTCTACCAGGCCGACCATGGTTCAAGTCCCGGACCTGGTGGCTTGTTTTCTCACTTTCCTTCTCTCTCTCTCACTCTCTCTCACTCTGTCCCTCTCTGATCAAAATAAAATAAATAAAATGATCACTAACAAAAAAAAAGAAAAAAGAAAAAAAAATCCTTCCTGATATTGCATGAACCAAAAACTTTAAAAAACAAAACAAAACAAAAAACCCACCATGGATGGTTGAGACCTTCCAACACGGTGCACCCCAGGGTTTTCATCCGGTAATGGAAACGGGTCTGACGCAATGCCTCTGCTCTCTGAGGCATTCGGAGATACGTTTGTTGGCTGTGGTTTTCTTTCCACAATCTGAACTGCAGCTGAAACCTGAGGTTATCCGAGGCCATTTCTACACCATGTTTTGGTTGTAAGTGACTCAGGAAATTCTTTTTTCCTCCGCGTTTTCGACTTGGCCATAGGGCACGTGTGCTCCCTGGAGACAGACAAAGAGAGATGGAAGGAGCGAGAAAGTGCCCCCTGGGAGGATGGCCCCGCTATGCCATCACAGAGTATGGTACTGAAGCCACCAGGTCCAGGACTCGAACTTGCAGTCTGCCAGGTGTGTTCGAACCCTAACATCCATGCCACCTGTTGGCCCATGTAGGATAGTCTTGACTAAACTCCTGATTGTTTGAATCCGGCAGGGGGCGTGGTGGTTAAGGTCCCACATGGCTGACTGTGGTTCGAGTCCTGGACCTGGTGGCTTGCTTCCTCACTTTCTTTCTTTCGCTCTGTCCCTCCTTATTTATTTTACAATTTAAAAATAAACTAATTATTGGGGCTGGCAGGTGGTGTGGTGGTTAAAGGTGCTGGACTCCCACATGGCCGTCCACAGTTCAAGTCCTGGACCTAGGGGCTTGCTTTTTCGCTTTCCCTCTTTCTCTCTCTCTCTGTCTGATCAAACTGGAAAATAATAATATGAATAAATCAGGTTAAATAAAGCAATTCTTTAAAAAAAAAAAAATAGTAATTCTTCAGCCCGGCAGGGGGGGGAGGGGTTAAGGGGGCT
>NW_006204933.1:247522-260100 GCF_000334495.1 Tupaia belangeri chinensis
TCTCTCTCTCTCTCTCTCTCTCTCTTTCTCTCTGCCTCTCTCTCTCTCTCTTATTCTGTCCCACTCTGGTCAAATGGAAAATAAATAATAAAGTTTCATAAAATCATGCTTAGAAAAATAGTCGTTCTGAAAGAAAGTTTTAAACATGAATTTTCTAGGATGTGAATTTCGCTTCCGTTTGCAGAGAGAGAGGGAGTGAGAAATTACATCCTTCTGCCCCGTCTTTCCACGCACGTCAGTGCTGAGCAGAAAGCCACCTCCTGCTTTGTCTCCCCTGCCTTGTCCCAAAGATCCCCTCTGAGTCGTTGATAAACTCAATATGCCCCAGGAGCTGGCAGCCCCAACACCAGACCCCGAGTCAGCGGGGCGTGCCAAAGAAGCCAGGTTCCCATCTGCCGGGCTGGCGAGACTGTCAGCCCCAGACAGCACAGGGCCGGGCTCCGGGCAACGGGAGCCTCTTGTCACCACGCATGAGCCGAAGTGAGCAGATGTGCCAGCCCCATGTCACGTCCTGACTGTGTGGATTCGATGTCACCTTCGAGCTGCCATTGCGGAATCCCAGCGTTCAATTCCGCTTTGCCTTGTGTTCCTCCCCAAGCAATTTTTTGGGCGTGTATTTGCAGACGGGTATAAATAAGACACATGAAAACAGAAACATAGGCAGAATTTTTCAAAAGAATTATTGTGTTGGACTTGTATTTATTTTCATTTGACCAGAGAGGGGCAGAGTGAGAGAGAGAGAGAGGGAAAGTGAGAAAGCAAGCTGCCAGGTTTGGGACTTGCACCGTGGTCAGCCATGTGGGAGTCCAGTACCCTTATCCACCACGCCACCTGCCGGCCCCCCATATGCAGACTTTAACCTGATTTTTTTTTATAAGAATGATTTCATTGAACTTTATTTATTCATTTATTTACGATTGCTGTCCAGTTTGATGAGAGAGAGACAGAGAAAGAGAGAGAGGGAAAGTGAGAAAGCAAGCCGCCAGGTCTCCGACTCAAACAGTGGTCGGCCACGTGGGAGTCCAGCGCCTTGAATCAGCTCACCACCTGCCGGCCCCTAGAATTTAACCTGATGAGATATTTAGTTCAGTCCTGAGCTTTTGACATGTAACACAATCTAGATAAAGCTACGGGACAACAACTCAAATGTATTTGAAAACTCATGTGAAAAATAATATTCATAATAATAATAATAAATACATAATTGTTTTAAAAAATAGTATTTATCAGGGCCAGCAGGTGGCACGGTAGTGGACCACAGGACTGACCACGGTTCAGATCCCTAACCTGGCGGCTTGCTTTCTTTCTTATCGATTTATTTATTGGTATTTATTAACTTTCATTATTATTTATGCATCTGACCGCGATCCATCATTTAGATTGTAAAGAGACGGTGCCCCGCGTGACACGGCCCTCAGTCCAGCCCAGCTGAGGACATACGCACGCCCTCGTGGGCAGATAATCAGCCACGTCCACCTCCCACCGGTGCTGGGGGCTTGCTTTCTCGCTCTCCCTTTCTCACCGTCGGTCTCTCTCTGGTCCAGGTGGAAGCATAATGATCCTAGATAAAAATGAAAAATAAATCTAGGAAAGTAGTGTTTATGAACGAGATGGATAAGCCTGCGTTCACGAGCATCCGCTTCAGCGCGAGGCAGAACACACTCGCGCAGTTTCATCCTCAGCGACGGCCTTGCTCAGTTCATTCAGAGTAGCCTGGCGAGGCCACCCAGCTGCCACGTCACAGGTCCCAGCCCTACAGGAGCCGTGTATGACCACAGCTTACAGACTCTAAAGAATGACCATCGAGGGAACCAGCAGTTGGCGTAATGGCTATGTCGCTGGACTCCCACGTAGTCAACCGTGGTTTGTGTCCCGGACCCGGTGGCTTAAAACTCACGCTCGGCATGTGTGCGTGCGTGCCCAAGATCCCGAGAGGAGAATGGAGGAGAAGGGATTGCGGCGTGACCATCTCCCCGGGGGGTGATTTCTCGCTTTCTGTCTCTCTGTCTCTCTCTGTCTGTCTGGCGAGCGCACGCGCCCTATAGCAAAAACCTCTCCAAATAAAAACAAAAAGAATGACCATCTACAACTTCGCAAAAAACAGGACTCACTTTGTACCCAGTCACTGTTTCTTCGATGCCAAGTGCTCTTTGGCTGACAGATAAGTGGACAGGCACAGGCTAGGAACTATCTCGCTCTATGTATATAAATACACACACACGCACACACACACACACACACACACACACACCCCACAGTGTGTATTTCAGGATTTCGGAACTTCACAACGCAAACAAGCGGCAGCCTTCTCTTCGGTTTTCACATCCATTCTATGATCCGTTCACGCTGCTTCACCTCCTGGCTCTGTTATACAAAGGAACGGTTCCTTTCTATGTATTTTTTTTTACATTGCATTGACGGATTGATTTTAAATTTGCTGTAGGGTGCATGCACTCACCAGAGAGAAACAGAGAGCGAGAAAGAAGGAAAGTGAGAAAGCAAGCCCCGAGGTTCGGGGCTTGAACCGTGGTCAGGCAGGTGGGAGTCCAGTGCCTTCACCACCACGCCACCTGCTGAGCTAAGATGAACGATTTAAGAACAAATAAAAGGCAAATAGAAACTAACAGGTCAGAGAAAGGACAGAGGGGGGAATGAATAAAGCATAAGAATGATCCTATGTGATAACCCACTGATAGATGCCAGTCTTCTCCAGAGCCCCAAGTGGTGCCTGGGTAGCTGGACTCCCACATGGTCGACACTGGTTTGAGTCCCGGACCTGGTGGCTTGCTTTCTCACTTTCCCTCTTTTTCTCTCTCTGTCTCTCTCTGGTAACTATAGCAAATTAAAAATAATAATAGTAAATAAAATAAAATAAAGAATTCTTGTTTTAACATTTATTTATTATTATTATTATTTTAATTTGACCAGAAGAGACAGAGACAGAGGGGAAGTGTCTGGGACCTGAACCGTGGTTAGCCATGTGAGAGTCTAGCACCTTTAACCACCATGCCATCTGCCAAACCCTAAATAATTCTTTAAAAAAACAAAACAAAAACAAAACAAACAAAAAAACAACACAGTGATGAAGATTTTAGTTAATTCCTGGGCTTCAGTTCCTAGTAATGTTTCAATACTCACTCAGCATCGCAACGAATGTCAACAATTGTAACAGAAAACCCAGAGAGGTGGCAGAACACTGGGCTGATGTGGGGGAAGTGGGTACACAGGGACTCTTCCAGCTTCCTGCTCAAGGTTTCTGTAAACCTGAAACCACCGCAAAACATCAAGTCAGTTCATTTTAAACACAGCATAAAGGGGGACCCACAAATGGCGTAATGGCTATGTTGCTGGACTCCCACGTAGTCAACTGTGGTTCAAGTCCCGGACCCAGTGGCTTAAACTCGCTGGGCGCGTGTGCGTACGTGCCCAAGATCCCGAGAGGAGAATGGAGGAGAAGGGACTGTGGCATGGCCATCCCCCCTGGGGGGTGATTTCTCGCTTTCTGTCTCTCTTTCTCGGTCTCTCTGGCGAGCTCACGTGCCCTGTTGCAAAAATAAAAACTCTCAAAAACAAAAGGACATTTTTATTTAGTAAAACGTACCCAAAGCTGGCCAGCCAGGTGGTACGGTAGTTAAGGCGGCTGAAGTCCACATGGCTGACTCTTCAGTTCAAGTCCTTGTCCTGGCACCTTGGAAAACACTCCAAGTGGGTATTTGTGAATGCCCACAATCCCAAGAGGAGAATGAAGGAGAATGGGTTGTGATAGGGACATCCCTCCTGGGAGCAATTTCTCATTCTCTCTCTCTCTCTCTCTCTCTAGAAACCACATCCTTAAACCAAATTAAAAAGTGCCTAAATTAAACCAAGCCAAACAAATCGCTCCTTTTTATTTTTAAAAAATTATTTTATTTAACTTTATTTTATTCATTGATTTATTTAAACTTGTCTAGAGAGGGGCAGAGTGAGAAAGAGGGAAAGTGAGAAAGCAAGTCTTCAGGTCCGGGACTCGAACTGCAGTTGGCCATGTGGGAGTCCAATGCCCTTAACCACCGTGCCACCTGCTGGTCCCAGAAACTCCTCCTTTTTACAAAGAACACAAATTCCTTTCTTGCAAAGAATGCCTTCCGTTTCCTTGGAGAACTGTCCTTAGTGACTCCCAGAATAAAGACAGTAAGAGCTCTTTGTCCTCCCCCGGATCAGACCAGACGGGAGCAGAATCAGACACCCCTGCCCGTGTGTGTGCAAGGGTTGAGGCCATGCCGTCTTTCGGCAGACCTGAGCCCCAACACGAGACGGGACGAATCCCAGAGTGACAGATGGGAAAAGCGTTTGGTGTGATTTTTCTTTTTTCTTTTTTTGTAAAAAATAGAATTTTGCTCTAGGGCACAAGCATTTGCCAGAGAGACACAGACAGAGAGAGAGAAAGAGAGGGAAAGTGAGACATCGCTGCTCAGGAGGATGGCCACTCCGTCATCCTCCATGCTGCTCTGGGGATGTTGGACCCACACACTCACGTGAGCCACGCAGTTTTCTTTCTTTCCTCCTTTTGTAAAGGATTATCTTATTTAGGTTATTTATTTATGGTAATTGGACCACAGAGAGACACAGAGAGAGAAAGAGGAAAAGTGAGAAAGCAAACCACCACATCCGGGACTCGAACCATAGTCAGCCATGTGGAAGTCCAGCACCCTTAACCACCACGCCACCTGCCGGCCCCCTGTATAGTCTAAAGCTAGATGCCTCGGAAGGGGTCCCCGGGGTCCAGGTTACGGGACAGCGCTGACAGCACACAGGGCCACAGCAGCCTGAGTTTGTCAGGAGAGACGCAGGCCTGGGGTGGGTCTGGGCCGGACGGTACTGGCCCGATCTGGAAGCTGGGTCTTGCGCTCCAGAATACCCGAACACGGGCCAGCGTTAAGGGGCGGGAGAGTGAATCTCCCTCCTCCCATGACTCCGAAGGTCAAGTTGCACAGGGCGGTCCTGCAGGGCTCCAGGTCCCTGGCGGTGCTAAGCTGCCATGGAGACCCACCCAGAACGAGAGGCAGCAGGGCCCAAAGAAAGGGATTTGAAAAATAAGGCAGTGGTGGGTCCAGCAGGAGGCATGGAGGTTAAAACACTCAACTCCCACATGGCCGATCGCTGTTCAAGTCCCGGATCCGGTGGCTTGAACTCATGCTGGGCGCACATGCGTGTGTGCCCAAAACCCCGAGAGGAGAATGGAGGAGAAAGGATTATGGGGGACCAGCAGATGGCATAATGGCTACATCACTGGACTCCCCCATGGTCGACTGTGGTTTGAGTCCTGGACCCGGTGGCTTAAACTCACACCTGCCGCGTGTGCATGCGTGCCCAAGATCCCGAGAGGAGAATGGAGGAGAAGGGATTACGGCGTGGCCATCCCCCCTGGGGGGTGATTTCTGGCTTTCTGTCTCTCTGTCTCTCTCTGTCTTTCTTACATGCACCATATAGCAAAAACCTCTAAAAACAAAAAAACAGTAATAATAAAATTTAAAAGAAAACTAAAAGAAACACAGGTGAGTATTAAATATCTCCAGTCTGCTACGCTGAGGTCACAGAGCCTGACTGACCTGAGGGTACCTTGGCTATGCACTTCCCTTCTGGAGCCTCGGAGCTCAATAGCAGGACTTCCCACCTCCACACCGTGGGCATCTGGTGTTCTGTAGAGGTGGGGACGGTCTCTCACTCACTGTTGCATATTCATAGGATCCCTGCTCTTTCTACTTTTCTTCTCTCTTTTTTTTTTTAAAAATTATTTTATTTAACTGTATTTATTACTATTGTTACTTTCCAGTTTGGTCAGACAGACAGAGAGTGAGAATGCAAGCCACCAGATTCAGGACTTGAACCATGGTCGGCCATGTGGGAGTCCAGTGCCTTTAACCACCACGCCACCTGCTGGCCCCTTTTGTTCTCCTCTTAAAGTGATTTTTGCTATAGGGTGTGTGTACTCCCTGGAGAGACAGAGAGACAGAAAGCGAGAAATCACCCCTCAGTGGAGATGGGCTGGCCACACCACAATCCCTTCTCCTCCATCCTCCTCTTGGGATTTCCAGCGCACACTCACATGTGCCCAGAGTGAACTTTAAGCCACCGGGTCTGGGGCTAGAACCACGGTCGACTCTGTGGGAGTCCAGTGAGGTAACCGTTACACCATCTGCTGGTCCCACATCCTTGGTTTTTACTAGTAGATACCGATGACTTCCCACCCCATCATGGCAACCGCACATGGCTCCGGTCATTGCTCCGTGTGTGGGGGTGCAAGAGGGTGCAGGGGAAGCAACATGATGGGTCTCCCTGTGGCAAACACAGGCCTTCTCCTGGGTGCCTGGATTCCAGAGCCTTCTTACAACATCCTACAATGGCACCAGGGGTGTGACCTCAGGGACTCCGGGAGACATCTGACTCTCTTCACTTAGCAGAGAGGAACACGAGCCGCAGCCCTGCGGGAGACACAGCTAAAAAATAGCTAAAAAAAAAAAAAAGCAAGAAATCACTCTCCCAGCATGGTGGCCATGTTGCAATTCCTTCTCCAGCCTCCCCTCACAATTTTAGGCATGCATGCACATGTATTCTGCGTGATTTTCAAGCTGTTGGGTCTGGGACTTGAACCGTGCGGTCAGCCACATGGAAGTCAGTGCCTTAATCAGCATACAACCAGCTGGTCCCCATTCATTTTTTTCTTTTTCTTTGTAGGGTTTCGCTATAGGGTGCATGTGCTCACTGGAGAGAGACCAAGAGAAAGAGACAGGGAGGGAAAGTGAGAAATCACACCCCGGGGCAGGGGTGGGGTTGGCTGGAATGCATTCCCTTCTCCTCCATTCTCCTCTTGGGATTTTGGGCATGCACACACACATGTTCCTGGTGTGATTTTCAAGCTGCCGGGTCCAGGACTCGAACCCTGGTTGGTTGGCCATGTGGGAGCCCAGTGCCTGAACCACCGCACGCCCAGCTGGTCCCAGTCATTTTCTGGAGAAAGACGAGACTGAGATGAATGAGATGGTCAATTCGTGTCCAGGTTCGGCATCTCCCCCCGCCTCAGGCGGGTCTCCAGGCAGCTTGTGATGAGCAGTTAGTTGTAAGATGCTGAAAAACAAACCAACAGTCGTGAGCCTCACGGGGTATCCACAGTCCGTCCTTTGCACTGGTCCGTGGGTCCGTGTCTGGGTTGGTCTAATTACACCCGAGAAGCCATCAAGAACGACAGCAGGCGATCTGTCCCTCCGTCAGCTCTGGGACACGGCGTTTTCTACTCGGTCTGGGCGTGTGTGTGTGTGTGTGTGTGTACGGCCGACCCGGGAGCTTCGGAGATGCAGTCGGACACGGAGGAAGGGGGACCGGGAGCGCTGCCAGTCTGCGTGGACTCGGGCCCTCGCTTTCCCGCTCCGGAGTTCTGTCACTGTGGGAGGCCACCGCAAGGCCGAGGCCGTGTCTCCACCTGTCCAAGCCTGGCTGGCCCAGGGGTCAGCAAGCACTGCTCTAGGGGCTGCTTCCCTGGGAGGTTGCTGGGCCTTCTCTCTCTCTTTCTTTCTCTTCCTTTTTTCTTTCCTTTCCTTTTCTTTTCTTCTTTCTTTTCTTTTCTTTTCTTTTCTTTTCTTTTCTTTTCTTTTCTTTTCTTTTCTTTTCTTTTCTTTTCTTTTCTTTTCTTTTCTTTTCTTTTCTTTTCTTTTCTTTTCTTTTCTTTTCTTTTCTTTTCTTTTCTTTTCTTTTCTTTTCTTTTCTTTTCTTTTTTCTTTTCTTTTCTTTTTCTTTTCTTTTCCTTTCTTTCTCTTTCTCTCTCTCTCTCTTTCTTTCTTTCTTTCTTTCTCTCTCCCTCCTTCCTTCCTTCCTTCCTTCCTTCTTTTCTTTCTTTCTTTCTTTCTTTCTTTCTTTCTTTCTTTCTTTCTTTCTTTCTTTCTTTCTTTCTTTCTCTCTCTCTCTCTCTTTCTTTTTTTCCTCTCACTCTTTGTTTCTTCCTTTTGAAGAGAATGTTTTTGCTATAGGGCACATGTGTTTGCCAGAAAGAGACAGAGAGACAGAAAGCGAGAAATCACCCCCGGAGGGAAGGCCACATCGCAGTCCCTTCTCCTCCATTCTCCTCTTGGTTTTTTTCTTACACACGCGCACACGCCCAGTGTGAGTTTCGAGCTGCTGGAGCTGGGACTCAAACCCTGGTCGACCACATGGGAGTCCAGTCATTACGACACCTAGTGGTTCCCTATTTATTTAGTTTTGCCAGAGGATGCATGCACTTACCAGAAACACACATGGGGGGGCACATGGGAGAGAGAGAGAGAGAGACAGAGAGGTCACACCCACAGGAAGTGGCCACATTGCAATCCCTTCTCCTCCACTCTCCCCTCGGGATTTTGGGCATGCACACACACACACACGTGCCCAATATGATTTTCAAGGTGCAGGTCTTGGACTGGAACCACCCAGACCGCCATGTGGGATCCAGCACCTTAACTTCCATCCCACCTGCTGGTCCAAGAGTTTAAAAAAATTTTTTGTTTTGTTTTTGTTTTTTTAAGAATTGGGACCAGCAGTTAGCTTAATGGCTATCTCGCCGGACTCCCACGTAGTCGACCACAGTTTGAGTCCTAGACCTGGTGGCTTAAACTCACGCCGGGTGCATGTGCGTGCGTGTCCAAGATCCTGAGAGGAGAATGGAGGAGAAGGGATTGCGGCATGGCCATCCCCCCTGGGGGGTGATTTCTCGCTTTCTGTCTCTATGTCTCTGTCTGTCTGGCGAGTGCATGCGCCCTACAGCAAAAACCTCTCCAAAAAAATAAAATAAATAAAAAGAATGATTTTATTTAGCTTTATTTATTTATTTACTTATTTTAGTTTTACCAGGGAGGTACAGAGAGAGAGAGAAGGAAAGTGAGAGAGCAAGTCACTAGGTCCGGGACTTAAACCGTGGTCCTCCATGTGAGAGTCCAACTCCCTTTCCTTCCACATCACCTGCTGACCCTTAAGTTTTTAAATAGTTTTTTTTAAAACTTAAAAAGATAATTATTATTTTATTTAACTTTATTTATTTATTTAAATTTGATGAGAGAGAGAGAGAAGGCAAGCCATCAGGTTTGGGTCCCGAACCGCGGTCAACCATGTGGGGAGTCCAGTGCCCTTAACCATGGTGCCACCTGCCCACCATGCCACCTGCCAGCCCCTTTTAACACTTTTTCATCCTGGGGTCGGTAGGTGGTGTGGTGGTAAAGGCATCGGTCTCCCACGTGGGGGACTGCGATTTCAGCCCCAGACCTTGTGGCTCGTTTTCCCTCTCTATGAAAAATAATAGTGATGGGGACCAGCAGCAGATGGCATAAGGGTTACATCACTGGACTCCCATGTAGGTCACTGTGGTTCAAGTCCCAGACCCGGCAACTTAAAACTCATTCCAGGTGTGTGTGCGTGCGTGCCCAAGATTCCAGGAGGAGAACGGAGGAGAGGGGACTGTGGCGTGGCCATCCCCCGAGGGGGGATTTCTCGCTTTCTGTCTCTCTGTCTCTCCAGAAGTGTGCGCATTCTGTACCAAAACTCTGTGTCTAAAAAAAGAAAAAAAGAAAGATAAAGTTAACTGAATTCGTTAATAAAAAATGTTTTATTTTCTTTCCTTTATTTATTTTTTTGAGAGGTTTTTGCTATAGGGCGCGTGCACTCGCCAGACAGACAGACAGAGACAGAGAGATAGAAAGCTAGAAATCTCTCCCCAGGGAGGATGGTCACGCCGCAATCCCTTCTCCTCCATTCTCCTCTTGGGATCTTGGGCACGCACGCACATGTGCCCGGCGTGAGTTTGAAGCCACCAGATCCGGGACGCGAACCGCGGTTGACTACGTGGGAGTCCAGTGACATAGCCATTATGCTAACTGCTGGTCCCATTAAAAAATCTTTAGAAAAGAAACAAAAACCACTAAAAGACACAAACAATAGAACGCCCTAGCCTGTCAGCCCAGTGAGGAATTTCCTCATCTCCGTTCTCCTGAGACCGATCCATTGTGCACCATGCAGGCTGGCCATGACAAGACTAGTCCCCCGTCTTGCCAAGACCCATATTTCAAAACCGTGGGCTGCTGCGTCTCACGTGGAGTCTCCCTAACACAGCAACTTCCCTTGGTGACGTTTCCAGGCCCTGGCTGTTGGGGTGACACGCCACTGAGTCACGCGTGGAGGAGGACTTAAACGCCAGTTTCCGCCAAGGTCAGGGTACGCTTTGACTTCACTCTGTCCTTCCACCGGGCCTTCGAGGGCATCTGCTCTGATAAAGACAGCGAGGGACTAAAACAAAGGCTGCAAAACTATGTCTTGCATGAGGGAGAGGCGAGGTGCAGCTCCCCGCTTCTCCCCTGGAGGTGAAGAGGAAGCACAGGGTCAGCTGCAGAGAACTCCGACCTCTCACTGTCTCCCCTGGAGGTGAAGACAAACCACAGGGTCGGCTGCAGGGAACTCCGACCTCTCCCTGTCTCCCCTGGAAGTGAAGACGAACCACAGGGTTGGCTGGGGAGAGCTGTCACCGATGCAGATAAACACCTGTTTGCCTCTGCTGTGAGACCTGTACGCTGCGCTTTGAAGTCTCTTTTTATCGCGAAAGTAAAATTACGCGGGGCGACTGCAAAATATTCTCGGGCAACGGAGTTAGAGGAGAACCTTGTTCTGATATCACATCCACACATACTTCTTCAGACACTTTAAAAGAATACGTTTAAAAAAGAACGATGTAATGCAATTATTTTATTTGATTATTTATTTTACTTTGACCAGAGGGGAAGAGAGAAAGTGAGAAAGCAAGCTGCCAGGGCCAGGACTTGAACCGTGGTTGACCATGTGGAAGTATCTAGTGTCCTTTATTTTATTTTTTATTTTTTTTGGAGAGGTTTTTGCTATAGGGCGTGTGCGCTCCCCAGAGAGACAGAGACAGAGACAGAGACGACAGAAAGTGAGAAATCCCCCCCCCCCCGGGGCGGTGGCCACCTCGCAATCCCTCTCCTCCATTCTCCTCTCAGGATCTTGGGCACGCACGCACAAGTGCCCGGCGTGAGTTGAAGCCACCGGGTTTGGGACTTGAACCACGGTCGACTCCATGGGAGTCCAGCGACATAGCCATTACGCCAGCTGCTGGTCCCAGTGTGTATCTTCTTTTAAAATGAATCATTATTTCGTTTTATTAATTTCAAAATACATTTTTTTAGAGATTTCTGCTTTACGGTGCATGCACTCACCAGAGAGACAGAAAGTGAGTCATTACACCCCAGGGGGATTTCAGTCACACATGTGGACGCACCTGCTGTGAGTTTTGGAAAGTCACTGGGTCTGGGACTTGAACCCCAGGGTCGACTATGTGGGAGTCCCGTATCATAACAGTTGTGTCATCTGCTGGTCCCCAATCAATGTGTATTTCTTTAAAAGTATTATTTAATTTTATTTATTCATTCATTTATTTTAATTTGACCAGAGAGAGTAAGGGAGAAAATGAGAAAGCAAGCCACCAGGTCCAGGACTGGAACTGTGGTGAGCCACGTGGGGGTGTCCAGCGCCTTAACCAGCACGCCCCCTGCTGGTCCCATCATCTGTCTTTGAATCCAAACGCACACAGGCGTTCCATAGCGTAACCTGTGGACCCGAAAGCGTCCCACTGCTTTTGCAGGGGACACTCGTGGCTCCTGGCCTGTTCAGCGTCACTGGTTCCTGTGTGGGGGCGGCCCCCAATTCCTCAGCAATGACAGAGTTCAGTATTGGCTCACTCACCCAGAAAATACGCGCTAATGACCTGTAATACCTAGCTTGCAGGGAGCTGGCCGGGCCCTGTTTACATGAAGAGGGTGTGGTTTCTCAGGGACTTTAAGATCCGACAGATAAAAGGCCCCTTTGTGAAGCCAGGTGTTGCGACACAAGGTAGTTACAGGAAGACGCAGGTCTGTGGGCCAGCGCGCGCCGGCTGGGCTAGGGTCGGGCCCAGTCGGCGACCTTAGCACGTCTCCACCCGCGTTTTCTCCCCGGGTGTCCTTTGCAGGCCAAGGCATCACCTTCTTTGTGCAGAAAGCCCAGCCTAGGGCCGAAGGCCTCCAAGAGCCGGCGGCCTGGCGTTTCTGAGCTCAGGCCAGGTGCAGAGGGCGCGCGCTCCGCGGGAAGGCGCGCACTGGTCGCGCGTGGACTGTCCCCGCGGGTCCCCAAGGCTCCTGAGCCAAGAGCGCCGGGCTGCGCAGGGCCTGTGGCTGCAAAGCTCGGGGACGTGTCCCTGTTCTAACAAGGCGCCGGGGCCCGCTGGTGGCGCGCATTTTTGACATTCCAGCTCTGCATTTGGCCTGGAGCAGAGCGCGCGGGCGTCACGCCTGGGGAACATGCCACCCACCAAAGCCAGGTGGGGGCTGGGGCAGGGGCAGGGCTGCAGACTTCCTGCCGAGTTCAGGGGGGCACGGCCTGGTCGCCTGAACACACAACTCACTCAGGGTCTGTCCGGAGAGATCCCTCTGACCCGAGGACCCAGGGACCGGACTGTCCCTCCAATCTAGGAGTCGATGAGCTCTGGCAAAACAAGCTGGTACTGGGGCCGGCAGGTGGCGGTGGTTAAGGGCGCG
>NW_006204933.1:260285-260944 GCF_000334495.1 Tupaia belangeri chinensis
CCCCGGTCAAATTAAAAACAAACACAACAAACACATTGAAATCAAATAACAATTTGATTTATAAAGAGCAGAAAAGCTGGTAGTGTTTGCGTGGTCGGTGCGCAAAGTGTGGTCCATGGATCCGCAGCGGCGCAGCCCGAAGGCCGGCCGGGAGCGGAGTCTCTGGCGCGTGCCATTCCCCTAGAAGCCCAGTGCGCGTTTTCGGAGCGCCAGATCGCTCCCTGGGGCAGGGCGGGGCGCAGGTGTTCAGTTACACTGAGTTTCAGACGCTGCAGGCGCGCGGACGGTGCGTGGCAGCCTCCTAGCAGAAAGGAGGCCGAGCGGCGTCGCTGACGCTGCACCGTCTCCCCGAAGTCTTGCCCCTCTTCCACCAAGACAGGCCAATGCCATCGAGGCGTCCCCTCTGGCGGCTCCGGGTCTCCTGGTTGGTTCTGGGACTTTCGGAAACGCTTACAGAGGGGCAGGAAGTGGCGGAGGCTCCCCCGGGGAAGTCCCGCACGCCCTCGCCCGCCGCCCCGGCCCCGGGTCTCTGCACCGGCAGGAAGCTGACCTCACGGGGCGTTAACGCGCGCTCCGCCTGGCCCGGTCGGGGGCTCGGGGCCTCGGTGCGCGCTGGGTCGCGCGGGTCTGCCCCCGCTCCCGCCGCAGGGGGGAACTCC
>NW_006204933.1:264315-289445 GCF_000334495.1 Tupaia belangeri chinensis
CCGGGCGCCGGCGCCCAAAGCACCTGCGGACCCTCCTGGACCAGTGTCCCCCGAGCCCGAAGGCTGGAAGGCTGGGTGACCGGGTTCCCCGCGGAGGACGCGCCGCTGCGCTTCGGGGCCCGGGGTAGGGGTGGGCAGAGGGAGAGGGGCACCGCACCGTCTCGGGTCGCGACACTGCGCGCGCGTTTCGTTTCGGACACCCCCACACTTGGGAGTCTTGGGCACTTTCCTTTGTCCTGTGTGTTTGAACCCGGCTGAGGTTCACACTGCAAAGGAAGGTTTCGAGTTCCCCAGGGCGCGGAGACGCTGACGCTCGCTGTTTCCTGGGCTGCGCGGAGTGGCCGAGAGCAACCCCCTCCTGCACCCCGCACACGCCGGCGCTGGGTTTGAACTCGGCGGCAGCCGACCTGGGGCTGCTGAGCGACTCTGGGTTGCTCAGGGGGCTGCGCCGGCCCTTGGTAATCCCCCGGGTGTAAACCGGGGAGAAGAGACGGTAGCCCGAGTGTGTGGGTGAGCCGGGGGACCCACCTGCTCCTCCTTGCATGGCTGGGTTTTTTTGGAGACAGATGCTGGGGCAGGGAAGCCCCGGGGTCTAGGCGGAGTGTCAGCCCTGGGCACAGCCAGGATGACCCCAGCCCAGGGGGACAAGAGGGACTCCCCCTGCAGCCAGGGATGGGAGGGTAGAAACCCAGATGTGGAAAGGCAGGGTGGGAGAGGGCCCTCTCCTCTGCCTCTCTGTCTCTGTCTCTCTGTCTCTGTCTCCCTCCTTCCCTCCTTTCCCTTGGGTCCCCCTCCCTCTGCCCGCAATCCCCAATCTCTTCCTCTCTCCTCCTTCTGTCTCTCTTATCTCTCTGCCTGTCATCTCTCTGTCCCTCCCCATCTCTCTTCTCTCTCTCTCTGTCTCTCACCATTCATCCCTGGCCCTGCCTTTCTCTTTTCCAGCCCCCCTGTTTCTGCTCCTCTCTTTCTACCTTCCTGTCTGTCAGTCTGCCCTCTGTCTCTCCCAGTCTCTCTCTTCTCCCTCTCTCTGCCGCCCCAGACTCCATGTCTCTTGTCTCTTCCCTGCTCTCTCTGTGGCCTCTCTCTGTGTCTGGCTTCTCTGTCTCTCTCTCCTGCTCCAGGTCGGTCTCTGTCTGTCCCTCTCGGTCTCTCACTCCCTGTCTATCTCTCTCTTCTGTCTTATTCTACCTGTCTCCCTGTCTCTTTTCCCCTCTGTCTCTCTTTCTCTGTCGCCCTTCTCTTCCAGTGCTGTCTCTCCTTCTTGGTCTCTCTCTACCTCTCATTCTCTGTCTCTCTGTCTCTCTGTCTTACTCTATCTTCTCCTGCAGCTCTCTCTCTCCTCTCTGTCTCTCCCTCTCTCTGTCCCCACCTCTCCCTCTGTCTTCCTCCACTGTCTCTTCCCCGTCTCTGTCTCTCCCCGTCCCTCTCTCTGGGCAGCTCTGCAGGGAGGCCGTCTCAGCCTGTCTGGCCAGGGATCGGCGTGGGCAGGAACTGGCCCAGCCCCGAGCCCATGGGCGGAAGCAGGTCCACAGTGGGAAGTCTCTGTGCTCCGGTGACCCTTGGCACACGGTACTTGCCATTGTGCTCCCTCTGGGCACCGGGTGACCCATTGTGTAAGGTGGCGGGGCTGCAGGCCAGGCTGGGGCTGTGGCCAGGGCAGTCGGCAGAGGGAGGAGCCCGAGCTGCTGGCTCCTGGAAGCCCGTGTTCTGTCGGGCGCCCAGCGAGTCCCCCTGTCCTTACAGACTGTCCCCACCTCGGGGCCAGTGGGCTAACCCGTTTACTTTCCTCCTCCTCTCACTTTCTCTCTCACTTTCTTTTTTTGGGGAGAGGTTTTTGCTATAGGGCGCGTGCGCTCACCAGATGGACAGAGACAGAGACTGAGAGACAGAAAGCGAGAAATCACCCCCCAGGGGGGATGGCCATGCTGCAATACCTTCTCCTCCATTCTTCTCTCGGGATCTTGAGCACGCACGCACACGCACCCGGCATGAGTTTTAAGCCACCGAGTCCGGGGCGTGAACCGCGGTCAACTACGTGGGAGTCCAGAGACATAGCCATTACGCTAAGTACTGGTCCCTCTCTTTGTTTGTTTGTTTGTTTGTTTGTTTTGGAGAGGTTTTTGCTATAGGGCTTGTGCGCTCGCCAGACAGACAGAGAGAGACAGAGAGACAGAAAGCGAGAAATCACCCCCCAGGGGGGATGGCCACGCCGCAATCCCTTCTCCTCCATTCTCCTCTTGGGACCTTGGGCACGCACGCACACGCACCCGGAATGAGTTTTAAGCCACCGGGTCCGGGACGTGAACCGCGGTCAACTACATGGGAGTCCAGAGACATAGACATTACGCTAACTGCTGGCTCCTCTTTCTTTCTTGATGAACAAGTTGCTCGCTCCCTCCTCAAGCATAACTTCCCGTGCCCAGGGAGTGCCAGGCTCCCCTGGTCCGGGCGCTGCGCTAGCAGGGGACCGTGTGTCCGTGTGTGCACGCGTGTAGGAAACCTCCCCCCGTAGCAAATGCACAGCTCTGGTGACGTTCTCAGCCCCCCTCCTCCCCACCTCCGGTCCCCTTTCCTCATTTTCCTCGGAAGTTTATTTTACTTTTTAACAGCATGTGCATGTTGGAGAGAGAGAAAGCACCGTCTACAGGGTCTGGTCATAGCGCTGTCCCCATTTCTGCAGCCCTCTGGCTCTTTGGGTTCTTTGGGATCTCGGGCACCGCCGTACACTCACCCGGTGTGTTTTCAAGCCAGCCTGGGGACCTGAACTCCCACCCAGCCCTGTAGCATGCAGCTCTCCAGTTGTTGCTTACCGACGACCACCCTGCTAGGTGGGCCCTTGTCTTTTTTCCACGGGAGGCGGGTGGCCATAGGGCAGGCGTGCTTGCCGGAGAAAGGGAAAGCGAGAGGTGACCCCGCACGGGGGATGGGCACTCCTCAGTCCCTTCTCTTGCGTGCTCCTCCTGGTACCTCGGGCACACATGCGCACGTGCCCTGCGTGGTTTTTGAGCTGCCGAGTGTGGGACTTGAACTATGCTCAGCCACGTGGGAACCTTTCTTATCACAGCGCCGAGCCCTGTGCCATCTGGCATGAGCCTTGATGTAGAGATGAGCTTGTTTTACGCCCCTTCTGGAGAGGCACCTGGAGGCCCCTGCCCCACGCACCTTGCTTCCTCATTGGCCTGGGCTTGGACACAGGGATGCCTCGTGGCCAACAGGCTTCCAAAGGTCTCAGTGCATATTCATCTTGGCCTCCTGCCGGTGGTGGGGTGTGGGGGTGCGTCCCCCATAGCAGACCCTGTGACTCTCTATAGAGAAATCCCCTCAAGGTGTTATGTCTCAGTGGAAATCTGCATGCCTCCTTTCTTTTCAAGGTTTTTGCTGTAGCCAGAGAGGAAGAGGGAAAGTGAGAGATCACCCGTCTAAAGGATGGCCACGCTGCAATCCCTTCTCCATTCTCCTCTTGCGATTATGGGCATGCATGCACACACGCCAGGCGTGATTGTCAAGCTACTGGGTGTGGGACTCGAACCACCGTTGGGCACAGGGGAGTCCAGCGTTTTCACACTGTGCCACCTGCTGGTCTCTGCGTGCTTGCTTTGCTCTAACTTAGCCACGCCTGTGGGAGCTGCAGAGGTGGCTGGGAAGGCAGCCAGCCCACATCCTGAGCTGGTGGTAGGCAGCCCCCGTCAGAGGGCCGTGACACCCCAGGGTGTAAGTAGAGGGAACCTCTTTGCCTGCAGCTGGCTCTGCTCCACCGAGTGCTTCTGGGTGAGCTGACCCCCGGACTCTGGCGCCATGTAGGTGGACCAGTTCTCCGCGCACCTGGAGGCATTTATTTTGCATCTCAGTAGCTTGAGACCCTGCAGTTTGCATTCATGAAAACTTGATAAGGGTTAGCCCCGTAGCTCAGTGCTTAAGCCCTGTGCATAAGGGGCTGGATCTCACCTGCCTGACCGAGGTTCGAATCCCAGCCCTAGGAGACTTTGTGTGTGTGTGTGTGTGTGTTTACCCAAAATCCTGATGGACAGAGAGAAGTGGGTAAGGATTGTGTCTTGAACTCACCCATCTGTCTCTCCTCTTGGGAGCACACACACCCTCTGGCAGTGAAAAAAACAACCCTGATAATGGACTGTTTGTGAACCGGAGAGAACTCGGTCTCGCCTAACTGCTGTTTCCCGAGGCTGGGAAGTTCCGGCTCTGCGCAGCCGCGGGACGCATTAGGGGGAAGACGGTCGGCAAGCCCGCTCTTCAAATGTCTCGTCCTCATAACCGGGCCCTGCTCCTTCCCAGAGGAAGAATGACGACGCTTTTTTTCTTGTGTTTAATTTGCTATAAGGCACATGTGCTCTGTGGAGAGAGACGCAGAGAGAAAGAGAGAGACAGGGAAAGTGACAAAGCAACCCCAGAGGGGGTACCCACACTGCAGTCCCTTCTCCTCTTGGGATTTTGGGCACACGTGCGCGTGCATCCGGCATGTGTTTCAAGCTGCCGCGGCGGGAGGGATCCAGCTACCTGAATCTCTAGGCTACCAGGCTGACCCTTTATCTTTCATTTATTATTTTTTTTATTGTTTATTTTTTTGGAGAGGTTTTTGCTATAGGGCATATGTGCTCACCAGAAAGATAGAGACAGAGAGACAGAAAGCGAGAAATCACCCCCCAGGGGATTGTCCATGCTGCAATCCCCTCTCCTCCATTCTCCTCTCGGGATCTTGGGCACGCACGCACACGCGCCCGGCGTGAGTTTAAGCCGCCAGGTCCGGGACTTGAACTGCATCTGTGTACGTGGGAGTCCAGCGACATAGCCGTTACGCCAACTACTGGCCCCTGTCTTTTAGTTTTTGCACACAGTCTGACTCTGTTGCCCGGGCAGGCTACGGACATAAGCTTCTCCTGCCTCAGTGTCCCCAAGGAGCTGTGGTCACAGGTGCATGCCCCCACGCCGAAGCTCTGGACATGCTCTAGCCAGCGTCCTGCTGTGGTCCCGTCCGCCATAGCTCCTGCAGCTGGTGGGATGGTGGTGGTGGCCCCTTCCTGGGAACGAGGACACGGCAGGTCAGCACTGGCCGTTCTCCACGGCCGACCACGTGCGCTTGTGAGTGTGTGTGCGTGTGAGCGACTGTTCGCTGCTGTCCCTGTTGCGTTATTTGAGCAGCCACCCCCACCGACACCATGGTGCGTAAGGACTTCTCTAACCACAGACCCCGTGCTCAAGCTTGGTGTTTAACACAGTGTTTAAAACAACTGCTACAGGGTGAGGTCGCAGGTGGCTAAGGTGCCGACTCCCTTCTGGCTGACTTCACGGTTCAAGCGGCAGACCCGGTGGCTTGAAAATCCTACCAGGCGTGTGCGTGCGTGCGTGCTCAAAATCCCAAGAGAGAACGGAGGAGAAGGGATTGCGGTGTGGCCATCCCCTCTGGGGGGTGATTTCTCGCTTTCTCTTTCTCTTCCTCTCTCTCTGTCTCTCTAGTGAGCACAGAACGTTCTATGGCAAAAACTAAAAGACAAAGAACATTTTCTGTAGGACATATGCCCTTGCTGGAGGGAGAAAAAGAGAAAATGTGGAAAAGGGAAAAAGTAGCCCTGCAGGTGGGTGTCCACACCACAATCTCTCTTTTTTTTTTTTTAAGAGATTTTTTGCTATAGGGCATGTACACTCGTCAGAGAGACACAGAGAGACAAAGGCAGAAAGCGAGAAATCACCCCCTAGGAGGGATGGCCATGCTGTAGTCCCTTCTCTTTCGGTCTCCTCTTGGGATTTTGGGCACACACGCTCGGTGTTAGTTCTAAGCCCCCGGGTCTGGAAGTTGAACTGGGGTCGACTTACGTGGGAGTCCAGCGACATAACTGTTACACCATCTGCTGGTCCCACCCATCACAGTTTAGTATCCTTTCTCTACTTGCGATTTTGGGCACAGACACACTCATTCCTGTTATGATTCCTTTTTGTCTTTTTAAAAAATATATGTCTATAATTTTTTAAAGAATTAATTATTCATTGAATTCCAGTTTTGACTAGAAAGAGACAGAGAGAAAGGGAAAGCGAGAAGGCAAACCCGAACCACAGTCAGCCATGTGGGAATCCAGTGCCTTGAACCACTATGCCACCTGCCGGCCCCCCTGTTCCGTTTCCCAAGCTGCCGGGTCCGGACCCAGCTGTGCAGTTGGCCAGGTGGGCTCCTGCCCCCTCCACCGCCAGCCGCGTGGCCCCGTTTTCGGTTGTTTTACTAGCACTCATCACTCGGTACGCATGACCTGTCTCCTTACGAGCTAGAGCCGCAGTAAATAATGAACGAGATGCCGCTCAGATCTACCGTTCTCCTGCCCGGATCGGTTTCCTGCAGGGCGCTCGGGTCCTGGGAGTTGGCCGTCATCTCCCCTCCGCTCTCTTTCAAGTCCTTTCCCTGACTGCTTGAACCTCACGCCGGGCGCGTGTGCGTGCGTGCCCAAGATCCCGAGAGGAGAATGGAGGAGAAGGGATGGCGGCGTGGCCATCCCCCCTGGGGGGTGACTTCTCGCTTTGTGTTTCTCTGTTCTTCTCTGGTGAGTGCATGCCGCCTGTACCAAAAAACCTCTTCATTCAAAGAAAAAATCAACAACAAAAACCTCTGTCACCTGCAGGACTTTAGAGTATTACTGTGTTTTGAGACAAGGTCTTTTTTAAAAGATAATGATTTATTTAGTTTGCCTTGATGATTAGTTTCAAGTTAGGTGTAGGGCACATGTGCTCACCGGAGACACAGAGAGAGGGAAAGCGAGGAGCAGGCTGCCCTGTTGGGAGCCCGGCAGCGTGACCACCACTCCACCTGCCGGCCCTGGGCCCCCTTTCTTCTCTCCCCATTCTATTCTGTTCTACTTTAGTCATTTTCTTTTTAAAATGATTTTTGCTTTAGGGTGTGCGTGTGCTCGCTGGAGAGACACAGAGACAGTGAGACGGAGAGTGAGACATCACCCCCGGGGGGACGGCTACAACGCAATCCCTTGTCCTCTGTCCTCCCTCTGGGATCCTGGGCACGCACACACATGTGCCCGGCGTGAGTTTCAAGCTGAGAGTCTGGGCCTCTCCTGCAGTCGATCACCTGGGAGTCCAGCACCTTAACCACTGCTCCGCCTGCTGGCCCCGTGACATCCCTGTTTTTTGTTTGTTTGTTTGTTTTTTTAAGAATTATTTCAGGGGCTGGCAGGTGTCACGGTCATTAAAGTGGCTGGACTCCCACATGACTGACCGCGGTTCGAGTCTCAGATCTGGCAGCTTGCCTTCTCACTTTCCTTCTCTCTTGGTGTCTCTGGTTAACTTCAAAAACAATGACATATATATATATATAATACTGACAATGGGGACTGGCAGGTGGCATGGTGGTTAAGGACGCTGGATTCCCACATGGCTGACTGTAATTGGAGTCCCAGACCTGGCAGCTTGCTTTCTCACTCTCTTTTTCTCTCTCTCTCTCTCTCTGTTCCTCTCTGGTCAAATTAAAATAAATAATTAAATAAATAAAGTTAAGTCAATTAAAGAAAAAACGACAAGGAATAAAATTAAATGAAAAAATAATTCATATTTTTTCATTTAATTTTATTTTCATTTGACCAAAGAGGGACAGAAACGAGGCAGGGCAATGAGAAAGCAAACTGCCAGGCCCAGGACTCGAACCAGGCTCTTCACCACCCCGCCAGCTAATGGCCGCATGAAATCTCTGCTCTAAGGCACTAATCCCACGCTTGGGAACCTTGCCCTCAAAGGCCCCTGTCCCAGTCCCGTCACCTCGGAAGTGAGGTTTCCACACGGGCCTTTGGTAGGAAGCAGACATTGGGCCTCCACCCTCCCACCCCGCACGAGATGTGCATGGAATCTGGACTGGTGAGGTCGCGTCCTGAACAGAGAGCTTAGGCCTGTGGGCCGTGTTTACCCTCGGCCATGGGGTGTGGTCATTGCCTAACAGCGGGCCCACGTGCAGCCAGGCCTGTCATCTTCCTCACCTCCTGTGGGTGGTGGGTGGTGCTTCGGGGTGAAGGCTGCCCCGTGCCTGTGAGTGACTGTCCCGCGGAGAGCGTCTGGGGTGGCCAGAGCCGCCTCTGCATGTCAGACAGAAGAGAGACACCTCCAGGTCTAGAATTCCCGCTGCTTCCTCCTCTTCCTTTTCTAAATTTAACGATTATATTATTTAATTTTATTTATTTAGACCAGAGAGAGAGAGCAAGAGAGAGAGAGGGAAAGTGAGGAAGCAAGCTGCCAGGTCCGGGACTCGAACCACAGTTGGCTGCTGGGAGTCCAGTGCCTTTAACCACCACACCACCTGCCGGCCCCAAATAAAAATAATACTTTTTTTTTTTTTTAGGGAATTATTTGATTTAACTTTATTTATCTATCTATTTATTTATTTATTTTAACCTGACCAGAGAGGGACAGAGCAAGAGAGAGAGAAAGTGAGAAAGCAAGCTGCCAGGTCTGGGACTTGAACTGTGTTGGCCACGTGAGAGTCCAGAGCCCACACCACGGTGCCACCTGCAGGCCCTGCAAATAAAAGACATCTTAAAAAAAGAGACACTAGCCAGCCGGAGGAGGCTGTGCCTTGTAGGCTGCGCTCAGCCGTGGTGACTTTGACCTGTCGTAGGGTGTCCCCCCCAGTCTTGGGGGTGCAGACTGACAGGTTAGATGTGCCTGGGGCCAGCAGGTGGCAGAGTGTAAGGTGCTGGGCTCCCACACGGCCGACTGCGGTCTGAGTCTCGGACCCGGAAGCTTGGAGCTCAGGCTGGGCACATGTGCGAGTGCGCCCGACATCCCGGGGGACTAGGGAGGACAAGGATGGCCCTGCGGATTGCAGCGCGGTCAGCCCCCCGGGGGTGACTGTTCTCCTTGGTCAGTTACATGGCGTTTCTAGGGGAGCCCTCCTTCTAGATGGCGTGAGGGGACCGCCACGGTGTCTGTTCAGGACAGCATCCGGAGCTCTCTGGGTGGCACCAGTTGTTGACAAGCTTAGTGGGGCAGAGCCGAGATGTCATTCCCCCCCAGCCTCCATTCCTGCCTGTTCCTCTCCCCCTCCTCCCCTGCCTCCTGTGAGCGACTAGGTAGCAGTCGTCCGCGGTATTATCTATATATTTATATAGACGCACATGTATAGTCTTTATCTTTAAGAATACAAATAAATATATATTTATATAGACACACATAACAATTCTTTGTTTTTAAGAATTCTTTGGGGCCAGCAGGTGGCACGGTTTTGAAGGGTGTTGGACTCCCACATGGCCGACTGCAGTTTGAGTCCTAGACCTGGCATCTTGCTTTTTCAATTTCCCTCTCTCTCTCTCTTTCCGTCTCACTCTGTCCCTCTCTGGTCAAACTAAAATAAATAAGTAAATAAATAAATAAAGTTAAATAAAATAATTATCTGGGGCTTGCAGGTGGTGTGGGTGGTTTGGGGTGCTGGATTCCCACATGGTTGACGGCAATTCGAATCCTGGACCTGGTGGCTTAGATTCTCGCTTTCCTTTTCTTTCTCTCTGACTCTCTCTGGTCAAAATAAGAATGACAAGTTGAATGAAATAGATTCACTAAAAAAAAAAAAAAAAGAAGAAGAAGAATTATTTAATTGTATTCATTATTATCTTTTTAAAAATTTGTTGCAAGGCACACACGCCCACCAGAGAGAGACAGAGAGGATGGAGGAGGAAAGGGAGAAAACACATCCTCCTGGTCATTTCTCGCTCTCTGTCTCTCTCTGGCTTTCTGGTGAGTGCATGCGCCCTGTAACAAAAACCTCTCCAAAAATTTAAAAAAAAAAAAAGTGAGAAAACGAGCCTCCACGTCCGGGACTCGAACCGCGGTGGGCCATGTGGGAGCCCAGAGCCTTGACCAACCACCACGCCACCTGCTGGCCTCAGTGTGCTGTAGTTTGGATGTCTCCTAAAGCAGTGGTCCCCAGCCTCTTTGGCACCAGGGACCAGCTTCACGGAAGACCATGTTTCCCTGGATGGGGTGGAGGGTGGTTTATGAGAGCGTGCTGTAGGTTTTATTTTTATTTACTTTAAAATTTGCCGTAGGTGTGTATGCTTGTGGGACACAGAGGGAAATGAGAGAGCACCCCCAGGGGGATGGCCATGTTGCAACCCCTTCTCCTCCGTTCTTTGGGATTTGGGGCACACATGTGCACGGAGTGTGTTTTTCAAGCCGTTGGGTCTCGGACTTAAACCGTGTGGTCTGCCGTGTTGGATCTAGTGCCTTAACCGCAATGCCATCTGCTGGCCTCTCTCTTTAAAATTCTCTGTACCGTGCATGTTCTGGCTCGAGGCAGAAGAAGGAGAAAGTGAGAAAGCACCCCCCGGTGGGGACGGCCATGCCACAGCCTCTTCCCCATTCCTCCTCCTGGTGTTTTGCACATGCACACGCGTGCACCCAGCGTCTTTTTCGGACTGTCAGGTACAGGACTCGAACCATGAAGTGCATGACGCAGAACCCAGTGCCGTAAACACACCCCTACCGGCCCCAGCACGCTGTAGTTCCGTGTCCCTCCGAGGTCCAGGTGTTGAGGGAATCAGGGCACAGGAAGGGCGTTGGGTGAAAACGTCATCCCTCCCTGGGCTCCCAGGGTGGGCCCTTTGGGCAGGAGGGGGTCACTGGGGCGTGGCGTGTTCTGGGGGTTTTAGGGAAGGAGATCGGGGCTGGCCCAGGCTGGCGGACGGTCTCTGCCCAAGGCCCTGTCCCCTGCCATGCTGTCGCCTCCCTCGAGGTTGGCCCCGGACCTGGGCCCTCCCGGCGCTGAGCTGAGTAATGCCCTGCCTTCAAGGTCACCCGGCCTCAGATGTGGCTTTGCAGCAGGAGAAGGGACCGAGGCCCGTCGGCCAGGGCGTCTCGCCATGCCCCTCGGTACAGCCACAGCCACACGGGGCTTCCCAGTGCCTAGCCAAGGCGCCATCTTGCATGGCCCCCGACTTTCTCTCACTCCTGACTCCTTGGTCCTCTGTCTTCCTTCTCGTCAGCTCTGGGTTTGGGGGTAAACCTGGCCAAGCCTGCTCCCATCCTAGGGTCCCCGGGACAGGACGTTTTTCTCACTGCGTCTGGGTTCAGCGCTCCCTGTAGCGTGTCTGGGACCAACCGTCTGTGTAGGGTTCGTGTCCCGGGCCTCCCGCCTCCCTGAAAACGCTGGGTAGTTCTGAGCGTGTAAGCTGTGCTGGGTGAGACTGGCATGGCCGATGGCGTGAAGACCGTGTTCAGGGTGTCGTCCGTCTCTTGTCCTTGTGGGAGAAACAGATAAACGTGAAGAAGGGAGCAGAGGGACCAGCAGTTAGCATAATGGCTATGTCGCTGGACTCCCACGTGGTCGATCACGATTCGAGTCCCGGACCCGGCGGCTTAAACTCACGCCGGGCGCGTGTGCGTGCGTGCCCAAGATCCTGAGAGAAGAATGGAGGAGAAGGGATTGCGGCGTGACCATCCCCCCCGGGGGGTGATTTCTCACTATCTGTCTCTCTGTCTCTCTGTCTGGCAAGCGCACACGCCCTATAGCAAAAACCTCTCCAAAGAAAAACAAGGGAGCAGAGAGAACGGGTCTCAGGGCTCACCTGACCATGTGGGCTCTGCCTCCCCTCCCTGGGCTCACCCTAAGCTTCTACCCACAGGGGGCCCGTCTGGGAGGAAGGGGCTCAGAAGGGGAAGCGCTTGTCTTTGTATTTCCCGAGTTTTGTTTTCGTTTTGTTTTTCAAAGAACCATAACAACGCCCAGTGGACTGCCTGTTTGAACAGTTCTCTCTCTCTTTGGTTTGTTTTTTTTTCTTTTTTTTTTTTTTAAAGGTTTTTGCCATGGAGCGTGTGTGCTCACTGAAGACACAGAGACGGGGGATGCGAGGAATCCCCCCACAGCAGGGCTGGCCTCTCTGCACCCCTTCCCATCCTCCTCTTGGGGTCTTGGACTTGCACATGCACCTGGCACTATTTCCTTTCCTGGGTGGGGGCGATTTTTGGGTGGGAGGCGTGCGCTCCCTGGAGAGACAGGGCGAGTGAGCAACCCCTGGCAGGGGTGATGGCCGCACTGCAGCCCCTCCCCCTCCATTCTGCTCTTGGGGTTTTGGGCACGCACGCGCACGTGCCCCGCAGAGTCGGGGACGCACACCGTGTAGCCGGCCACGTGGGATCCAGCCCCTCCGCCTCTAGGCCACCTGCTGGCCCGCGTGACTTGTTCCAGGTCACGTCTTCTGTTGGGGCTGCTAGCTGGAACACGGCTCGGGCTGGCGCGTCCTGGAAAAGTAAGCTCGTCACCCAGGACCGCGTCGGAAGCCTCATCTCTCCACGACGCCTCTCTCGTCCCCAGGCCGCCCGCCCCCTGCATCTGGCCCACCCAGCTGGGCCCGTTTGGGACATCTCTGGGGACATCTCTGTCTTGCAGCCGGCGCTGTGGAAGTGCTGAGCTCCTCCTCTGTCATCCACACCCCTGTGGCTTCTCCGCCCTAGAAGCCACAGCGAGAAGTGTGAAGAAAACAGCTTGGCACCTGCTGAGGGAGGCTGGTGGAAGGCAGTGTCTCTGAGCTCTCTGAGCTCTCTGAGCTCCCGGAGCTGGTCTTTCAGGGAGTGCAAACAGAATTAAAAAGAGAAATGTTGCAAATCAAGGCATCTTTTACTGAGTGCAGGGGCTACGGTCCCATTCGGAATGCTCACTAGAAACCCCCATGGTCTTTGGAAACGGGAGGGAGTCTGCTGATGGGTGGGCCAGTGTGTGGTGGGGGATGCACAATTGCTACTTTCTTTCTTTTTGTTTTTTAAATTTTGCTGTAAGGTGTGTGCACTCACTGGACAGAGAACAGAGGGTTACAGGAGAAAAAAAAGCTATCGTCCCCAGGCAGGGGGTGGTGGCCATGCCACCATCCTTTCTCCTCCATTCTCTTCTCTCGGTTTTTGGCATGGATGCACACGTGCCTAGCATGGTTTTTCACTCTCCTTTAAAATAATTATCCATTTACTTTAATTTATTATTGTTACTCCTTAATTGGACCAGAGAGAGACAGACAGAAAGTGAGGAAAAAAACTGCCAAATCCAGGACTTGAACCGCAGTCAGCCATATAAGAGTCCAGTACCTTAACCACCACGCCACCTGTCAGACCCCTCTAGCATGTTTTCATTGAAGAGTAAAACACGGGCATGTTTACTGAGTAGTTTATTTATTTTATTTTATTTATTTATTTATTTTTTTTTGAGAGATTTTCACTGTAGGGCGCGTGCGCTCGCCAGACAGACAGAGAGAGACATAGAGACAGAAAGCGAGAAATCACCCCCCAGGGGGGATGGCCACACCGCAATCCCTTCTCCTCCATTCTCCTCTCGGGATCTTGGGCACGCACGCACACACACCTGGCATGAGTTTTAAGCCACCGGGTCCGGGACGTGAACCGCGGTCAACTACGTGGGAGTCCAGCGACATAGCCATGACGCTAACTGCTGGTTCCCTTGAGTAGTTTATTTATTTTTAAGTTTTTTGTCTGTTTACCAGAGAGACAGAGAGAGAGAGAGAGAGAGAGAGAGAGAGAGAGAGAGAAAGAAATCAGCCCCCTAGAGTCCACGCTGTAATTCCTTCTCCATTCTCTTGAGATTTGGGGCATTGTAACTCCTGTGCTTGGTATGACCCCACCCCAAGAATTATTTATTTTATTCCATTGGTCATTGTTACTTTTTAAAATTGAGCAAACAGAGAGAGAGAAAGGGGACTCAAGAAGGCAAGCCGCCAGGTCCAGGGCTTGAACCACATTCAGCCATGTGGGAGTCCCATGCCTTTATCTGCCACGCCACCTGCCGGCCCCGCTTGGTGTGATTTTTAAGACTGCAGATCCGGGACTTGAACTGTGGTCGACCATATGAGAGTCCAATGCCTTAAGTACCATGCTGCATGCTAACCCCCGTTTATTTCATTGTTTTAAATTGCCCGAGTTGTGGATGCTTGCCGGAGTGAGAGAGCGACAGAGAGGCAGAAGGCAGCCTTCTATGGGACGTGGTCCCAGCCAGTCCCTCCTCCTCCGTTTCTCCACCCTCTCGGATCTTGGGTGTGGTTTTTCAAGCTGCGAGTCTGGGATTCGAGCCGCCGTTGGCCATGTGGGATCCAGACCTTTGAACTGCTCGCCGAAGTAATCAGACCCTTTGGAGTGTTGGTGGCGTGGTTAACTCTCCTTCCGGCCCTGGTCTCCACGGCGCTGTGTCATGTGTGCACATGCCTCGTAACCAGAAGACACCTATGTGTACACACCCACATGTATGGAGAACTTTTTCACTGATTTAGCTAGTGACATCCCTTAGGGCCACTGAAAACACCATCTTTTTTTTTTTTTTTTTCAGAATTATTTTATGGGGGACTAGCAGTTACCATAATGGCTATGCCGCTGGACTCCCACGTAGTCGACCATGGGTCGAGACCTGGACCTGGTAGCTTAAACTCATGCCGGGTGCATGTGTGTGCATGCTCAAGATCCTGAGAGGAGAACGGAGGGGAAGGGATTGCGGCGTGGCCATCTCCCCAGGGGGTGATTTCTCGCTTTCTGTCTCTCTGTCTCTCTGTCTTTCTGTGCATGCATGCTATAGCAAAAACCTCTCAAAAAAACAAACAAAAACAAATAATTATTTTATGTGGCTTTATTTATTCATTTCTTCTTTTTTTGTTTGTTTTGGAAAGATTTTCGCTATAGGGCGCGTGCGCCCACCAGACAGACAGAAAGAGACAGAGAGACAGAAAGCGAGAAATCACCCCCCCAGGGGGGATGGCCACGCCGCAATCCCTTCTCATCCATTCTCCTCTCGGGATCTTGGGCACGCACGCACACGTGCCCTGCGTGAGTTTTTTTAAGCCACCGGATCCGGGACTCGAACCGCAGTTGACTACGTGGGAGTTCAGCGACATAGCCATTACGCTAACTGCTGGTTCGCATTTATTCATTTATTTTAACTTGAGCAAAGAGGGACAGTGAGAGGGAAAGTGAGAAAGCAAGCTGCCAGGGCCAGGACTCGAACTGTAGTTGGCTGCATGGGAGTCCAGCGCCCTTAACCACCACTCCACCCGCTGGTCACAAAAGCACCATCATTTTTTATTTGATTGTTATTTTTTTAATTTAACAAAGGTCTTGAATCTTCCTTATTTATTGATTTATTTTGAGAGTGTTTTGCTATAGGGCACGTGCGCTCGCCAGAAAGACAGAGAGAGACAGAGAGACAGGAAGCGAGAAATCACCCCCCGGGGGATAGCCACGCCGCAATCCCTTCTCCTCCTGGGATTTTGGGCACGCACGCACATGCGCCTGATGTGAGTTTAAGCCACTGGGTCCGGGACTCGAACCATGGCCAGCCATGTGGAGTCCACACCTTAACTGCCAGGCCAGCTGCTGGCCCCAGTGTCTCATCCTTAATTAGGCAGGCAACCCCGAAGCCGCAGTTTAGCAATAGTTTCCACCATGGGAGAGCCTACAATAAGACACATGCCCCCCGCCCCCAAAGCAGATAATTCAGGATATGTGAGAAAATCAAAGCACAAAGGGGAACAGTAGAAAACCAAGTCTCGCTTTGAGTAGTGTGTTCTGAGAAGGTACTGTCTCCATCCATGGAAATGGGATGTTACAATTGAGAGGGAAACGGGAAGAGCTTTAAATGGGGTCGTTGCAGATGACATACATGGGGAGGGAGGGCTGTCCCCCGCCCGTCTGTCCTGTGTCTGGACGGTGTATGTGTGTTGTCTCTGTACTCGTGTTCTGCTGGAATGGATGTCCACACACCCAGGCGTTTACAACTTGAGCCCAGAGTCTGAGGTCCAGGGGAGGCAGGGCAATGCTCTCTTTGGGGGTCCCAGGGGAGGCTCCTTCCTCCTCTTCCAGCTCCCAGGGGAGGCTCCTCCCCCTCTCCCCACCCCCACGAAGAGGCTCCTTCCTCCTCTCCCAGCTCCCAGGGGAGGCTCCTTCCTCCTCTCCCAGCTCCCACGGGAGGCTCCTTCCTCCCCTCCCACCTCCCACAGGAGGCTCCTTCCTCCTCTCCCAGCTCCCAGGGGAGGCTCCTTCCTCCTCTCCCAGCTCCAGGGGCTCCTATAGGGCACCTGCACCCACCAGACAGACAGAAAGAGACAGAGAGACAGAAAGCGAGAAATCGCCCCCCAGGGGAGATGGCCACGCCACAATCCCTTCTCCTCCAGGCGTCCCTTGGCTTATGGCCCCGTCACTCCCTTCTCTGCCTCGGTCTCACGTGGCTCCACCTCTGTGTCTGTCTCCTCTCTGTCTCTTACGGGAATCCTGGTCATTGCGTTTAGGGCCCCCCCTACTTCAGGATGGCGTGGAGAGATCCTAATTCCAGATAAGGTCCCCTGTGGCAGTCTCCCGAGGGTGAGAACATGGGCAGATCTCTTGGGGCAGAAGCCTTCCAACTTAGGGCATCCCCTCCAGTCAGCGTGTGTAGAATTCTTCATGGATGTTGAACTTTCTCCCAAACAGAATGACTCAGGACACCCCTCCTGCATGGGCTGTTTCCTGTGCGAGTGTTGTCCAAACCGCTCAGATGGAAACCCTGCCCCAAGGTCTCCTGCACCCTCCCTGTCCTGTCCTGCCTTGTCTAGTCTTTTCTCAGGCCCTTTTTATTTATTTATTTATTTATTTATTTTAAAGGAGAGATTTTTGCTAAGGGATGCATGTGCTCGCTGGAGGGACAGAGAGAAAGCAAGAAGTCACTCTGGGGGGATGACCATGCCACAGTCCCTTCTCCATTCTCCTCTCAGGATTTTGGGCCCGCCTTCACACACACCCGAGGGGAGTTTGAAGCCGCCGGGCCTGGGACTCGAACCACAGTCTCTGTGGAAGTCCAGCGACATAAGCATTACGCCATCTGCTGGTCCATGCTGCCTTTTCTTTCTGTTTGCCAGAGGATGCAAGCACTGGCCAGAGAGAGAGCGAGAGCGAGAGAGAGAGAGAGAGAGAGAGAGAGAGAGAGAGAGAGAGAGAGAGAGAGAGAGAGAGAGAGAGAGAGAGAGAGAGAGAGAGAGAGAGAAAGCAAGCCACCAGGTCTGGGACTCGAACCACGGTCAACCATGTGGGAGTCCAGAGCCTTACCCACCAGGCAATGCCACCTGCTGACGCAAGGTGTTGGCTTTTTGTAAATGCAAGCTACTTGGCTAGCCCCCAGGCTGTGTAGCCAGCTTCTGTCCTCTGTAAGGGCATGACTTTTGCCATGAGCCATGAGCCTGGGGAAGGTCCTTACACAAAGGACCACCCAGCACCCTCAGCCCTGGGCTGAGTCCCCTCTCTCTGCCCTGGTATTTCCTGTGGCTCAGACAGACCCCGCTCTAGTCCGCCCAGGAGCCCCTGTTGCTCGGGACTTCTCCAGCCTGGGGAGCGTCCTCTCTCTCTGTGGCCCTGTGTTCCTCATGGCTCCTTCCCAAGCTTCATACAAGCTTGAACTCGGACAGAAGGATACTGGGCCAGCTCGGAGCTTAAGGTGGCTGGATGGCACTTTGCCTGACGGCATGGTTTGAGTCCCGGACTTGGTGTCTGGAAAACATGCTGGGTGCATGTGTGTGCGTGCCCAAGCTCCCGAGAGGAGAATGGAAGAGAAGGGATTGCGGCGTGGCCACCCTCCCTGGGGGGATTTTGCACTTTTTCTCTCTCTGTGTCTCTCTGGCAAATTAAGAAAAAGAACACGTGGAATCCAGCAGGTGGTGGGTGGTTAAGGTGCTGGACTACCATGTGGTTGACCGTGGTTCGAGTCCCGAACCTGGTGGTTCAAAACTCACATCGGATGTGTATATACGTGTGTGCCCAAAGTCCCGAGAGGAGAATGGAGGAGAAGGGATTTCTGTGTGTCCATTCCCCCTGGAGTTGGGGATTTCTTGCTCTGTGTCTCTCTGTCTCTTTCTCTCTCTCTCCAGCGAACTCTCTAAAAAGAAAACTAAGAATATGGGGGTGGGTGGGGGCAGACAGGTGCTTAAGGTGCTGAAGTCTCACGTGCTCAGCCGTGACTCAAGTCTCAGACCTGGCGGCTTGCTTTCTCACTTTCCTTCTCTCTCCCTGTCTCTCTCTGGCCAAATTAAAAAAATACTAATCAATAAAGTTAAAGAAATAATTCTTAAAAAATAAAAGAAGAGTACTTCATCCTAGCACCATCCAGCCCCACCCAGTTGTCACTTGAAAGTTTACTTCCTGGGGTGGTGGTGAAGTTGCTGGACACTCCCACACGGCCAACCGCAGTTCGCATCCTGGACCTGGTGGCTTGCTTTCTCACTTTCCGTCTCTCGCTCATTCTCTGTCTCGCTTTGTCCTTCTCTGGCCAAATAAATAAATAAATAAATTTAGATAAGATAATTCTTTTTTTGTTTTTGGAGAGGTTTTTGCTATAGGGTGCGTGCACTCGCCAGAAAGACAGAGAGAGACAGAGAGACAGAAAGCGAGAAATCACCCCCCAGGGGGGATGACCACGCACGCCCACGCGCCCGGGACTCGAACCATGGTCGACTACGTGGGAGTCCAGTGACATAGCCATTACGCCAACTGCTGGTCCCGGTAGAATAATTCTTTTAAAAACAACTTAATTTCCTCCGAAAAAAGCCTGAGCCCCTGAGCAAGGCTAGACCCACTCTCAGGTCCTCCCCCACCCCGTATTCTGCAGCTCTCAAACGCAGACACGCTCCTTAAGCGTAAGTGAGCTGTTGCCGTCCGTAGTTACTGTAATTGATGTTTACTGACCCCTTTCCGGCGGCCTGTAGTTCAGGTCCGTGTAGGCTGGGGGCAAGCTGGGCTGCTCATGGCAGTCTCTCCGCGTTGCGGATGGCAGCTGACATGCAGGAAATGCCCACCGTGGGGGACACCATGCGTCATGCCATCATGGAGATTGCATTTCTTTCTCTTTCCTTGTTTTTGGAGAGGTTTATGCTGTAGGGCGTGTGCGCTCGCCAGACAGACAGAGACAGAGACAGAAACAGAAAGCGAGAAATCCCCCCCCAGGGGGGATGGCCACACCACAATCCCTTCTCCTCCATTCTCCTCTCGGGATCTTGGGCGCGCACGCACCAGCGACTGGCTGGGGTTTTAAGCCACCGGGTCTGAGACTCGAACCGCAGTCGACTACATGGGAGTCCAGTGACATAGCCATTACGCCAACTGCTGGTTCCCAAGGTCTATACCATCCAGCTGAGGATCTGCTGCTGGATCACCTACGGTGAACTTTGTCACAGAGAGAGAGAGAGAGAGAGAGAGATGGAGCAGGCAAGCCTCCAGGTGTGAGACTCCGAGTGCCATCAGCCATATGGGAGTCGGGCGCCACCTGCTCAGCACGCCGACTGCTCGTCTGCTGGAAGGGGCATGCGTGGGAGCAGGCTGCAGGTGGTTGAGAAGCCAGAAGGGTTGGCGTCAGGGGATGGGGCACTGGTATTCGAGTGTCCCGCCAGGAACAAGAACAGTACTGTGTCCTTTGCTCTCTGGAGCGGCAGGTGAGGGCCTTTATTCACTTCCCCACTTCACTCCAACCCCCACCTACGAGGTCGGCAGCTGGTGGGGGGATAAGGCACCGGACTCCCACATGGCTGACCGCGATTTGTATCCCGGACCTGGCAACTTGAAACTCACACTGGGCACGTGTGCGTGCATGCCCAAAATCCCGAGAGAATGGTGGAGAAGGGATTGCAGTGCGGCCATCCCCTGGAGGGGGTGAGTTCTCACTTTCTGTCTCTCTGTCTCTCTCTGGCAAGCACGTGCACCCTATAGCAAAAATCTCTAAAGAAAAAATTTAAAAGACAGATTCTAGAGGGACCGGCAGGTGACATAGTGGTTAAGGTTCTGGACTCCCACGTAGGGGACAGTGGTTTGAAACCCGGACCTGGCAGCTTGCTTTCTCACTTTCCTTCTTTCTGTCTCTCTGGTCAAGTTAAATAATAATACATAGTGTTTGATAAATTAATTCTTAAAGAAAAGACTTTGAAATAAAGACAGCTAACTGCTTGGAGGCGGCGACAGTACATGTTAGGGAAGCCCTGTGAGGAGAGATTTAGGTCTCATACTCACACCCTGTCTTTTCCTACACAGGCTGAACGGGGAAACACATGGCCAATAAATACGCTTGCTATGGTTTCCTTTTTCTTTTCTTTTTGGGGGGCTACATTTATTTATGTATCTATTTATTTGTTGTTTTTTTTTTTTCCAAGCTGCCAAGTCTAGGACTCGAACCACCGGGTCAGCTGCGTGGGATCCAGCACCTTAACCACTGTGCTATCTGCTGACCCCTATGATTTTCTTTGTATTTACTGAAAATGTTTGGTCCAGTACAAACACATGCTCTTGAAAGAGAGCGAGGACAGCCGATACCTGGTGCACAGTGGCTGGACCGCACAAGCCCGGCTGCATGGTTCCAGCCCTGGGCTCCGTGGCTGGAAAACCACGCTGGGTGTGTGTGCGCGTGTGCCCGAAATCCCAAACGGAGGGAGTGGGGAAGCGAAGGGATGGCAGTGCCATGGCTCTGCCCAATGGAGGGATGGTCCTGTCTCACTTTCCTTCTCTGTCTCTCTCCAGAGGGGGCATGTGCCCTTTAGCAAATAAAGGAGAGAGAGAGAGAGAGAGAGAGAGAGAGAGAGAGGAATAAGGAAGAAGAAAGAAAGAAGAAAGAAAGAAAGAAAGAAAGAAAGAAAGAAAGAAAAAGAAAGAAAGAAAGAAAAAAAAAAAGGAAAGAAAGAGAACCCCCACTGTCCCCTTGTTCTAGTTCTCCAACGTGTCAGATCTTAGACACTTGTCAGTGTGTCCCAGTACGTTTGGGGCTGACCTGGCTAGGGATTCGAACCCCATGTTCCACGGGTGGTGGAGGGGTGTGTGGCTTCCCCCAAGCAGTGCATTACTTGCCCCACAGAGCCAGCCTGTGCTGCAGATCTCTGTCCTGCAGGTGCTCGGGTGCGGTCTTTGGGAAGCCTGGTTCGCGGAAATCCCCCATTTACCACTTCCTCCCAAATGGAAGGACCATTCAGGGGCAGGTGGCTGTCTCTCTGTCTCTGTTTCTCTCTGTCTCTGTGTCCTGTTTATCCAGCTGCGAGTTCCAGAGGAGAGCTGCTTGGTAAACCCCCGCCTGCTCCGCGTCTGCTCAGACGTCGGCTCTGCGGTCCGTGGGTGCCGGCGTGGCCTCACAGCGTGTGTTTGCCCCTCCGCAGGCACGGGGACATTTGGGCGCGTGCACCTGGTGAAGGAGAAGGCGGCCAAACATTTCTACGCCCTGAAGATCATGAGCATCCCCGACGTCATCCGCCTGAAGCAGGAGCAGCACGTGCACAACGAGAAGTCGGTCCTCAAGGAAGTCAGCCACCCGTTCCTTGTCAGGCTGTGAGTTCTCGTCCCGGTCCCTCCTCCTCCGCCTCTTCTTCATCCACCATGTGGGGACCCTGAGTGTTTGCACGCAGCTGGGCGGAGGGACCAGCCATGGTGTCATGATTATGTTGCCGGCCTCCCACGTAGTTGACTGAGGTTCAAATCCCGAACCTGGTGGCTTACGACTCATCCCATGTGCATGTGCCTATGTGCCCAAGATCCCAAGAGAATGGAGGAGAAGGGATTGCGACATGGCCATTCCCCTTGAGGGGTGATTTCTCACTTTCTCTCTCTCTCTCTCTGTCTCTCCAGCGAGCACACATGCCCTATAGCAAAAATCTCTCCAAAAATAGAAATAATTAAGTGGGGTGGGATGAGGCGGTCGCTCGCGTGCAGAGCCCCAGACCACAAGAACAGTTGAGAGTTATCTCTGTGTCTAATCTTACACACGGGCTAGCACGAGGTCTCCGGACACTCGGGGCTGGCCTGCTTCCAAGAGAAGGAGGCCGTTTCTAGAAGCTCCCTGCTCCCCTCCTGGGCAAGCCTGGTGTCTCTGAGGGAGAGGTGTCCCCACAGGAATCTTCTTCTCCCCGTCCCATGAGGTTCCGAATCCCTGCCTCCCCAGAGAGAGCACGTGGGTGTGGAACCAGCCTGTCACGCTGGCCCGGCTCACACTTGACAGGTTTGCAGCCATGTGGACTGAGCACAGACTTGTCCAGGTGGACGTGTGCTGCGTGTAACCCGCGCTCCTCCATCCACACGCCACTTCCTAGAACAGGGTTCTCAGTCCCTTTGGGCTGCTAGAAGGAAGCACCTCATGGGGGCCCGCAGGTGCTATGGTGCTGAAGGCCCTGGACTCCCACAAGACTGAGCGCGGTTTGAGTCCTGGACCCGGTGGCTTCAAACTCATGTTGGACGCGTGTGCGTGCGTGCCCAAGATCCCGAGAGGAGAATGGAGGAGAAGGGATTGCAGCGTGGCCATCCCCCTGGGGGGGCGACTTCTCCTTTTGCCCGTCACTGTCTCTGTCTTGGCGTGCACATGTACCCTGTACTAAAAATCTAAAACTATGGGCCAGCAGCTGACATAGTGGTTAGGATGCTGGACTCCCACGTGGCTGACCACGGTTCAAGTCCTGGACCCAGCGGATTAAAAGTCACCCTCGGTGTGCGTGTGTGTGTGTGTGTGCCCAAATTCTCAGGTGAAGAGAAGAGAAGGGATCGTGGCGTGGCTGTTCCTTCTAGGGGCTGATTTCTCATTCTCTTTTTCTCTGTCTCTCTCTGTCTTTCTATGAATGTGCACGTCTTATAACAAAAACCTGAAAAGAAAAAAAACAAGGAAAGGAAAGGAAATATCTTTGACAGAGTGATTTATAAAGAACAGACATTTACTGCTTACAGTTCTGGAGTCTGGAACTCCCAGAGCCCTCTGGGGCAGATTTTGCGTCCTCGTTCCTAGTTGGTCCCCTCATAGGGTGAAAGGTCTTTCTCTCTCTCTCTCTCTCTTTTTTTTTTTTTAAAGAATTATTGTATTTATTAATTATTATTACTGAATTTGACCAAAGAGAGACAGAGAGAGAAGGGAACAGTGAGAAAGCAAGCCACTGGGTTCAGGACTCGAACCACAGTCGGCCATGTGGGAGTCCGGCGCCTCTAACCATCACACCACCTGCTGGCCTGAAAGAATCTCTTTTGTTGAAGACACTCATCTCCTTTACGAAGGCTCTGTTCTCACCACCTCATCACCTCCCAAACACCCCCTTTCTTCCTGTACGTGGAACAGCCTCAATCTCAAAACCACAAAGCCACTGGGCTCCACAATCGGAAACTTGGCGAGCCTTGAAATGATGCCTCACGTGGAAAATTCCCGTCTGCCCTCCTGGAATGGGTCATGGTCATGACGCTGCCATGGGAACATGTCACAGAGAGTGACCTTCAGGCTGTGCGTCTAAGATATCGATGAAACATGATTGAATTTTGTATTTAGACTGGTGCCCCATCCCCAGGTTATGCCATTACATGGAAGTAAATATTCCACCATCCAAAAAAAGTATCTGAGGGCCAGCAGATGGTGTGAAGGTGCTGGACTCCCACGTGGACGACCGTGGTTTGAGTCCCGAATCCTGTGACTTGAACATGGCAGTAGGCATGTGTGCGTGCGTGCCCAAGATCCCAGGAAGAGAGTGGAGGAGCGGGGGTTGCAGTGTGGCCATCCCCCCTGGGGGGTGATTTCTCAGTTTCCCTCATAGCGCCTGGTCATGCTGTAATCCCTTTGTGTCACCCCATCACAGTCTAGGCACCTGCACGCACGCCTGGTCGTTTCAGGCTGACTCGGATTCCAACCAGGGTCGCCACGTGGAATCCAGCTTCTCTTGTGAGTGGTGTATTACAACTGTGCCACAGATCTGCCCTGAACTAAAAACACCAGACTGTAATACAGGAATGTTAAAGGTGAGCTTTCCTGGGGCCGGCAGCTGGTGAGAGAGTTGAGGTGCTGGATTCCACCTGGCCGACCGTGGTTCACGTCCCGGATCTGGTGGCTTGATTTCTCACTTTCTCTTTTTCTCTGGTGAGCACATATACCCTGTAGCAAATGAAAATAAATTAATAAACAAAATAAAATATGTATTTTTTAAAAGGCGAGCTCATGGCCGACAGGTGACATGGTAAAGGGTGCTGGACTCTCACATGGCCAACCATGGTTTGAGTCCCAGTCCTGGTGGCTTGCTTTCTCACTTTCCTAATCTCTTTCTCACTCTGTCCCTCTCTGGTCAGATGAGAAGAAGTAAATAAATAAAGTTAGATAAAATAATTCTCAAAACAAAAAGCTGGGTTTTCCTTTGGAAGCACCATGATTTGGGACGTGGGTTTCCCTGGGCCTCTCTGGACCAGGCGGCACGGCCTGGCATGTGTTCACATCGAAATGGAATGGAAGCAGTGACGAACACAGGACAATGGGGACAGCGAGGGATCAGGCCGGGAGGAGTTGCCTCACCGTTGAAAGTGGGCGGCAAGTGGGCGGCGGGACTGCTTTCACGTCTGACTCACTTGGTGGCGTGTTTCCGAGGGCAGGTGTCTTTGAGGGGTTATTATGGGCTAATGCAAACAGTTTTGGCTGGGACATGGAGGTGGTGTGTCCGTTAAGGCAACTGGGTCCCACGTGGTCGACCATGGTTTGAGTCCCGCACCTGGTGGCTTGGTTTTTCACTTTCTCCCTGGGAAGCATGCATGCCATGTAGCAAATTAAAAATATAATAGGAGGGCCAGCAGGTGGGGTGGTGTTTAAATGCACTGGACTCCCACAGGGCGGCTTATGGTTCAAGTCCTGGACCTGGGCATCTTGCTTTCTCACTTTTCCTCTCTCTCTCTCTCTGTGTCTCTCCCTGGTCCAATTAAAAAATAATAATAATAACAAATCAGATAAATAATGAATTCTTTAAAAAAATTAGTAACAAGGGACCGGCAGTTGGTGTAATGGCTATGTCACTGGACTCTCATGTAGTCAACCGTGGTTCGAGTCCTGGACCTGGCAACTTAAACTCACGCCAGGCGCGTGTGCGTGCGTGCCCAAGATCCCGAGAGGAGAATGGGGGAGAAGGGATTGCGGCGTGGCCATCCCCCCTGAGGGGTGAGTTCTCACTTTCTGTCTCTCTGTCTCTCTCCATCTGTCTGGCGAGTCGGATCGCCCTACAACAAAAACCCGTCCAAAAAAAAAAAGAGAAAGAAAAGAAAAAGAATTGGGGGCTAGCAGGTGGCGTGGTGGTTAAAGGTGCTGGATTCCTACATGGCCGACCGTGGTTCGAGTCCCAGACCTGGCAGCTTTCTTTCTCACTTTCCTTCTCTCTCTTTCTCTC
>NW_006204933.1:289649-292407 GCF_000334495.1 Tupaia belangeri chinensis
ATGTGCACCCTGTATGATTTCCAAGCCGATGAGTCTGGGACTCGAACCATGCAGTTGACCATGTCGGATCCAGCCACCTTCACCACGACGCCACCAGCTGGGAAGCATGCTCCTCTTTTTGTAAGGACATCAGTTGTGGTTGATGAAAGGCCCCCTCTGTTCCTCCGTGACCTCATCCTCACTGGTACCTTTCGTTTCAAGCTGCCGGGGCCAGGACTTGAACCATGGTCCACTATGTGGGAGTCCAGCCACGCGATCTTGAAGTCACCTGCTGGTCCCTAGAGCTTAGACTCCTGACATTGGACTCTCAAACCACCCACGTCCTGCAGAACAATCCCCTGAGCCCAGGAAGAGGCGGATGGTCTATGTCAGAGAGTCGCCGTGACGCGGTTCTTGGGCTCTTGCAAGTTACAGACTAACGAGGAGAAGGTTGCAAAATAGATTTGAGTCAGACGCCTCCACAGTGCAGGGAGATGATGGGCTGGGTGCTGATCAGATAAGGTGGATTCCTGAGGCACGGAGCTGGTGAGTTTGTGGCTGAGCTCCACTCCCGGGGCAAGGCTGTTTGTGTTCACTGCGTCCCTGAGCTCTGGTGTCCGTGGGCCAGAATCTGGGAGAAGTTTACGTCACTTGGTTTATTTTATTGATTTATTTTTTCTTTTACAATGTAAAAAAGTAATAATTTGGGATCAGCACTTGGCGTAATGGCTTTGTCACTGGACTCCCATGTAGTCGACCGCGGTTCAAGTCCCAGACCTGATGGCTTAAAGTCACCCCGGGTGCGTGTGCATGCGTGCCCAAGATCCCAAGAGGAGAACAGAGGAGAAGAGATTGCGGCGTGGCCATCCCCCCGGGGGATGATTTCTCGCTTTCTGTCTCTCTGGTGAGTGTACGTGCCCTCTAGCAAAAACCTCTAAAAAAAAAAAGTAATTATTTAATTTTAGTTATGATCCTGTCTTTAATATGGACAGAGCACCTGCACTCACCAGAGAGAGAGACAGAGAGAGCGGAAGGGGGGGAGTGAGATCTGGAACTCGAACCGTGGTCAGCCATGTGGAAATCCAGCACCTCAACCACCACACCACTGGCTGGCATCTATGTATTTATTTTTCATTTGCTATAGGGCACATGTATGCATTAGCCAGAGACAGACAGAGAGAGAGTGAGGAAACACCCCCATGGAGGGGGTCATAGTGCAGTCCCTTCTCTTGTCTCTTCTTGGGATTTGGGACACGCATGCAATGTGCACTCGGTGTGATTTTCAAGCTACCAGGTTCAGGACTTGAACCATGGTCGGCCATGTGGGAATTCAGTGGTGTCACCAGCACGCTTCCTACTGGCTCTGCCCACTGTGATTTTGAAGCTGCTGGGTTTGGGACTTGAACCGTGATCGGCAATGGGGGGAACCAGTGTGTTAACCCGTTTGCCACCTGCCGGTCCCCTCAGTTCCTCTCAGTGTCCCGGGGAGTTCTCATCCACTCAGGACAGCTTTGCTTTTCCGGGGTATCATCCCTGGAAGACCACGTGGGTTGCGTCCCTGTGTTAAACGTGTAGTTCTCAGGGCCGGCAGGGGGCATGGTGTGGAGGCGCTGGACTCCCCCACGGCTGACCGCGTTTTGAGTCCTAGACCTGGCAGCTTGCTCTCTTCCTTCCTCTCCGTCTCCCTCTCTCAAGTTGCTCTCTCTTCAAATTGAATGATAATAACCACCGTCATGTAGTTCTTGTAGACGGTGCAGGAGAGCGTGCGCGTTCTGGCCAGCCCCGTGTCCCCAGTGCTGGAGAGTTTCCAACTTGGTGCAGGCTGCTTTTCTGGGGGCTACACGTTCGTGGAGAACGCGTTGACTCCCTTCAGCTCTGCAGTGTGTCTTCTCACGGTGAATGGCTTCCCCCCCATACCTGCTTGCCCGACTGGCTGGACACACGAGTATGCGTCCCTCGGTGTTCGTCCGGAGCACACAGAATGCCGGTGGCGGGGGGAGTCAGTTGAACAGTGAGCGTTTGGGGAGCTGAAACGTCCACCCGAAGGCTTGGGCAGGTTTGCACGAGGTGCTGCCAGAGTTCAGTGCTGGAATGGCTCCAGGTGGTCATCTGAAGAGAGACCAGGAGATAGGTCACATGCACTCCAGTGCAAGAGCGGCCGGGAGATACGTCACATGCACTCCAGGGGCCACATTGCGTCCAGCGGTAAGATGGCTTTGCAGGGTCAGCTTGGCTAAGGTGCAGTGGAGTTGAACGAGAGCTGAGTCACCGTCCAGGACATAGAAGGACCGTGGCAATGCCCGAGTTTTCCAGGGAGAAAGGTCTGTGGTCTGCTGGAGTCCATGCGCCTGCACCCACTCCTCACCCCGCACAGAGAAATGGACTGCCTGGTGGTCTCGTTGGGGTCCAGAGTGGGGTTTGCCAACTTCAGCCCAGCTGACAGCGGGGCACTCTGATGGTCTGTGCTGTGCACTTAGGTGTGCAGCAGGGTTCTTGGTCTTTGTCCACCAGATGCCCCAAATCACACCCCCAAGTCATACTATCTAAAATGTCCCTAGACAACCACCACCTAGGGGTGAAAAGAGGCAGAGGTGTGGACCGCTGAAACGGAGGGATAAATAGGTGAGAGATGGGTGGATAGATAGATGGAAAGATGATGGGTAGGTAGAGAGATGGAGAGATGATGGGTGGTGGGTGGAGAGATGATGGGTGGGTGGATGGAGAGATGAGGGGTGGATGGATGGAGAGATGATGGGCGGGTGGATGGATGGAGAGATGA
>NW_006204933.1:292973-295287 GCF_000334495.1 Tupaia belangeri chinensis
ATAGAAAGACAGAGTGAGAATGGATGGTAGGAGATACAGAGACGGACAGAAACGTGCATGGTTGATAAATGGATAGATGAAGGGATAGATAGCTGGTCTAAAGACAGAGTGAGAATGGATGGTAGGAGATACAGAGACGGACAGAAACGTGCATGGTTGATAAATGGATAGATGAAGGGATAGATAGCTGGTCTATACATAGATCGATCGTCGATGATACACATCGGTGGATGACAGACCATCAGCAGATCCGTGGATGGTGGGTGGATGACAGATGATAAATACAAAGAAACCCAAATACAGAGACGGTAGGTAAATGGGTAGATAGGGGATAGGTAAATTGATACCGAAGACAGTGTGAGAATGGATGGTAAGGAGACACAGAGACGGACAGAAACATGCATGGTTGATAAATGGATAGATAGCTGGTCTATACATAGGCAGATCGTCGATGATACACATCGGTGGATGGACACCATCAGCAGATCCGTGGATGCTGGGTGGGTGACAGATGATAAATACAAAGAGACCCAAATACAAAGACGGTAGGTTCATGGGTAGATAGGGGATAGGTAAATTGATACCTAGATGGGAGAACGACAGGTCCAGACAGAAGAAGGATCAATCAATAAGCGATGGTCCAGAAATGGGTGCATAGATCCGTAGATGGGAGACTAGATGGGAAGACGATCGTGGTGGACCCGTGGAGGTCATGCGAGAGGGTACTTAGACGGTACACAGAGTAGTGACAGAGGTGAGTAGCTGATAAGCCTTTATTAAGCTCTTCATGAAAAACAGCAGAATCAGTGATTTTGTCATTGGCGTAGGTGGTCTTGGGGGTGAGCAGGTCAGAAGCCCATGGGCTGAGCCAGGTGGGGGGGCAGTCTGGCAGGCTTTGTGCGTGGGAGTGCGCAAAGAAACTTATGCATGTCGGGGGGCCAGCAGGTGGCGTGGTGGTTAAGGTGCTGGACTCCCACATGGCCGACCGCAGTTCAAGTCCTGGACCTAGTGGCTTGCTTTTTTACTTTTTCTTTCCCTCTCCCTCTCTCTGTCTCTCTCTGGTGAGCACCCGTGCCCTATAGCAAATTAAATGAATAATTGGGGCAAGCAGATGCTATAATAGTTTTGTTGCTGGACTGCCATGTAGTTGACTACAATTTGAATCCTGGACCCAGTGACTTAAAATTCATGCCATGCACGTGTCTGTGTGTGTGTGCATGTGTGTGCGTGTGTGTGCATGTGTGTGCGTGTGTGTGCATGTGTGTGTGTGTGTGTGCATGCGTGTGTGTGTGCCCAAGATCCCAAAAGGAGGACAGAGAGGAAAGGATTGCAGCATGGCCATCCCTTCTTCAGGGTGATTTTTTGCTTTCTGGTCTGTTGCCCTCTGTCTTTGGTGACTGCATGTGCCCTATAGCAAAAAAAAAAAATTTTTTTTGCGGGGGGGGAGAGGTTTTAGCTACAGGGCGCGTGTACTCACCAGAGACACAGAGAGAGACAGAGAGACAGAAAGCGAGAAATCATCCCCTGGGAGGATGGCCACACCACAATCCCTTCTCCATTCTCTCGGGATCTTGGGCACGCACGCACATGCGCCTGGTCTGAGTTTAAGCCACCAGGTCCGGGACTCAAACCATGGTCAACTACATGGGAGTCCAGCGACATAACCATTACGCTAACTGCTGGTCCCTAACAAAAATGTTTTGAAAAATAAATAAAATAAACAATAATAATGATAATTAAAATGTAAAAATTTTTAAAGTTGTTTTTGATTTAACTTTATTTAAATTTTGACTAGAGAGGGACAGAGAGAGAGAGAGAGAGGGAGAGGGAAAGTGAGAAAGCAAGCCGCCAGATCTGGGACTCAAACGGCAGTCGGCCATGTGGCCATCCAGTGCCCTTAACCCCCAGGCCACCTGCCAGCCCCAAAATTTAAGAAATGAATTAAAAAAGAAAAAAAAAAAGCACACGCATTTCATGTTTCGACGCGGGTCCTTAAGATTTCTCGTTCCGTCTGTGCACACACTTCCAAATCAGAGAACGGCAATCCAGGCGGCTCTGTGCAGCTGGCGGTGGTGGTTCAGGGAGACCAGAGTTTCCTGGTAGCCACGTCCTTTGTCCACCCAGGCCGTCTCTTCCTGTCTTCTCCGACTTCTGCTTTTTTCTTCCTCTTCTCGTCTCTCTGTTATTTCAGATTTGTTGTGATGTGCATTCATTTCATTTTTAAAAAATTGTTTTAATCTTTCTTTCTTTCTTTCTTTCTTTCTTTCTTTCTTTCTTTCTTTCTTTCTTTCTTTCTTTCTTTCTTTCTTTCTTT
>NW_006204933.1:295419-300405 GCF_000334495.1 Tupaia belangeri chinensis
CCTCTCTATTAAAAAAAGAAAATGCCACATTTCCTCCTGGTATTGATTTGAACGTTATTGATTCATTATTAGTTATTGATGACCATGATTCATTGTTGATCGATGGAGCATTATTGATAATTGTGGTTTTTCTTTTTTTAATAGAGAGGTTTTTTTTTTCTATAGGACACGTGCACTCACCAGAGAGCCAGAGAGACAGAAAGCGAGCACTCACCCCCCGGGGGGATGGCCACGCCGCAATCCCTTCTCCTCCATTCTCTCGGGATCTTGGGCACGCACGCACTCGCGCCCAGCGTGAGTTTAAGCCACCAGGTCTGGGACTCGAACCACGGTCGACTACATGGGAGTCCAGTGATGTAACCATTGTGCCATCTGCTGGTCTCAGCATTATTGGTGGTGGTTGTTTTTCTGAAGGGCGTAAAACTGGTTTTCTTTTCAAATTATGGAATTCTTTCTTAAACTCTGGAGTTTGTTTATTTCTTTTGCATGCTCTAGGGTGTGTGCTCTTGCCAGGGACAGAGAGAGAGAGAGAGAGAGAGAGAGAGAGTCCTCCATGGCCATGGGGGGTGACCATGCTACAATCTGTTCTTGGGATTTGGGGTGTGCACACGCACATACCCCGCTTATTTTTCGAGGTGACAGGTCTGTGCCTTCACACACACAGTTGGCCACATGGCACACGGACAGCGTCAGCACATGCGGCCGGTGACACGGCCCAGCGGGGGTATTTCTGCCTGTCGGAGACAGAGTGGGTCAGCCCTGCCCAGTGGGTGTTTTCGTGGACGGACAGAGGACTCCTTCCTAGAGGTTTCGCTCGGACGCGTCATGACCGTGGGACCTCATGCTTCAGGAAATCGGAGGCAGCGAGGGTTCAGTATCCTTCTGTCACTCGCCATGGACGACGTCATTAATTAGCTTTGCTTTGTTGGCAGCGTCGGCACTGGTGCGCTCGCCGGAGAGAGTGGGGAAGTGGGAAAATGAGAAATCGCCCTTAGGGGATGGCCACGGGGCAGCCCCTTCTCCATCCTCCTCCTGAAGTCTTGGGCACGCACATACACGCACCCGGCGTGAGTTGGCCGGGTCCGGGACTCGAACTGCGGTCGTCCGTGTGGGAGCTCAGTGATGTAAGCAGCACGCCGTCTGCTGGCCTCAAGCTCCATCCTCAGCTCGTCCTTCGCAAAACCATTTCTCTGTGTCGCTGAGAGCTGAGGAGGGAGGACTGGGTGCTGTGATGTTTTTTTGCTCTCTGTCTTTTTGAAGTTTAAACGCCAGCCAGCAGGGGCTGAGGAGGTCAAGGCCGCTGGGTCCCACAGGGCCGCCCACGTGTGTGGTTCGAGTCCCGCACCCAGTGGCTTGAAAACATGTCGGACACCTGTGTGTGCATGCCGAATATCCAAACAGAAGGGGCCCTGGTGTGGCCATCCTCGCGGGATGCTTTCTCTCTCTCGTTCTCTCATCTCTCTCCACGGAGCACAGGTGCAACACAGCTAGAAAAGAAAGGCAAACAGAAAAGGAAAATCTAAAGGCAAAAGTCTAGAGTGGAGCCTTTCTAACTGCTTTGTCGTTGCTGGCCAGAAACAGGTCCCACCAGCGGAAAGCTGCCACCTCCCTTGTCCTCGCTCCTGGTCTTTGCTGGAAAATGAAGGCATGTTTGAGCCCTGGGAGGGCGAGGGCTGGGAGCAGAGAGGACTCCATGGCTGTGGTAGGGTGGAGACGTAACCTCTCTGGGCGGTGTCGTCTGCCAGGTGCCAGGGTCCGGAGACCCGGAGCTCCTCAGATGGGAAGAGTCGCGGTGGTCCGGGCGAGGAGGGGCTGCCCGCTCGGGAGGAAGAACAAGAGGCACGGGTTTGAGATGAGGGGGACACCTTGGTGGACGTTTGCAGGAGCAGCTGGGATGACCTGCCTGGGAGGGCGGGATGGGGCCGTCGTTAGAGCAGGGCAACCCAGGATCCGGGAGTGCGCAAGGTGCAGGGCCTGGGCCGTGGCGGGGACCTCAGTTCTGGGTTGAAGACCACGGACAGGCATCTGGGTCGTGCCGGCCCCTTAGACCGCGTGATAGCCAGCAGGGCGTCGGGTGCTGGGTGGACCCGGAATCCCAGCAGCTCCGATGTGTAAGGGGAGGTGGCGGTGTGGAGGGGGTGGAGGGTCACCGCCAGCCGGGCCGCGTCTGTCCTGGGATGCACGCCGGGATGCTCCAGGGAGACTGGGTTCTCTTTGGACCCCTCTGAGTGCAGGTGAGTAGCCGGGCTGTGTGGCAGGGCAGTCCTAGTTAGGGTCCTGGCCTTGGTTCGATGTGTATGTATGTGGGGGTCTCGCTGTGAGTCACAGTGAGGGTCCCCCTGGGCTTGGCTAAGTTCTGACACCCATATCCTTCTCTTGGGTAAGGTCGTCTGGTGTGTGTTCAGGTTTTGCCATAGACTGTGTGCGTTTGCCGGAGAGAAACAGCGAAACAGAAAGTGAGAAACCCTGTCCGTGGGGGTTGGCTGTACTGCAATCCTTTCTCCATTCCCCTCTCGGGATTCTGCATATGCACACACACACCCGCCCAGTGTGATTTTCCAGCTGTTGGATCTGGGATTTGAACCGTCGTCAGACATGTGCGAATCTAGTGCCTTATTTACTAGGTCTTGGTCTTGATTACGTATTGACTCATGTCTTAGGCTGTCAAGACCTTCATTAGATCAAGTTAGGGTCCTACGCTTTTGTGTGTTTTTACAGGAGGATTTTTGCTGTAGGGCGCATGTACGCACCAGAGGGGCAGAGAGAGACAGAGAGACAGAACGCAAGAACTCACCACCCCAGGGGGGATGGCCACGCCGCAATCCCTTCTCCTCCATTCTCCTCTCGGGATCTTGGGCACACACGCACACATGCCTGGTGTGAGTTTTAAGCTGCCGGGTCCGGGACTCGAACTGTGGTCGACTCTGTGGGAGTCCAGCTACGTCACCACGACGCCATCCGCGGGTCCCAGGGTCCTGATCTTGCTTGAGCACTGAGGAGTGTTTCTTGTCTTGGTTAAGGTGGTTCTGTGAGACCCGCTCACGGGCTTACTGGGTCGTGGGCATGCGTGCATCTTCTGTGTCCTCCAAAACCTCTCCTTCCGTCCAAGCCCTGCCTCTCTGTTCCAAGTATTTGCTTCATGTGAAGACATGCTTCCGTCATCTTCCAAGAAAGGGGTTGCTTCTACTCCTTCTGCGAAGACCTCTGAAACAGGAAGGAATTCTTCATTTTCTTTCTTCTCCTCTTTGCACCTCAGCCCCTCCTCGGCCAGTTCTTCTAAGAATAGACTAATCAACACCTTCCTAAGGAGGATGGCTCTCAGCGATGCTTTCTGGCCAGCGCTTGGGGGAATTGCTTAGGAAGACCTGTCTGGGCTTTGGAAGGGCCGTCTGGTCCCAGCAGGTTTGCCAAAGCCGGCTGTTCATTTACCGTGCAGTTCCAACCCCGAGGCTACGGGACGGAGGTGTGATCCCCGAAGGTGTGTGTGTTGACGAGTTCGCGTGGGCTGCCGAAGCCAAGGCCCACAGGTGTGTCGCTGAAACAGCAAACCTTTATTCTCTCTCGGCCCTGGAGGTCCGGGCGGATGAGAACAGCATCTCTGTAACCTGTGACGTAACGCGTCTGTGAGCCTTGCACATCTTGTCTTTCTTCTTCTTTTCTCTTCTTTTTATTTTTTTGGAGAGGTTTTTGCTATAGGGCGCATGCGCTCGCCAGAGAGATAGAGAGACAGAAAGTGAGAAATCAGCCCCCAGGGGGGATGGCCACGCCGCAATCCCTTCTCCTCCATTCTCCTCTCGGGATCTTGGGCACGCACGCACACGCGCCTGGTGTGAGTTTGAGCCACCAGGTCCGGGACTCGAACCGTGGTCGACGACATGGGAGTCCAGCGACATAGCCATTACTCTAACTGCTAGTCCCAGTCCCAACTGCCTTAACTTTGTTTCATTTTTCCTTCCCTTGCCCATGTGTATAACAACTTTTCCATCCTATGTAAAAAGAATTTTGTTTTAATTCTGTTTTTCCATCTCAATTTCTCCATATCTTTCAACAAAGTAATGATTATTAACAGAGGGATGGAGGATATACCCCTCAGATAAATGTGCAATATTAAAATGTATATTCAATATTATAATTTTATATTTATCAAATAAAAAACAAACACACATCTTATTTCTTAGGTAATTTATATTCAGTAAAATTGGGCAAAATCTTTTTGCCCAATGAGAAACTGCAAAAAACAACCAGTGAGAAGATGGTAGGTAAGGAATAGGTAGGTACAGACCAGGTCCGGGACTCGAACCGTGGTCGACGACATGGGAGTCCGGTGACATAGCCATGACGCCGCCTGCTAGTCCCGTGTATCTTAATATCTGTCTATGCCGTTATCTTAGTATCAGAAGATTGGAAAAGGCATGATGCGTGTTTGCTTACGAAAATACATAGACAATGATCTGATAACCCAATATCTACCTATATTTATGTAATAACATGCCTGTACCCATTTTGTAACATCTGTGTGCACATCCTGACCCCTGTCTATACCCATGTCCTGACACCTGTCTATGCCAGCATCCTGACCCCTGTCTATGCCGGCATCCTGACCCCTGTCAGTGCCAGCATCCTGACCCCTGTCCCCTGTCTATACCGGCATCCTGACCCCTGTCTACACCAGCATCCCGACAGCTGTCTATACCAGCATCCTGACCCCTGTCTACACCAGCATCCTGACCCCTGTCTACACCAGCATCCTGACCCCTGTCTACACCAGCATCCTGACCCCTGTCTACACCAGCATCCTGACCCCTGTCTACACCAGCATCCTGACCCCTGTCTACACCAGCATCCTGACCCCTGTCTACACCAGCATCCTGACCCCTGTCTACACCAGCATCCTGACCCCTGTCTACACCAGCATCCTGACCCCTGTCTATACCAGCATCCTGACCCCTGTCTATACCAGCATCCCGACCCCTGTCTACAACAGCA
>NW_006204933.1:302365-309893 GCF_000334495.1 Tupaia belangeri chinensis
ACTCGAACCGTGGTCGGCCATGTGGGAGTCCAGCGCCCTGAACCATCAGGCCCCCTGCCGGCCCCGAGAAGTTATTCTTTATTCTGACTCTCTGTCTTCACGGGGTAAGTCCAATGAGGGCATTGCCACTATATGGAAATAAGGAACAAAGTCTAAGCTAGCCTTGGGTTGCCTTACTGAGGAGTAGTTACGTCAATGCAAAATGCCCTGGCGTGGTGGTTACAGGCGCTGGACTCCCACATGGCCAACCACGGTTCGAGTCCCAGACCTGGCAGCTTGGTTTCTCACTTTCCTTTTCTCTCTCTTTATATCTGTCTGGTGAAGTAGAAAAATAATAATAACAAATAGAATTAAATAAATAATTGTTTTTAAAAAACAGATGACATAGGCAAGGACTTAGCAGGTGGCACAGTGGTTAAAGGCAGGTGCTGGACTCCCACATGACTCAATGGCGGTTCGAGTCCCGGAAACCAGCGACTTGAAACTCACACCAGGCATGTGTGCGTACAAGCCCAAGATCCCAGGGACCAGCAGTTAGCGTCATGGCTATGTCGCTGGACTCCCATGTAGTCGACCGCGGTTTGCGTCCCAGACCCGGTGGCTTCAACTCACGCCGGGCGTGTGTGCATGCGTGCCCGAGATCCCGAGAGGAGAACGGAGGAGAAGGGATTGCAGTGTGGTCATCCCCCCTGGGGGGTGATTTCTCGCTTTCTGTCTCTCTGTCTCTCTCTTCTCTCTGTTTCTCTTGGGTCAAATTAAAATAATGAATGGATAAAATTAAATAAGTATTTTTTTAAAGATTTATTTAATTTTATCTATTCATTCATTTTTACTTGAATGTGACCAGCGAGGGAAAGTGAGAAAGCAAGCCACCAGGTCCAGGACTCAAACCATGGTCGGCCATGTGGGAGTGTCCAGCACCTTAACCACCGTGTCACCTGCTGGTCCCCTAACTAAATAATTCTTTTTAAAAAATGACTGATCTTAAGCACGGTGGGGTGGGGATGACGGAATAGAACGATAATAAGCAAATGTCCCAGAAAGTTCCATGTAGGCAAAGCTGTTCTCGAGGCCACCAGCCCGGGCCTCTTATTTTCCTGGGTCCGGCTCGGCCGCTCAGGGTCGCTCCTTGCAGGGGCTGGATGGTGGCAGGGCAGTCCACGTGACGCTCTGTGAGGTCGACCCTCCTGGGCCTCTTCTGGCTCTTTCCTGGCGAGTCCGCTGTGTAGGCCAGGAGTGTAGACAGCCCTGTGTGCTCTGAGGCGGGCCAGGGTGAGGGCAGATGGCTGTTTTGCCGAGTCGGGACGCTCTTAGGCTTGCTTTTCTCTCATTCATACAACTCAGCTTACAAAACTTAAAAAAAAAAAGATATAGAACAAAGAATCCTTCCAGCCCGCTGTCCACCAGATGGCAGTAGAAGCTCAGGTTTTCGCTTACTTTTCCATTCAGTCTCTATCTTTACAGCACACGGCACTCGGAGAAAATCCTTGGCCAAGTGCTTCATTCTGCGTAAACCTAAAACATCCCGATGTCTCTAATGCAAAAGATCCAGAAGACAGTGATGGAATTTTATGTTTTACTTTAAAAAAATGTATTTAATGTTCATGATTATTATTACTATGAATTATTTATTATGATTTTAAATTTGACCCGAGAGAGACAGAGAGAGTGAGAAAGCAAGCTGCCAGGTCTGGGACTCAAACCATGCTTGGCCATGTGGGAGTCCAGCGCCCTTAACCACCACGCCACCTGCCAGCCCTATCTTGGATAGGTTAAAAGTGCCATTTTCTATGAAATAGTGTCTTTTTTTCTTGGCTTCTTAGTAATAATAAGTCTCATAGCAATGCTAACAGAGGACTTCAAAACGTTTGTGGAAAGATGGAATTAAAATACAAGTTTATTGGGGACCAGCAGGTGGCGTGACAGTTGAAGTGGCTGGATCCTACACGGCCAACTGTGTGGTTCAAGTCCCACACCCAGTGGCTGGGCAAGCACGCCTGGTGTGCGTGCGTGCCCAAAATCCTGAGAGGAGAATGGAGGAGAAGGGATGGCGGTGTGGCCATCCCCCCTGGGGGGTGAGTTTTCACTTTCCCTCTCTCTTTCTCTCTGGTGGAGTACACACACGCCATAATCATTTTTATATGTTTATTATTTTATTTTTACGTTTTTATCTGAGGGTGCCTGCCTTCACCAGAGGGAGACAGAGAGGGAGGAAGTGGGAAATCACCCCCGGAGGGGATGGCCATAGTGCCATCCCTTCTCCTCCATTCTGCTCTGGATTTGGGGCATGCACACACACGTGCCCAGTGTGATCTTTGAAGCCACCAGGAGTGGGACTCGAACCTCCATCGGCCACGTGGGAGTCCAGCGCAGTGCCTTAGCCACCATGCCACCTGCTGGCCCGGTGCTCCATAACAAATCTACAGAAGAAGCAGAGTATAATCTTTGTGCATTTAAGCGTTGGTTAAGCCCGGGGCCGGGGGGAGAGGCTGTGCCTAAGCTGTTGAGGCCTGTCTGTCACCCCTGCAGGACGTGGACGCTGTGCGGAACGCCTGAGTACCTCGCCCCCGAAGTCATCCAGAGCAAGGGCCACGGCAGGGCGGTGGACTGGTGGGCTCTCGGCATCCTCATCTTCGAGATGCTCTCAGGGTGAGTACGGCCTCGGCAGGCTCCAGCCCGGGCACCCCTCACCCGCCGGCTCACACAGCCTCCACCGCCGAGGTCTGCTTGTGGGCGGACGAGAGAAAAGTAATGCAACCTTTTATTTTTACTGTCGGGCATGTGCACTCGCCAGAGACAGAGAGAGAGAGAGGTGGAGAGACAGTGAGAAATCACCCCTCCTAGGGGGGGATGGCCATGCCACAATCCCTTCTCCTCCATTCTCCCCCTCTTGGGATTTTTGGGCACGCACGCACACGCGCCCAGCGTGAGTTTCAAGCTGCCGTCTGGGACTCAAACCGTAGTCGGCCACGTGGGAGTCCAGCACTGTAACTCCTCTGCCACCCACTAGTTCCAAAGGAAGGCAGACGTGTGGTCGGACCATGTGGGCGTGCGTATGGGGATGTGCTTTCTATGTTCTGTGAGCCTCTGTGTGTCTGACTGGCTGACTGTACGCACCTGTTCATCAGCCCATCCAGATCCTGCCGACCGGGTCTACTGCTCCCGTATACACGTCTATCTGCCTGTAATCCGTCAGTCACTAAGTGCACCTGTGTCTCTACTGTCTTTAAAGAGTGTCTCTATGTATCATCTATCTCTGAGGTATATGCGTATCTCTGTCTATCATCCATCTATTTCTGAGGTGTCTATGCATCTCTATCATCTATCTCTGAGGTGTATATGTATCTCTATCATCCATCTATCTCTGAAGTGTCTATGTATCTCTATCATCCATCTGTCTCTGAAGTATATGGGTATCTCTGTCTATCATCCATCTGTCTCTGAAGTATATGGGTATCTCTGTCTATCATCCATCTATCTCTGAGGTGGATACGTATCTCTATCATCCACCTATCTCTGAAGTGTCTATGTATCTCTGTCTATCATCCATCCATCTCTGAGGTGTATGTGTATCTCTATCATCCACCTATCAATCTTAGGGGTATCTCTGTCTATCTATCATCCATCTATCTCTGAGGTGGATATGTATCTCTATCATCCACCTATCTCTGAAGTGTCTATGTATCTCTGTCGTCATCCATCTCTGAAGTGCATACGTATCTCTATCATCCATCTCCGAAGTGTATACGTATGTCTCTATCCATCTATCTCTGAAGTGTGTACGTATGTCTCTATCATCCATCTATCTCTGAAGTGTATACATATCTCTTTCATCCATCTATCTCTGAGGTGTACCCGACCTCCCAACACCCCTGCCTGTCATCCGTCTGCCTGGCCTTCTGCATGTCCCCTCACCTTTCCCGTGGACGTGTCTCGCACGTCATATGACGACAGATTTCTCCAGATGCTCCCCAGCCAGGCGGTCTCAAGCCAAGCAGGGGTCGAGCATTGTCCACGGTCTCCTCCCATAAAGTCAGTGAGCACAAGGGGGCAGCATTGCCCAAGGACAGAGATACCAGAACCCGGCCCTTCTGAATAACTAAGGTTCACAGCCCTGAGGTCTGTCCCCATTATCCGGGTGCAATACTGTCACCTGTGGGCCAGCAGATGGGGAGAGGGTTGAGGTGCTGGACTCCCACGTAGTTCACGGCGGTTCGAGTCCTGGACCCAGAGATTCGAGGGTGTTGGTGTGCGTGCCCAAAATCCCGAGAGGAGAGTGGAGGAGGAGGGATTGAAACGTGGCCGTCCCCGCTGAGGGGGTGATTTCTCACTTTCCCTCTCTTTCTCTCTCCAGTGAGCATATCCCAGATCAAAATTTTACAAAAAAGATGTCGCTGAACTCCCATGTGGCCTACACGTGGTTCGAGTCCTGGACCTACCTGGTGGCTTAAAACTCACACCGGGCGCGTGTGCGTGCGTGCCCAAGATCCCAAGAGGAGAATGGAGGAGAAGGGATTGCGGCGTGACCATCCCCCCCCAGGGGGTGATTTCTCGCTTTCTGTCTCTCTGTCCGATGAGTGCACGTGCCCTATACCAAAAACCTCTTAAAAAAAAAAAAGAAAGAAAAGAAAAAAGAGAAATGAGTAGCAGCTATTTCTAGAAAATAATACGCTACTGGAGCATATTAGGTTAGAATAAAATTTGGAATGACCACAATAGACGCAAACACTAATTTATATTAGAACCGTGATATAATATTGCAATTACATAAAATTAGCATCAGAATAATGGGGGGGTTATTTCCTTAGTAGAGTGTTTTGTTTTGTTTTTCTTATTTTTTTTTTGGAGAGGTTTTTGCTATGGGACACGTGCACTCACCAGACACACAGAGAGAGACAGAGAGACAGAAAGCGAGAAATCAGCCCCCAGGGGGAATGGCCACGCCGCAATCCCTTCTCCTCCATTGTCCTCTCGGGATCTTGGGCACGCTTGTACATACGCCCGGCATGAGTTTAAGCCACCAGGTCCGGGACTCGAACTGTGGTCGACTACGTGCGAGTCCAGCAACATAGCCATTACGCTAACCGCTGGTCCCCTTAGTAGAGTGTTTTAGAGTAGAATACCATCAATATAGGATACTAGAATAGATGCTGATTATGTAAAATTATTATTTTTTTTTAAAAGGAATTATTTATTTAATTCCATTTCTTGTTATTATTTTTTTATTTTGACCAGAGAGAGACAGAGAGAAAGGAAAAGCGAGAAAGCAAGCTGCCAGGCCCGGGATTTGAACCGTAGTCAGCCATGTGGGAATCCAGTACCTTTAACCACCCCACCTCCTGCAGGCTCCCTGATTATATAAAATCGGTATAATTATTATTAGAATACTGAATTATACGAGAATATAATGGGTAGACGATAAAATAAAACTAAGGTGTATTAGAATTGGGAGTAGGATGAGAATTAGGGTGTAGTGGAATATTACAATATATCAGAAGAGAACAGCATTAAAATATACTGTTAGAGCCTATGAACAACAGTATATAAAATGAAAGCAATTGCTATGATATATTAGAATATTAAAACACATTAGAGTAAGAAATAATATAATTAGATGTAGTGTGTTACTGGTCTCTTTATCTTTTATTTTAATAAATTTTCATTTAATCTAGGACGATGATGACTCATTTTCTCTAGGGCACCTGTGCTCACCAGAGTGAGACGGGGTCAGGGGCAGACTGAGAAACCAAGTCTCCGGGTCCGGGTCTGGGACTCGAACTGCAGTCGGCCTTGTGGGAGTCCAGCGCCTTAACCAGCACGTCACCTGCTGACCCCTACGATTGGTCTCTTATTTGAGTAATTAATCGTGGATATCAAATCTCCCCACCGAAAGCACCCTGCTCTGAACAGTGCATTTCACTGGGGACTCCTTATTCAAGTGTATGCGTGTGGGGTCAGAAATCTTTTTTGGAGAGGTTTTTGCTATGGGGCGCGTGCACTCGCCCGACAGAGCGAGAGAGCGACAGAGAGACAGAAAGCGAGAAATCACCCCCCGCGGGGATGGTCACGCCGCAAGCCCTTCTCCTCCATTCTCCTCTCGGGATCTTGGGCACGCACGCACACGCACTCGGCGTGAGTTTAAGCCAGCAGGTCCGGGACTCGAACTGTGGTCGACTACGTGGGAGTCCAGCGACACAGCCATTACGCTAACTGCTGGTCCCAGGACCAGAAATCTGAGTGATTCAAAAAGGGTACCTTTCAGAGTCCTGGGCAGCGCTGGCTAGAGAGCGACGCTTTGTGTGTTTTTCCTAACGTCAAGATCCAATACTTTTTTTTTATGAACTGCGGCCAAAATACCTTTGCCATGACACTGCCGTGGAATGTCTGCTTCCCAGAAGCGCGTGGTTTCGGGAGTGTTGTTTTTGGGAGGTGGGGCCCGCCTTCTCCCAGAGTTCATGTCCCATTCCCGACGATGGCTTTTCCTGACATCATCTCAGAGCTGACTGCATTCCGACGGGGCGCCACCCAGGCCTGGCGACGGGAGGCCGGGCTGGCTGGGCGGGCGTCGCTGCAGGGGCTCCTCCTGGGGGCCGTGGGGATGTCTGCACGCCGGCTCCATCTCCCAGCCCGGCCCACTGCCACGTCGGGGCAGGGTCAGCAGGAGCTCCCAGACCAGGGACGCTGAAGAGACACGGCTGTCAGAAATCTCCGCAACACACCACACTGTGAGACTGAGGAACGGGAATGTAATCTACACACAGAGGCAACCCTGACACCAGCAGGTGGCGTCATGGCTGTGTCGCTGGACTCCCACATAGTCGACCGCGGTTCGCATCCCGGACCCGGTGGCTTAAAACTCCCGCCCGGGCGCGTGTGCGTGCGTGCCCAAGATCCCGACAGGAGAATGGAGAAGGGATTGCAGTATGACCTTCCCTTCTGGGGGGTGATTTCTCACTTTCTGTCTCTGTCTCTCCAGCAAGCACACACACCCTACAGCAAAAAAATACTCTAAAAAAGAAAAGAAAATAATAAATTTTAAAAAGAAAGACATTCATCCTGCAGACACCTCCCAGATGGTTCTCCCTCCTCCCCAAGAGACCTCCCCTCTGTGCGATTTTCAGGCGTGCAACACCCTACCCTGACACCCTCTGCCTTGTCACGTGTGTTTCTACGTGGATCGCTTCGGGGTGCAAGGGCAGTGTGTCTTTGAAATAAAGTCTGATTTTCTGTGCATGTGAAGCAGACGTACCTATAGTTACAAAGTAGGAATTTTCCCCCATGCTTTCTTTGCACTAAAAATGGATGTTCATTTTTTTTTTTTTAACAGATTTCCTCCGTTTTTTGATGACAATCCATTTGGCATTTATCAGAAAATTCTTGCTGGCAAAATAGATTTTCCCAGGCATTTGGATTTCAGCGTCAAGTAAGTTTCCCTTTGAATTTGTTCTTTGTGGGTTTTTTTTTTTTTTGAGAGTTTTTTTTTGTTTTTTTTTTTTTTTTTTTTTTTCTTTTGGGGCTGGTGACTTCC
>NW_006204933.1:309906-320571 GCF_000334495.1 Tupaia belangeri chinensis
GTAGGGCATGTGCACTCGCCAGAGAGACAGAGAGACAGAAAGCAAGAAATCACCCCCAGGGGGATGGCCACATTGCAATCCTTTCTCCTCCGTTCTCCTCTCGGGATCTTGGGCACACACACACACGCGTGTGTTTAAGCTGCCAGGTCCGGGACTCGAACCTTGGTCAACTGCTTGGGAGTCCAGCCACATAGCCATTATGCCAACTGCTGGTCCCAAAGCATTTTCATGACAAAGATTGAATCAACCGTCTTCCCTTCACTCTGGCTGCATTTCCAGGAGACCCAGTCTTGGCTAAATGATCGAAGACCCCCTAACATGCCAGAAACGTTTTGCTAAAATGGGAGTTGAACTCAGTCCCCGACACAGATCTGGGGTGAGGTCGATGTTCCTTCCGTTGGCACGCTGGGCTGGTGGGGGTTGGTATGAAGCTGTGTCCCTTGCTTTGTCTCTTTCTCCCACACAGAGACCTCATCAAGAAACTGCTCGTGGTGGACAGAACCAGAAGACTGGGGAACATGAAGGTTTGTATCTGGTACCCGAGGTCTTCGCGGGTGTCTGGAACAAGCTTCTGTCTTTTGAGACCAACTCTGGCATTTACTAGTTTTTTTCCCTAAGAGTTATTTATTTAATTTTGTTAGTATTTCATTTCCTGTCAGGCACCTGCACTCACCAAAGAGAGACAGAGAAAGAGAGAGAGTGCAAAAGCCAACTGCCAGGTCTGGGACTCGAGCCACTGTCAGCCGTGTGGGAGTCCAGCGGCTGTAACCACCACGCTGCCACCTGCCGGCCCCCCGGAAGGACTGCTTTTTCCTGCCCTGTCCACATCCTGCCTCCTGACCATTTCCCGTCGCCTTTGCAGAATGGCGCCAATGACGTCAAGAGGCACCGGTGGTTCCGGTCTGTGGATTGGGAAGCCGTCCCGCAGAGAAAATTGAAGGTACGACAGACGTGGGAGGGGACTCAGTGCACCGTCATGCTGTTGGCCACACGTTCATGCTCACGGACGGCTGATAACGTAGTTCATGTTTTTCTCCAGAGGTTTTGGCTATAAGGTGCGTGTGCTCGCCAGAAAGACAGACAGAGACAGACAGACAGAAGAGGAGAAATCACCCCCCAGGGCGGATGGCCACGCCGCAATCCCTTCTCCTCCATTCTCCTCTCAGGGTTCTGGGCACACACGCACACGCACCTGGCGTGAGTTTTAAGCTGCCGGGTTCAGGACTCGAACTGCGGTCCACCACGTGGGAGTCCAGCGACATAGCCACCATGACGCCGGCTGGTTCCTGATGCTAGCTTTTCCATCGGAACCTTTCAGAGTTGTCTGTGCATGCCACCAGCTCTGTGCCTGTGAGGAATCTCACCTTCTCCCTGTTGTTTATGTTTTGTTTTTGCTGTAGCGTGTGTGAGTTCTCACCAGAGAGAGGAGAAAGAGAGGGAAGGTGAGACATGGCCCCCAGAGGGTATGGCCACACCATAATCCCTTTTCCTCCCGTCTCCTCTCAAGATTTTGGGCACTCTCTCTCATATACACAGTATGCTTTTCAAGCCGCTGGGTCTGAGACTTGAACCGGGGAATCGGTTGCGAGGGATCCAGCCACGTTAACCCCCACGCCACTCGCTGGCTTCCCACCCCTTTTTATTTTTTTTCAAGTTTTTCCTTTTTTCTTTTTCTGTAGGGCATGTGACAGAGAGAAGGAAAGTGAGAAATCACCCTGCGAGGAAGGGTGGCCACTCTGCAATCCTCTTGCCTCTGTTGGAACCGTGGTGGGCCACATGGGAGTCCAGCGCCTTCACCACCACGCCACCTGCTGGTCCCTTGTTTTGATTTTTTAAATAAGGGGACAGAAGTTAAGTCGTGTATAGTGTGTCCCAAAGGCCAGTATGTATTTCTTGTTTGTTTGTTTTATTATTTTTCTTTCAGAGAGATTTTTTGCTCTAGTGCACCTGTGTTCGCCAGAGAGATAGACAGAGACAGAAAGCGAGAAATCACCCCCCAGGGGGGATGGCCACGCCGCAATCCCTTCTCCTCCATTCTCCTCTCGGGATCTTGGGCACGCACGCACACGCGCCCGGTGTGAGTTTAAGCCACTGGGTCTGGGACACAAACCGCAGTCGGCTACGTGGGAGTCCAGCGACGTAACCATGACGCCATCTGTGGGTCCCGCCCGGCGTGTCTTCCTGACCTGTTCCGCCCTCATTCCACAGCCCCCCATTTTACCCAAGATATCCGGCGATGGCGATACCTCAAACTTTGAAACGTACCCCGAGAACGAGTGGAACTCAGCCCCTCCTGTGCCGCAGAAAGACCTGGACATCTTCAAGAATTTCTGAGGCTCGGAGCTCACCTCTGGAAGGTACGTCTTTATTTTAAATACATGGAAAGAAATACATAAATGATAAAAAGAAATGAAAAATAATTTAAAAAGTATTTTAAAAATTATTTAACTTTTAATGATTTTTATTTTTTCGTTGGCCTGAAGAGAGAGAGAGAGAGAGACAAGGAAATTATGGAAGCTAGCCAAGGTCTGAGACTTGAACTACGGCTGTCCATGTGGGTGCCTAGCACTCTAACCACAACACCACCCGCTGGTCCCTGACTGTTATGTATTGATTTAGTTTTTAGATTTGTGCTGTAGAGCGCATGCCCTCACCAGAAAGACAGAGACAGAGAGGAAGAAAGCGAGAAATCTCCCCCCAGGGGGGATGGCCACACCACAATCCCTTCTCCTCCATTCTCTTGTCGGGATCTTGGGCACGCACGCACACGCGCCCAGTGTGAGTTTAAGCCACCGGATCCGGGACTTGAACCGTGGTCGACTACATGGGAGTCCAGTGACATACCCATGACGCCAACTGCTGGTCCCTTGCTGTTATTTCTAAGTTTGCTACAGGATGGATGCACTCACTGGATAGAGAGAGAAAGTGGGTAAGCACCGTTCTGTCTACACTCTCCTCCAGAATTTTGAGCATACACACACACACACACACACACGGTTGTATTTTCTAAGTCTCCAGGCATGGGACTTGAACCATGCAGTTTGACACATGGGATCCCGCTTTCCAACCACCACGCTACTGGGTCGGCCCCTGTCATGAATTAAACAAACAGACAAACAACAACAGTGCCAATCCATGTCTTTGTTTGTGAACGATTTTTGCCCTCGAGCACCTGGCCTCACCAGCATGGCGGAGAGAGGGAACGTGAGAACTCTCTGCTGGGGCCGGTGGCCACGCTGCAGTCCCCTCTCCTCCATTCTCTGCTGGGGATTTTGGGCATGCACGCACATGTCCCCAGCGTGTTTCAAGTGGCCTCGTCCAGGACTCGAACCGTGGTTGGCCATGTTGGAGTTGATCAACTCAACTACCATGCCTCCTACTGGACCCTCAGTGTCTTTTTCTTAAACAACTTTCCTCCCCCTTAGAATTCGGGGTTGTCGATCTCTGCAATAAGAATTGGGAAAGTATTTTGTCACTGCTTATTAAAAAGGAACCTTTTATTTTATTTTATTTTAATGCCTACCTTTAATCACATGGTAATCTATGGCTTTAGGTTTTTGACATTGGGTGCATACACATGTGAGAGAGGGACTGTGAGAAATCACCTTCCTGGGACCAACAGATGGCATGACGGTTATGTCACTGGACTCCCATATAATCGACTGCAATTCAAGTCCCGGGCCTGGTGGCTTAAAATCACACCGGGCGCATGTGTGTGCGTGCCCAAGATCCCGAGAGGAGAATGGAGGAGAAGGGATTGTGGTGTGGCCATCCCCCCTGGGGGGTGATTTCTCGCATTCTGTCTCTCTCTGTCTTTCTGGCAAGTAAGTGTACGTGCCCTGTAGCAAAAACCTGGGTTAAAAAAAGAGAGTGAGAAAGAAAGAAATCACCCCCCAGGGGGGATGGCCACACCACAATCCCTTCTCCTCCATTCTCCACCTGGGACCTTGAGCACGCACGCACAGGTGCCCAGCATGTTTTTTAAGCCACCAGGTCTGGGACTCCAACTCTGGTCAGCCATGTGGGATCCAGTGCCTTAACCACCACGCCACCTGCTGGCCCCCAAGGGAAACATTTATGTTCTTACTAAAACCAAGATGGCGGGACTGGCATGGCCGACCATGGTTTGAATCCTAAACCTGGTGGCTTGCTTTCTCACTTTCCCTCTCTCCCTCTCTCTCTCTCTGTCTCTGCCTGGTCAAATGAAAATAGAATGAATAAATAAATAAAATTAAATAATTCTTTAAGAAAAATGAGGATGGCAACAGTCACACGAACTGTGTCTAGATTTGGGAACTAACATAAGGTCCCTTGTGTTGCTCCCTGCAGGGAGAACGGAGCCCGCCTGGGACCGAGAGCCGCACGTTCGCAGACCTGAGCAGACGCCGCCTCCTCACGATGAGGGTGTCCCCACACGCCCGCGTGTCCACGCGCACCCAAAGGCCGGCCCTGCCGTCGACATCGGCGTGGAGGACGTTGAGGGGATAGCGTTCGGTTGTAGATGTGGCGTCCTCCTCTCTCCCGTGTGGTTCCTGTGCGTTCTTGGTTTTCCTCGTAGACTTCAGTTTCCAAGTTGGCCCGAGACGTGCTCCATGACAGCCACGGCGTGTGCGTGCGCATCCGTGGAGATGTCTTGTCGGTGGGATGCTCCCCATGACGTAGCTGGTCATCCTTTGCAGACCGTCTGGTCTTTATGTTTCCAAAGCGTTTCCTTCTTGTCCCCCCGCGAGTCTGTTGTCTTGGGGACATCTGGAGAGGGCCCTGGAGTCGCTGGTTGTCACCGCCTGGGCATTTTATAATTATTTATGAAGAGCACAGCCCGGGAGTTGTACTTCCAGTGTCCCCCCTGGCTCCTGCCTGCTCAGGTCAGCCTTTGAACCCAGAAGGAAAGGGGAGACCGGGGGTAACTGCACTTGGCGAGTTCCCGATGACAGGGACAGTGTTTGAGGGACGGACTGTACTGAAGAAGGCTGCACTGTCACACTCAAACATGGCAGGAGTGGGACCAGCGGTTGGTGTAATGGCTATGTCGCTGAACTCTCATGGAGTCGACCATGGTTCGCGTCCCGGACCCGGTGGCTCAAACTCACACCAGGCGCGTGTGCGTGTGTGCCCAAGATCCCGAGAGGAGAATGGAGGAGAAGGGATTGCGGTGTGGCCATCCCCCCTGGGGGGTGATTTCTCGCTTTCTGTCTCTCTTTCTGGTGAGTGCACGTGCCCTATAGCAAAAACCTTTCTCTCTCTCAAAAAAAAAAAAAACCTCAATAAATGCAGATGCCCAAGATTTTGGGTCTCTACTACAAGTCCAGTCTAGGGTCCAGCAGGCGACATGGAGGCTCAGGTGCTCGGTGTCACGTGCCCAGCTGTACAGCCTGCATCTTGGACCGGGCAGCTTAAGAAGTCAGGCCAGGTGCATGTGCGTGTGTGGCCCGAGTCCCGAAGTGCTTGTGGTCTGCCCATTTCCGCTGGCCAGGGGGGATTTTTTTCACTTTTCCTGTCTCATTCTCTCTCTACTGAGTGCACACGCCCTATAGCAAAAACCTAGACAAAAAGAAACATTCCTATGTCCAACTCTTCAACACAAGGCTTATCTGAAATCTCACCAAAAGCACATGGGTGCAGCTAAGGGGGGGAAAGGAAGAAACCAATGAGTTCTGGGGACCAGCAGTTAGCGCAATGGCTATGTCGCTGGACCCCCATGTAGTTGACCGTGGTTCGAGTCCCAGACCCGGTGGCTTAACCTCACCCCGGGCGCGTGTGCGTGCATGCCCAAGATCCCGAGCGGAGAATGGAGGAGAAGGGATTGCGGCGTGGCCACCCCCCCGGGGGGTGATTTCTCGCTGTCTGTCTCTCTGTCTCTCTCTGTCTTTCTGGCGAGCACACCCGCCCTATAGCAGCGTGTGTGCAAAGAAAAGAGAGAGAGAAACCAATGACCTCCATGATGTGACCCAGAGATTTTTGCTATAGAGCGTGTGTGCTCCTTGGAGAGACAGAGAGAAAGAAAGCAAGAAATCACCCCCAGGGGGGATGGCCACGCCGCCATCCCTTCTCCATTCTCTTAGGATGTTGGGCACGCACGCACACGCTCTCGGAGTGTTTTAAGTCACCAGGTCCGGGTACTAAACCGTTACGCCATCTGCTGGTCCCCAAAGACGTTCCTTACAATGAATCACTCGGTAGGAAACGCAGCGAGTGTCTGCAGCCCTGTATTTTCAGCCTGTGCTTCTCAGTGCTCATCCTGTTTGGATTGACCCCTGGGGGTCAGCAGGTGGTGTGGTGGTTAAGGTGCTGGACTGCCACATGGCCAACCACAGTTCGAGTCCCGGACCTGGGGCTTGCTTTGTCACTCTTTCTGGTGTGTGTACGTGCCCTGTAGTGAATTGAAAAATACTAGTAATGATAAGTGAAAATTACAATTGAAAACACAAGTCGAGGACCCGAAGAGGTGAGCCATTGGACACGCCGTTCCTGAGCTGTTGGATCAGCCCACGTTGGAAGGTTCCCTTTGGACTGAGAGACAGCCCTAGAGCACACAGCAGCAGGCTCTTGTCTCCTGCTAGAAAAAGAAACAACTCTTAGTACCTGGAGCCCTCTGCTTCAAAAAGAAACGGAAGGAAAGAAATGAAACACCTTCCCCGAAGACAGGAAAAGGTTACACACCGGCTCATGCATCCACAGGCCCGATGTTACCTGCATGCATTTTTAATACTCTCGTTATTACCTTTCATCACTCTCCGCCTTTGCTCTGCGTGCGCCGTGACGGATGCGCTGTGGTGACGAAGGGGACCGTCACGGAAACACAGAACCCGCTGCCAGTTCTGGAGCAGATGCGCAGGAAAAAGGAAGGTGAGAGAGCTCGGACCACGTCGTCCTTTGAAACCATCATCCGCGTCCAGCCTCGTGAGCAGATCAAACACGGAGAAGGACTCCAAGCACACGTGTGTGAGGCTGTGAAAACCACCTGCAACAGCCAACGCGCATGGTTTTTGTTTGAGGTTTTTGCCTTCGGGCGTGTGTGCTCACTGGAAAGAGAAAGAGAGAGAGAGACAGTGAGAGGGAAGGAGAAGTCACCCCCAGGGGGGATGGCCACGCCGCAATCCCTTCTCCTCCATTCTCCTCTCGGGATCTTGGGCACGCACGCACACGCGCCCGGCGTGAGTTTAAGCCACCGGGTCCGGGACTCAAACTGCGGTCGACTACGTGGGAGTCCCAGTGACGTGACCGCGATGCCGTCTGCTGGTCCCGGCCAACGCACATGACAGTCTTCATAGTGGTACACTCCGTGTGCGCCCGCCCACGGCCCAGTCATCCGCCAGAGGGCGCCATGCCGCGTCAAGACTGCTTTCGTCAAAGTGGGCCACAAGCACACGGCAGTCGTAAATGTCACTGGGAAATAGCTCATCCTGGGGGGACACTGTGAGGTGTTCACGTCGGTGAGCAAACACAGTCACGTCCCTTCGAGGTAGATTCCTGAACAGATTCCCACGTTTTGTGCCAGAAGAGAATCTCAGGGTTTTTGTTTTTGCTACAGGGCACGTGTGCTCCTGGGAGAGAGACAGAGAGAGGGAAAGTGAAGCATCACCCCCCAGGGGCATGGTCACACTGTAGTTTTCTCCTCCAGTCTCTTGTCTGGATTTTGGGCATGCACGCACACACACCCGTCCTGGTTTTTAAACTGTCTAACCCAGGATTTGAACCAGAGTCAGCCACGTGGGAATCGAACGCCTTAAGCCCTGTACCATCTGCCGGGCCCCTAAGGACTCCAGCATGAACTTTTAGGTCATTTCATGCGTTGGCAACATTTTCTTTTCTTTCGTTTGTTTGTTTTTGAGAGATGATTGCTTTAGGATGTCTGTGCTCGCTGGAGAGACACAGAGAGAAACAGAAAGCGAGAAAAATATCCCGGGGGCACGGCCACGCCGCAACCCCTTTTCTCTTGGGATTTTTGGGTATACACGCACACACACACACACATATACATACCTGGTGTGAGTTTCAAACCACCGGGTTTGGGACTCGAACCGTGCTCGAATCCATGGGAGTCCAGTGACAGGACCGTGACGCCATCTGCTGGTCCCGGCAGCACTTTCTTCAAAGGAAGAGTTCAGGAGGCGATGTTTAGGAACTGGGTCTACTTGAAGGAGTAGGCTGGGGCGGGGGGCTTGTTTCCTGAGGGGGCTAGGCCTCTCTGCCTGCTTCCATGAGCATTTGTAAAGCCAGGGAGGACGGAAGGCCGCCATGTGTCTTGTGGCTTTGTACTTCCGCCTTGCCTGCCCTGTCGTCCCTGCACCCCCGGGAGTCTGAGCCGTGTTTTCACCCACCCACAGGGATGGCATGGCGCGCTATGGGGAAATCATGACCAACCTTACTTTTCCTCTCATTCTTTCACCTTTCCGCTCTTCTCTCTTCACTTCTTTCTCCTTTTTCTTTTTCTCTTTCTTTTTTTTCTTTCTTGGTCTTTCTCTTTCCTCCCTTCTTTCAAATGAAGAAGGTGAGCAAAAGGAACAGCAGGTTCAGGGAAGGACTGTACTCGGCGTGATATCCAAAATGCTGTTTACTTAATTGTATATTTTTGAGAGACAAATTTTTGCTATAAGGTGCTTCCGGTCACTGGAGAGAGAGACAGAAAGCGAGAAGTCACCCCCCTGGGGGGGGGGATGGCCACGCTGCAATCCCTTCTCCTCCATTCTTTCTTGGAATCTTGGGCACGCATGCACACGCACCTGGCGTGAGTTTCAAACCTCCGGGTCCGGGACTCGAACCACGTTCGGACACTTGAGAGTCCAGCGACATAGCCACGAAGCCCTCCGCTGGCCCAGTGGTATTCTCAAGCTGCAAGCTCTACTTCCCGTCTGTGCAGATGGCCGGATCCGCCGCACCAACACTGGCGGCTGTGTCCCGGGTTTCGTCCCATCCCTTAGCCGACATCACCACCCCCTGGAAACCAGCCGTGGGGCTCCCTGTGCAGCCATCCTCAACGCAATTGCTGTTCCTTTTTGTGGGCGCCATCGCCTCTGGGCCATGGGCCGTGTGAACTGTGAAACTCTGGCTCAAGCCTGTTGGTAAGAGACCCCAAGGTTGGACCAGCGTGCGGCATGATGGTTAAGGCTCTGGTCTCCCGAGGCGGCTTGAAGGACACTGTGGGCGGATGTGCCTGCGAGCCCAAAACCCCAAGAGCAGAATGGAGGAGGGATTGCGCCCCGGCCATCCAGCTAAGGGGGTGATTTCTCACTTCCCCTCTTTCTGTCTCTGCTGAGCACATGCATCCTATAGCAAAAGCCTTAAAAGGAAAGAAAGAAGAAAGAAAGAAAGAAAAAAACCCAGGCTAACCTCGGGCTTCAGGAAGACCTCCTAATGGGTGCAGCCCGCCTGGGTGATGCCTAGACAGAAAAGCACAGGACAGAGTCTCGATGACCTGTGTGCAGAGCGAGCGTGCTGGGGGAGTGTGTGTGTGCTCTGCTGGAGGGTGTGCACGTGCGTGTGTCTGCGAGGGACACGTCTGCCCCCAGCATGATGCTTCTGTGTGCAGTTGGCTTAGACACCTCTATGGCCTTGATCCGACGGAGCCGCTCCTCGGAGTCCCCGAGAATGTCCCGTGTGGGTAGAAGCCCCTGCGGGTTAGCGGGTCCGCGGAGCGCTGCAGCCTGCCCTGTGCAGTCCTGGCCAGGATTGCACTGGGCGTCGTGAGCCGCGGGCCCCAGCAGCCTCTCCACACACCCCTTCCTTGGCCTCCGAGGCTCGTGGCTCCTGCTGCACTCTGGGCGCCCTCACCATGTTGCCTAAAAATGCTTCTAGAACCCGCGACTGGGCTGTAGAATGGCGCACACGGGGCCGAGCGCGGTCACGGCTTAGCGCGCCCCCTGGAGGGCCAGCCCGGTAGTGCAAGCCCGGCGGGGTGAACCAGGGGGTGCAACCCCGAGGTGTGAATCGGGTGGTGCAGGCCCACCGGGGCCATCCCAGCTTCTCATGTAAAAAGAAAAAACCCAGCAAGAAAGGTCTGTTTGTCACCCGGTCAGTTCGTTGCACAATGGAAATCACTGTGATTTGTACATACGCCCTCGGGGAAGTGAACTGCTGTCTAATTTATGTCCTTCTGTCCATTCCAGGTTTGGGTAATAAAACTTTGTATCTTTTAAGACCTCGCCTTCTGGTCTGCTGCTTTTGAACAGAAAGCTGCTCTGCTTTCGCGGGCGGGCTCCCCGGGGGTGAACAGTACTGTGTGTGCAGGGACCCCAGGTTGGGTAACACCAAGTACCCGAGAGCAGCCGGGCAGTCTGTCCGTCCGTGGGCCCGGGTGTTGCTCCAGTGAAGTTTCATTGACAAACGCGGTGGAAGGGCCAGGATTCCCCGCCTCCTAAGTCTAGTGCGCTATTCTGATTTTGCAGAGGGACTTTACGAGTTGTTAAATATGGACTGCCCTCGTTGTCAATAAATAATGTATTTTATTGCTCGCTCTCACGCCTCAAATCCCTCTGCCCGGCTTTCTGAGTCTGCTCTACAGCTTGGGAAAAGCACCCTCCTGCCTATGTCCTTGTGAAGACATAACTTGTTTCTTTCTTTCTTTCTTTCTTTCTTTCTTTCTTTCTTTCTTTCTTTCTTTCTTTCTTTCTTTCTTTCTTTCTTTCTTTTTCTTTCTTTCTTTCTTTCTTTCTTTCTTTCTTTCTT
>NW_006204933.1:322540-351954 GCF_000334495.1 Tupaia belangeri chinensis
TTTTTTTTGCCACATGTGCATAAAAATCTTGAGAGGGGCATCTAGCACCTGGGGTGGTAGTTGAGGCGCTGCCCTCCCGTGTGGCTAATTGTGGTTTAAGTCCCAGACCCGAAGAAGGCTGGAAACTCAAGCCAGGCATGTGCGTGGGGTGCCCAGACTCCCTGGAGAATAGAGGAGAGGCGATTGAGGCTTGGCCACCCACCCCGGGCAGGGTTGCCCTCTTTCTCTCCGGTAAGCACACACACCCTATAACAAAAATTCCCTGTCCAAAAAGAAAATCCCCCAAGGAGGGGGAAACAGAGGAGAAGGGATGGCAGTGTGGTCACCTCCCACACAGAGGGTGCTTTCTCATTTTCTCCCTCTCTGTCTCTCTCCAGCAAGTGTGTGTGCCCTCTAGCAAATTAAAAAAATGAAATAAACTCCCTCCAGTTCCTGTCATAGTAATAAAGAAAATAATTCTTTTTAAAAATTATTTATTTATTTAGCCACTCATTTATTTTTTAATTTGACCAGAGAGAGAGAGAGAGAGAAGGAAAGTGAGAAAGCAAGCTGCCAGGTCTGGGACTCAAACCGTGATCGGCCATGTGGGAGTGTCTAGCACCTTAACCACCACACCACCTGCTGACCCCAATAAAATAATTCTTAAGAAAAACACCGTGAGGTATGCCTCTTCATTTTTAAAAAATTTACTTTGGGATGTGTGTGTGCACCTGCTAGAGACACAGAGGAGGGCGATCACCTTCCAGGGTGATGGCCACGCCGTAATCCCTCGTCCTGCATTCTCCTCTCGGGATTTTGTGCACACACGCACACGCGCCCTGCATGTTTTTCGAGCCACCATGACCAGGGCTGGAGCCCCACAGTCAGCCACATGGGATCCAGTGCCTTAACCTCCAGGCTCCCTGCGGGCCCTTAGCAAACCTTACAGCAGGGGTTAGCAGGGGGAGCGTGGTGGTTACGTCACTGGACTCCCGCATGGCCGACTGGGGTTCGAGTCCCAGACCCCGAGGCTTCACAATCACACCGGGCGCGTGTGCGAGCATACCCAAGGTCCGAGGAGGAGACCAGAAGGGATTGCAGCATGGCCATGCCCCTGGGGGCTTATCTCTCCCTCTCCTTCTCGCTGTCTCTGTCTCTCTCCTGTGAGCTCATGCACCCTACCGCAAAAACCTCCAGGAAACGATAAACTTGTAGCGTAAGGTTACCCTGCAGCTTTTTGTCCTTTTTTCACCTTGCTAGAAACTGCAACTCGATACCTATTCAACAGCAACTTCCCATTCGCTGTCCCGTACTCCTGGGACAGCCGCTATTAAACTTGAATGGGAACATCCGAGACACAGGGGCCCGCCAGCCTCCCCGATACGCAGGGGCCCACCAACCTCCGTCTCGACTTTTACGGACACGTTGTTCCTGCTCACAGACGTGGCCGAGGACAGACGCACGCTTGCACATCGAGCTGGAGACATTTGGCTGTTGCATGGTCAGCCTTTATGGTCCCTGGGGGCCGGTGTCTGAGAAAGCTGCAGGGCGGGAGGCAGTTCCTCGCAGGGAGCCTCCGGGGGATCCGTGCAGAGGCGCCGTGGAGAACGAGGAGGAGGAAGGAAATTCCACACGGGGCGTCGTTTTCTAAAGTGATGTCAGCCCAGCAAGACGCGGTGAGCCAAGGAAATGTGCGGCGATCCGAATCCTCGCCGTTCAATTGTTAAAAAGAGAGTTTTTCATGTAATTGATTGATTGATTCTTTTTAAAAATTATTTTTAAACATTATTCTAAGTTTGGGAACCAGCAGTTGGCATAATGACTACGTCGCTGGAGTCCCATGTAGTCGCCCGTGGTTCGAGTCCTGAACCCGGTGGCTTAAACTCACGCCAGGCGCGTGTGCGTGCGTGCCCAAGATCCCAAGAGGAGAATGGAGGAGAAGGGAGGTCATTTCTCATCTCTGTCTCTCCGTCTCTCTCTGTCTCACCTGTGAGTGCAAAAATCTAAAAAAAAAAAAATAAAAATTGAGCTCTGGAGAGCCAGCCTCATGGTCTAGTGGATAAAGCTGCCAGATTCCCCCTGGCCATCCAAGCGGTTCAAATCCCCACCCTGGCAGCTCGAGAGCACACCAGGCTCACGTGCGTGACTGCAATCCCGACAGGGCGGAGGGGCGGAGGAGGGACCTGCCGTGACCGTGTTTTCCTGGGGACCGTTTTCTCTCTCCGCGTTCCTCCCCAGTCAGCACCTGCACCTGCACCTCTTGGCAAGGGAAATGGTAATAACTTAATAAAATGGAGCTGGGGGTCATGCTGTCACACGGCCGTCCTGTCCCTGGACCCACGCAGAACACAGCGGGTGTGGGCGTCCCTGATCCAGGCTAGCGGAGACCGGGGCTGACCACGTGGGAAGTTCCTACTGGAAGTCTCTCTCTGTCTTTCTCATGTCTCTCTCTCTCTCTTTTTAAAAATTATTATTTAATTTTATTTATTACTATTATTCTGATTTGACCAGAGAAAGAGAGGGAAAACAAGCCACCAGGCCTGGGACCTGAACCACGGTCCCCCAAGTGGGAGTCCAGCGCCCCAACCACCATGCCACCCGGTGGCCCCTCTCGTCTCTCTCATAACTTACTACTTCTTTTTCAAAGTGGAGCTCCATATCGGTGGTTTCCCAAGGGAGTCAACAGGGAGAGAAAGAAGGAACATGAGAACTCACCCCTCCAGGGGCGAGGGCCACACTGTCATCCCTTCTCCTTCATGTTCTTCTTGGGATTGTGGACATGCACGCACACATGTCTAGGGGGTTTGTCTTTTTCTTGTTTGAATTTAATTTCATGTATTCATTCATTTATTTTTAATTTGACCAGAGACAGAGACAGAGAGAGGGTAAGTGAGAAAGCAAGCCATCAGATCCGGGACTTGAACTGCAGTCAGCCATGTGAGAGTATCCAGCGCTCTAACTACCACACCACCTGCTGGCCTCATAGCCTGGCGTTGTTTTCAAGCCACTGGGTCTGGGACTTAAACCACAGAGTTGGCAATGTGTGATCTAGGCCCTTAACCACCATACCAGCTTATTATTATTTTTTTATTATTATTTTTTATTGCCAGAGGGTGTGTGTACTCACCAGAGACAGAGAGACAGGGAGAGGGAGAAATCCCCCCCCGGGGGATGGCCACGCCACAATCCCTTCTCCTCCATTCTCCTCTGGGATCTTGGGCATGCACGCACACGCACCCGGAGTGAGTTTTAAGCCACTGGGTCCAGGACTCGATCCATCCAGATGGCCGTGTGGACCCGGCCGCCCTAACCACCATACCACTGGGGGCCCAATACTTAACTTGTCTTTGTCTGAATTCATACTCAAGCAGAGCCCTATTTTGGAACAAAGGTTCTAAAGACGTCAGTATAAACCCTCTCTCACCGTACCTTCAACTTCTGAACTTTGCAACGAATGCCCTAGTAAAAACATCTGCATGTTATTCGAGCTTACTAATCCCTAAGGAAACTTTCCACCGTGCTCTGTTGTCAGCAGTGGCTGCATTCTGCCTCCTTTCGCAGTGTGTGTGTAACGTTCGGCCATGCGCTACCCGGGGTCCACCAGCCGTATTTCTCTCACATCTGGAAGCAAATCCGCCCACGTTCGGAAGCAGCACGCTGCCCTCCTTGCCAGTTACTCTGAGTGACGGTGGCGTAACGGTGCATCTCACTTATGTATTTAATTTGCTGTAGGGCATGCATACTTGGAGGGGAGACAGAGAGAGACAGAGAGACAGAGAGAGGGAAAGTGAGAAATCGCCCCCAGAGGTGATGGCCACACCACAATCCCTAATCCCTTCTTCCTCGTTCTCCTCTTAGGATTTCGGCTACACATCCACCTGTGCCTGGTGTGAACCTGGTTTAAGTCCTGGATTTGGTGGCTTGAAACTTACGGGGTGTGTGTGTGTGTGTGTGTGTGTGTGTGTGTGCATGCCGAAAATCCCACAAGGAGACTTAAGGACAAATGGATTGCAGAGTGACCACCCCCAGGAAGGGGTGATTGCTTACTTTCCCTCTCTCTGTCTCTTTCAGTCTCTGCGGCAGAAGGCACCCTACGGCAAAATTCTTAAAAAAAAGAAAAAGCAAAGGAAGAAAGCCGTAAATATCTGTACGTAGACGATAGAGCAGTCATAGATTAGAGACTCGCAGACGAATCATAGGTTAGCTCGGTCGACAGCTGCTTCTTCCATGAGCTAGGTCAGTAGCCCACTCATCGTTGACCCAGGGAGGTAAGCGGATGGGTGCCTTCTGGCCAGCCAATCAAGAAGTAAGTCACACCCTAGAGCCACTCTTTTCCCACTTAGAATACTATAACACAGGCCAGCAGGTGGCATAGCGGACCACAGCTCGAGTCCCAGACAGCTTGCGACTCACATTGGGCGTCCGTGTGCCAGAATCCCGACAGGAGAATGGAGGACAAGGGGTCGAGGAATGGCCATCCTCCCCAGGGGTCACTGCTCACTTTCTCTCTCTCTGTGTCTCTGGCGAGCTCATACATTCGGCAGCAGAAGTCTCTCCAAAAAAGAAAGAAAAGAGACAGAGAGAGGGAGAGAAAATACTATAAGAAGAAACACACACAAAAATAGAATATTGATAATTTCCAGGTCTCCTAAGGCCATATGCCACCCTAAGTTGGTCACATCTTTTCTCTCCCTTTTCTCCAAAGAAAAGGCAATTTTCTTGACCTGAACAACAGAGAAAAGAAATAGAAAAAAGACCCCTTTCATCCGGCTCCAGAGCGCATATGACATAATTTGATGCCTCTGGATCAAAGTTGCAGCTGCTAATGAAATCAAGAGGGAGAAGAGACTCCCACCAATGCAACTTGCTCAAGAAAGAGAAACGAAATCCTTTGTGGACGCGGGCTCTTCATCCCTCCACACCGACCCACTAGAAACGCAGCCCGAGGCGTCCCCCGCGGGGACCTCTGTGGGCCGGGATATTCAAACCAAGAGCCTGACAACAGCCACTCCAGGAATGGATCCCGAAGAAAACGAGGACACACCCAGCCATGTGGTGGACGCTTTTAACCGCGAACAGCTGTTCCCACAGCTGTCTCTCGCAGACCGCTGGACGCTGCTCGCCCTGTGCTCATTCTGGGTGTGGTTTGTATAGACAAGGGCATGGCTCTGACTTCACTGTAAACGAGTCTTGGGCAAGGATAAGGGCCATGCTGAGACAGAAAGACACACTTTTTTTTTTTTTTTTGGAGGGGTTTTTGCTATAGGGCATGTGCGCTCACCTGAAAGACAGAGAGAGACAGAGAGACAGAAAGCGAGAAATCGCCCCCAGGGGGGATGGCCACGCCGCAATCCCTTCTCCTCCATTCTCCTCTCGGGATCTTGGACATGCACGCACACGTGCCCAGCTTGAGTTTAAGCCACCAGGTCTGGGACTCGAACCATGGTCGGCTACGTGGGAGTCCAGCGACATAGCCATTACGCTAACTGCTGGTCCCAAGACCCACTTTCTGACACTTACTTCCAACATTTCCCCCAACTTGCTTTTACGATATTGACAGTTGTTTTGTTTTTAATTTTTAATTTTTAAAGTTCGCTAGAGTGTCCGTGCACAAGCCAGAGAGAGAGAGAGAGAGACAGAGAGAGACAGAGAGTGCTTGCTTTCCAAGACAGGTTCTCACTACAATCTTCTTCTCTTCTCCAGGATTTGGGGCGTGCACACACATGCACCTGGTGTGTTTTCCAGTTGCCGCGGTCAGGGTGTGAGCTGTGGGGCCCCACTCCCTGAACCACTAGGCCCCAGGGCCCTCCCAGACCTATATAAGCCATCTGACCTGTGGGCTGTGCCTTGGGGACTCTGAAAGGATGGGCCAATGGGACTGACACTAACAAACATGAGGAGTCTCTTGAAACTTTGCAGAAAATGCGAATCACGAAACAAACAATGCATTGATTTCAGATTTTTAATTTTTGGCACCAAAAAAAGCTCGTATTTTAATTTCATTTTTCCACAAACGTGTTGAAGTCTTCTCACATGAAAAGTATGGGGTTCAGGGAACCAGCAGTTGGCATAATGGCTATGTCACTGGACTCCCGTGCAGTCGACTGTGGTTCGAGTCCCGGACTCAGTGGTTTAAACTCATGCTAGGCGTGTGTGTGTGTGTGTGTGTGTGTGTTTGTGTGCCCAAGATTCCGAGAGGAGAATGGAGGAGAAGGGATTGCGGCATGGCCATCCCCCTGGGGGGGTGATTTCTCGCTTTCTGTCTCTCTGTCTCTGTCTTTCTGGCGAGTGCACGTGCCCTATAGCAAAAACCTCTCCAAAACATCCAAAAACACAACAGAGAAGAACTCCCTAGCCCGTGTTCGCTGACGGCACCAACCACTGTCCACCCGGCTGTCAGTGCGGCTTCCCTATAAAGTCAAATCTTTCTCTGCTGAGCCTACAACTGTGTTCTTTGGAATCAGTAAACACCATGGGCGGGTACCCCAAGATTTGAGGGCCCTTCAGACAGAACTACTTTTGAGGCACGTGGGGCCACTCACTCCTGCCTTCCTTCCCTGCTACACAGGAAGCTCCCCTCCACGAGACTCAGAGGGCAGCCATGAACCCAGATTCAAACTCCCGCTGGAGCCAGGGAGGACCCAGCCTCTGTGGAAGAGGGGTGGGTCCAGGCACCTGGCATCCAGATGTCTCCTCGGCGCTGGCTTCCATATTTAGAATGTGCTTCTCCTGCAGAAAACGTTAAAAAGTAGCTGAAGCATTCCGGGAGCCTATATATAGAGAATCCCGCGGTGAAAGCTCTCTGGGGGAATGACCTCAGTCATTAACCGCACGCACAGGCACCAGGGACAGAGCGCACAAAGGTTTATTCATGTAACCCCCCCTTCTTGTGCGGTAATGACTTTCAGGATAAAGATGAAGATTGACCGAAAGATGGGACCAGCAGATGGCATAATGGTTATGGCGCTGGACTCCCATGTAGTTGCCTGAGGTTCGAACCCCAGACCTGGCAGCTTACAAGTCATGCCGGGCACATGTGTGTGCCCAAATCCCAAGAAGAGAATGGAGGAGAAGGGATTGCAGCGTGGCCATCCTCCCAGGGGGTGATTTCTCACTTTCTGTCTGTGTTCTATCTCCCCAGCAAGAGCACGCTCCCTACCACGAACATCTCTCAGCAGAAACAAACCAAAGATTCCCTGGAAGACACTGAATGGTAGGTTATCAAATGCACTTACTCCTTGACCTGCGATAGGGTGACCCTGCCGTACACCCAATCATACATCGAAAATAGCCTAAGCTGAAAACGCACGTGTGGAGAATACACCTCACCTACGGAACATGGCGGCTTGGCCCAGCCTACGTTAAACCCATTCCAGAACACTTAGAGCAGCCACCGTGGGGCCAAGCCAACACACACAGAAGCTCTCTTATAATGAAATATTGACTGCCTCATAATTTATCGCACACCATACTGAAAGTGGAAAAACAGAGCCTGTGCATAAGTGCTCGAAGCACAACGGCTTATTTATTCACTTATTTATTTAGAAGAGGTTTTTGCTACAGGGCGCGTGCGCTTGCCAGAGAGAGACAGAGAGACAGAAATCGAGAAATCACCCCCGGGGGGGATGGCCATGCCGCAATCCCTTCTCCTCCATTCTCCTCTCGGGATCTTGGGCACACACGTACACGCGCCCTGCATGAGTTTAAGCCACCGGGTCCGGGACTCGAACCGCCGTCGACTACATGGGAGTCGGGTGACATAGCCGTTACGCCAATTGCTGGTTCCAGGATGGCTTATTTCTAAAGGCATGCACTTCTGTACCATCATAAACACAAAATCTCCAGGAAGAGGGCCAGCAGATGGTGTAGTGGTTATGTCTCTGGACTCCCACTTGGCCAACTGCAGTTCAAGTCCTGACCCAGTCACTTGGAAAATCATGCTGGGTGCGTGTTCGTGCCCAAGATCCCAGGAGGAGAATGGAGGAGGAGGGATTGCAGCATGGCCATCCTCCCTGGAGGGTGATTTCTCACTTTCTCTTTCACTATCTCCGTCTCTCTCTGGCAAGTGCATGCACCCTATGGCAAAAACCTTTATAAAAAAGAAATCTCCTGGGCTGATAGGTGGTGTGATGGTTAAAGACGCTGGATTCCCGTATGCCCAACCACAGTTCAAGTCCTGGACCTGGCAGCTTGCTTTCTGCCTTTCCCTTTCTTGCACTCTCTTTCTCTGTCTGGTTAAATTAAAGATAATAATAATAACAAATGCAATGAAATAAACAACTAAGTCTTTGAAAACAAACTGCAGGTGTGAATATTTGTCTCTTTATCTCTTTCTCTCTTTATCCATCTGTCCAGCCATGTCATAAATGTAAGTTATGTAGCTCATAAATATGAATATATATTATATATATATATTATTTTTTAAATAAATGACATTGTATCGATCTCAAGAAAAAAACTTAGTTCTTCACAAGCAATCATATTGCAGACGCGACATGGGTGATGTTAATTAATTAATTAATTTTTCATTTTTGCCATAGGGCATGTGTACTCACTAGACAGGGACAGAGAGACAGTGAGAGGAAAAGTCAGAAATGACTCCCAGGAAGGATGGCCATGCTGCAAAACCTTCTCCTCCGTCCTCCTGAAATTTTGGCCACACCCGCACACACACCGGGCGTGACTTTCAAGCCACCAGGTCTGGGACTTGAACCATGGTTGGCCATGTGGGAGTCCAGCACCTTAACCACCAAGCCACCTGCCGGCCTGCTATATCTTAAGCTTGCTCTTTCATTGGATTTTCCAACAAAGCACTTAAAAACTACATTGTCAAGATTTCATATTTGGTTAAAAAAAAAACCCACATAACCTTATTTGCTCATCACACTTGGGCTTTTGTTAGAAAGAGGGAATTTGAACTGTAATTGAGATTTTTACGCATTTCTCTTTGGGCATGTGCTGTTTTGTCAGGGACCCTGAAGTTCATACCTCTAACTCCTAGAACTTAAAAGCCTGTGGAATCTAAGAGGCGATTCACGCTCTCTGTTGTTGATTTATTTTATATTAGCGCACTGAACTTTTAAAATATGTACAAGGAGTATTCGGAGACTATTCAGTATACTGTTTTGATCTTGCTTCTCTAAAAGCATGAAGCAACTTTTCTTCCCTCCCGCCCCAAGAGTCCCAATCTGGAAGAGATTTACATTATGATCAAAACAGCAAACTCATGAATTTTGAATGGCTTCTAAACTTGGAGAAAAAAGAAGTTTCTGAGCCTTTTTTTCTTTGAGGAGAAAATCAGATTTGGACTCCCTGACCTTGTACAAATCCTCCTTTTAATTTCTTTTTAAAATCCCCAGAAGACGCAATTTCATGTAGTGTATTGATTATCTGCCAAACACATTTAATCATAAACATGTCAAGACTAGGGGAATAGTCAGAAAGATGTATGTACGTATTTATTTATTTATATTTTTATTTACTTATTTTTTTGGAGAGGTTTTTGCTATAGGGCGCATGCGCTTGCCAGACAGAGAGAGACAGAGAGACAGAAAGTGAGAAATCACCCCCCAGGGGAGATGGTCACGCCGCAATCCCTTCTCCTCCATTCTCCTCTCGGGATCTCGGGCACGCACGCACATGCACCTGGCGTGAGTTTAAGCCTCTGGGTCTAGGATTCGAATTCCGGTTGACTACATACAAATCTAACAATATAACTATTACGCCATCTGCTGGCCCCAAGGATATCTTTTAAAACTTTTCTGTACCCATCACATGGAGATGTTGAAAAATATGATTACAATTTTTGAGTGATTTTCTAGAAAAATGTAGTCATATTTGTTCCAATTGGAAGGGAAAAGCATGCAAAGGAACACAGGTAGGAAAATGAAATAGAAATACACATTTCTTTCTGTGTAAGTCAGGGAGACCTAGTGGTTCCGACACAAAACTGCTCCTCTGCCCCAGAAAATATCAGTAAAATTTCTGTAAAGTACCCCAACCCCAAACGGGGTGCAAATATGGGCACACGCCTTATAGTGAAACAGTTCACTTCCTCCGTCCTGAAATGGAACCAGATGTGCTAGAATGGGGGCTGGAACGTTCTGGCGGAAGGACCTCCATGTTACACACGTTACGCGGAAAGATTTAGGAATGAGCTGTTTTTCCACCATCCCCTTTCAGCAGTTTTCTAGAGCAGGAAATAAAACGAGCCCCTTACCTACGGCTGATTCCAGAAAAATCGAGTCACACTGCTTGTAATCAGAAGGGAAAACAATGGAACAAACTGAAAAGATTTTTAGGAGGTCAAAACCACCACCCTGAAGCCAGCAGAAGGTGTGGTGTGGTGACGAAGGCTCTGGACTCCCACATGGCCAACCATGGTTTGAGTCCCCAAGCCGGTGGCTTAAAACTCACACTGGGCATGTGTGTGTGCGTGCCCAAGATCCTAAGAGGAGAATGGAGGAGAAGGGATTATGGCATGGCCATCCCCCCTGGGAGGGGATTTCTCACTTTTTGTCTCTCTGACTCTGCCTGTCTCTTTAGTGAGAGCATGTGCCCTATAGCAAAAACCTCTCTTCAAAAAACAAAAACAAAACAAAACAACAAAAACAAATCACCACCCTGAAGTCAGCAGATGGTGTGGTAGTAAAGCCAGTGGACTCCCACATGGCCGACCATGGTTTGAGTCCTGTACCCGGTGACTTGAAAATCACACTGGGCGCATGTGTGTGCATGCTCAAAATCCCAGGAGGAGAGTGGAAGAGAAGGGATTGTGGCGTGGCCATCCCCCCTGGGGGGTGACGTCTCACTTACTCTCTGTCTCTCTCTGGTGAGCAAACGCATCTTATGGTAAAAACCTAAAAAAAATTTTAAAATTGCCTCCCTAATATCTAACTCTTTTGGTGACCCTTGTGAAAGAAACTAAGTTGTCTCTTCATTTATTCACTTAAGCATGCATTGCACTCCCTGATGGCCAGCGTGGCGCCAGGGATGCAGAAACACACGGTGAACAGGACCTGAAGGCTCCAGCTGCTCCCTGCCTGGATGTGCATCTGGGGAAACAGACCAAAATCAAAGAGTGTTGATCGGCTGGGGGTCCGGCCCCCAAACTCCCACATGGCAAAAAAGCCAACTGTAATGAAAACATCAGGTTTTCTTTTCTGTACTTTTTAAACATTGACTATTGTACATCTTTTTTTATTTTTCTTTTTAAGTGTTTTTGGTGTTAGGGTGTGTGTGCTCAGCAGAGATAGCGAGACAGAGACAGTGAGAAGGAAAGAGAAATCCCCCTCCCCCGCCCCAGGGGAATTGACCATGTCACAATCCCTTCTCCTCCATTCTCCTCTCGGGATTTTGGGCACGCATGCACACACACGGGTCCAGCATAATTTTCTTTTCTCTTTCTTTCTTTTTGACAGGTTTTTGCTCTAGGGCATGTGCACTCGCCAGAGAGACAGAGAGACAGAAAGCGAGCAATCGCCCACGGTCTCTGCTCTTATGCCTTCTAATCATTCAGTTTCTTCCATGGGGTACAGCATCGTTCCGGGATTTGGGACATGCATGCACGTGTACCTGGTGTGATTTGCAAGACACCAAGTTCGGGACTTGAACTGCGGTCAGACCTTAACCACCATGCCGCCTCCTGGCCCCACCATCCCCAGGGGAAAATGGAGGGGGAGAATTACAGAATGGCCAACCCCCTGTGGGGGGTGATTTCTCAGTTTCCCCCTCTGTCTCTTTCTGTCTCTGTCCAGCAAGTGCATGCACCGTATACAAAATTCAGAAAAGAGAAAGATCAAGTTGTTTCTTTTCTTTTCTTTTTCTAAATTTCTTTTATTTTTATTTTTATTTTTGAGAGGTTTTTGCTATAGGGCGTGTTCGCTCGCCAGACAGACAGAGAGAGAGAGACAGAGAGACAGAAAGCGAGAAATCCACCCCCCAGGGGGGATGGTCATGCCTCAATCCCTTGTCCTCCATTCTCCTCTTGGGATCTTGGGCATGCACACACACGCGCGTGGTGTGAGTTTTAAGCTACCGGGTCTGGGACTCGAACCACAGTCGACTATGTGGGAGTCCAGTGACATAGCCATTACGCCAACTGCTGGTCCAAGTTGTTTATTTTCAATCGCTGCTATTGCTATTGCACGTACTAAACCACCTTGTGAAATCATATCGAGGGGCCAGCAAGTGGCATGGCGGTTAAGGCACTAGACTTCCACGTGGTCAATTGTGGTTCAAATCCCAGAGCTGGTGGCTTACGTTCTCTCCCTCCCTCCCCCCCACCCCCGGGGTCAAATTAATATAACAGGAATAAATTAAAGAGTAAACAAATAGGGGCTGGCAAGTGGCTTGGTGGTTAAGGGTGCTGGACTCCCACCTGGCCGACTGCGGTTCAAGTCCTGGACCTGGTGGCTTGCTTTTTCTCTCTCTCTTTCTCACATTCTATCCCTCTCTGTTCAAATTGAAATAAGTAAATGAATAAAGTTCATTAAAATAATAAAAAAATAAAAAGTAAACAAATAATTCTAAAAAAGAAAAAAGATACCAAACCCATATTGAATCACGTTTTCATTGATTCCAGACACCTGCCTTAGAAATCGTTACGGAAATTCTTCCTGCTTTGAAGGTTCTGTCTACACGTCCTAATAAACCACTTGGCAACCCCTTAATCCCTGGGGTCCTGGGGCCCTGGGGCCCTGGCATATGTGTTTTCCCTTTTCCCTGACTTCAGAACCGGGTCTTCCGATGAGGACAGCCTGGCCTGCCTCCCGTCCGGCCATGCCCTCCCTCCCGTTATGTAACACGGAGTCAGGTTTCACGGAGGCTTGTCTTCGCTCTGTTTCCCTCGTGTTTGATGAGCTTCCAAGCACCGTGTAATTTACGTGCAGGTCAGAGACAAGTATGTGCGGACTAGGTGGGTGTGGACAGCGTACGCGGGGAGGGCTGCCTGGAAAACCTGTCCGTCCTACACAGACGTGGAAGCGCAACGCCCTTTTATTGGGAATCTTGTAAAGCCAAGCGCCTGTACTGCTTTTCATTGCGTTGAGTGGGTGAATAAATTAAGGAACAAATAAGAACAAGAAGGAATCGAGGAGGAGGCCCCGTCTCCATTGGAAACAGGACGGCTTTCACTCCGGGCAGTAAATAACAGGCAGTGCTGAACGGGGTAGGCGGCGGTGTCAGGAGGGATCAGCGGAGGGCCCGGGAGGTGCCCTGCTAAAGCACGACCACGCTTCGTTGCCAACAGAGCTGCTTCATCAAAAAAGAAAAAGAAAGACAGAGAAAAGAAGGGGGGAAGGGGGTTCTAATAGGGCTTCCGCGTGGACGAGGCTTGCAAACATGGTGCTCCGTGAGAGAAGGCAGACACAGGAAGGTCGCACGAGCTAGCCTCCCACGTCTGTGCCATCTCATTGTAGGCACACCCATACACACGGCAGACAGACCGGTGGTCGCCAGGGGCTGGAGAGGGCGAGAGAGGACCGGCTGCTTCGTGGGTTCAGGGTTTCTTTTCTTTTTTAAAAAAAGAATGATTTCATTAATTAATGAATTCATTATTATTATTATTTTAAAATCTGCTATCGGTCACGTGCACTCACCAGAGAGAGACAGAGAGAGAAAAGAGAGAAAGTGAGAAAGCAAGCCATCAGGTCTGGGACTCGAACTGCCATCGACCATGTGGGAGTCCAGCGTCTGAACCACCATGCCACCGGCCAGTCCCGGGTATGTATTTTTCAATAGCTAACACAGGACATCACACTATAGAGTAAGGTACTGAGGGGACCAGCAGTTAGCGTAATGACTGTGTCACTGCACTCCCATGTAGTCAACCGCAGTTTGAGTCCCAGACCCAGTGGCTTAAACTCACTCCAGGTGCGCGTGCGTGCCCAAGATCCCGAGAGGAGAATGGAGGAGAAGGGATTGCAGCCTGGTTAAGGGTGGCTGAACTCCCACATGGCTGACCACAGTTCAAGTCCTGGACCTGGCAGTTTGCTTTCTCACTTTCTCTCTCTCTTCAAATAAATAAATAAATAAATTAAATAAAGCTAAATTATCTCTCTGTCTCTCTCTTGAAATAACTAACTAACTAAATAAAGCTAAATAAAAAGTTCTTTAAAAAAATGTATATTCGTGGCTCTGGAGATCTATTTCACTAACTCCATATTCATTTGTTTCCCCCTAATGAGACACCTGTTGGTTTGATATCCTGATCTACGTGAAAAATCCTGTTGATAGAATGAATCAAGTCAATATAAAAGAAACCACTGTGATTCAGCACCCTAAGATACATGTTTATCTTTCTACAGGTGGGCCCCTCATATTCATGGTTAGAAATGAACCGCATTCATTCTTATGTCTACAGAGATGGTTAGAAATGAACTGCGTTCACTCTTATGTCTACAGAGGTGATTCGTTTGTTGACAGTTTTAACATTTATTTTTCTTTCTTTTAAAAGATTTTTTTCTATGAGGGTGCATGTGCTTGCTGGAGAGACAGAGGCAGAAAGCAAGAAATCACTGCCCTCCCAGAGGATGGTCACACTGCAATCCCTTCTCTTCTATTTTACTCTTGGGATTTTAGGCAAGCATGCATACTCGCCCGGCATGAGTTTTAAGCCACCAGTTCAGGGACTCAAACCATAGCTAACCACATGGGAGTCCAACAACATAACCGTTATGCCATCTGCTGGTCCCAAGTTTCGCCATTTCTGAGACTGACAACTGCTTTGTCATTCTGGGGACGCGAACACATCTGAGCTGGAGAAGTCGGTAGTGAAGTGCTGGCACCTTTTTCTACGTATTTTTTTAACCCAGAGTATTATTTTGTGCCAGTTCTCCTGCCACAGCCTCAGAAGAGCTGGGACTTTAGGTGGATGACATTGTGCAAGTTCCAGTCACCGGGGCCAAAGGGCACAGGGTCGGTGACCTCTGGGGAGCGTTCCCAATGCACTACACCTCCCCCTCCGCCTTATCATGCCTGGGGCATTTCTCCAAGCTCAGCTTCCTGCCAGCACTCCTTCCCAAAGCTTTGGAAACTCCCTGGCTTTGCAGCTGGCTCTCGAATCTCCTTGGCTACTTCAGTGCTGCAATTAAGGATTGCTACATACTTTTTTGGTCCGGAAAACGGTTCTTGGAAGTGGAATTTTTTTTTTTTTTTAAAGTGTGCCCCAGCAGAACAAGGCAAGGAAAATCCTTCTCTAATGTCTACTTTCCAGGGTCTCTGTGTTATTGAGACCCTGTTAGGAGGAGGAAATAGAAACACAGCAGTCCCAATGGTGTGGGAATCGACCTCACAATTCTTTTTCACTTATTATTTATTTATTTTTTTTTAGAGAGATTTTTTGGTATAGGGCATGAGTGCTCACTGGAGAGAGACAGAAAGAGAGAGACAGAAAGTGAGAAATCACCCCCCCCGGGGGGGGGTGATGGCCATGCTGCAATCCCTTCTCCTCCATTCTCCTCTGGGGTTTTAGGCATGCACATGTGCCTGGTGTGAGTTTTAAGCCACCGGGTTGACTACATGAGAGTCCAGCAACGTAACCATGACACCGCTTGCTGGCCCCCCACCTCACAATTCTTTACCTTTCTGGACAACTGACGGAAACACAGGTAACTGCAAAATTGTGATGAGACACTGGACTCTCTTCTGCTGTAGGTGGATGGTACTGCATTCTGGTGCACCTGGACAAACACACACACACACACACACACACACACGGTCGTTGGAAAAGTCACGGCACATTCTTGCGTAGAAAACCAGAAAATTATGTCATCATTTTTCTGACAGCTCAATACATTGCTTCAGAGCAGGAGTGCTTGCTGGAGACAGAGAGAGACGGAAAGTGAGAGATCACACCCTGGGGGGGGTGGTCATGGCACAATCCCTTCTCTTCCATTCTCCTCCTGGGATTTTGGGCATGCATACACACGTGTCCAACAGTTTTTTGTTGTTGTTGTTGTTGAGAGATTTTTGCTATAGGGTCCATGTGCTCGTCAGAGACAGAGAGAGACAGAGAGTCAGCCAAAGTCACTTCCTGGGGGGGAATGACCATGCCCCAATTCCTTCTCCTCCATTCTTCTCTCAGGATTTTAGGCACACACACATGCACCCAACATGAGTTTCATGGGTCAGGGACTCGAACTGCAGCTGGCCATGTGGGAAGCCAGCACCTTACCCATGATGCCACCTGCTGACCCCCGACAAGTTTTTCAAGCCACCAGGTCCAAGACTTGAACAGCACAGTCAGCTGCCACCTTAACGTCTGTGTCACCTGACAAAATTATTTAAAGGTAAGTGGAGGAGGCTGGCAGGTGGCATAGTGGTTAAGGCCGTGGACTCCCACCTGGTCGACTGCAGTTCGAGTCCTGCTCCTAGTGTCCTGAAACTCCAGGAACGTATGGGTGAGTGCCCAAAATCTCAAGAGGAGAATGAAGGACAAGAGGTTATGGTGTGGCCATCCCCCCCTGGAGGGTGATTTTTGTCTCTCTGTCTCTGTTGTCTCTCTATCTCTCCAACACACAAACCTTACAGCAAAAAATCTGTCCAAAAAAAAAAAAATCGCACAAGTGAACCAAGTAAGTTTGCACAGTATGAATCTGATTTTTTTTTTTTTTAATTTTAACAATCCCATTGTTGCTTAATCCTTGGGAAGAGCTATAAACAAATGATGCTCACTGGAACCGCAAGCCCTGTTAGTCATGGGGTTACAGAATACTTGCTGATATTGCTAGGTGGTTTGGGGGATGACTACACAGCTCAAACACAGCCACGGGAAGCATTTGCAGATTTCCTTTTAATTGCCTTTGCGTTCAGGCTGGAAATAACCTACAAATAGCTTGGAAAATAGTTGATGGGGAAGGTGCATGAGGTCATTTGTGCTCCAATAGGGGGCAGTGTTCACCACGTTGCAAGGTGTCCCCTGAGACTCGCTTCTTTCAAGGTTTTCCATCTTTAAGAACTATTTTATTTAACTTACTTACTTACTTATTTATTTTAAATAAATAGTGAGAGAGAGAAAGGGAAAGCAAGAAAGCAAGCTGCCGGGTCCAGGATTCGAACCATGGTTGACCATGTGGGAATCCAGTTCCTTCAACCTGTCACTTGCCGGTCCCAAATGTTTAAAATCTTTATCCTGACTTTTCCCCAAGTAGATTCTTTTGCTCTGCTTTAAAAATGATCTCCCATGAGGACAGACGATGGCATGGTAGTTAAGGCTGTGGACTCTCACGTGGCCAAAGGCAGTTCAAGTCCCGGACCTGGTGGCTTGCTTTCTCACTTTCTCTGGTTCAAATTAAAAAATAATAGTTGATAAAATGAAATAAAAGAATTCTAAAAAAAAATCTCCCATGAAGAGCTATTATTTATTGATATATTTTTATTTAGATGTATTTTTAAAAGTATTTTTAATTTAACTTTTTTTTGTTTGTTTATTTATTTTAATTTGACCAGAGAGGGACAGAGTGAGAGAGAGAGAGAGAAGGAAAGTGAGAAAGCAAGCCACCAGGTCTGGGACTTGAACCACAGTCGGCCATGTGGGTGTCCAGCGCCCTTCACCATCATGCCACCCTCCAGCCATTTAGATGCATTTTTATTTATCTTACAAAAACAACATTACTCCCTCTGTCTTTTTTTTTTTTTAAGGTTAGGTTTTTGCTATAGGATAGTGCGCTTGCCAGAGAGAGACAGAGACAGAGAGAAGGAAAATTGACAAATCACCCCCCAGGGGGGATGGCCATGCTGCAATCCCTTCTCCTCCATTCTCTTCTAGGGATTTTGGTCGTGCACGCATACACGCCCGATGTGAGTTTGAAGCCACCGGGTCTGGGACTCAAACCACAGTCAGCTATGTGGAAGTCCAGAGCCTTAACCTCTATGAGACCTGCTGGCCTCACTTAGATGAATTTTTATTTATCTTACAGAATCAATATTACCCACCTTTTTTCTTTTGTTTTGAGTTTCGTGCCATAGGGTGCGTATGCTTGCCGGAGAGAGACAGAGACACAGAGAGAGACAGAGGAAAAGTGAGAGATCACCCTGCAGAGGAATGGCCACGCCACAGTCCCGTCTGCTCCATTCTCCTCTCGGGATCTTGCGCACGCACATGCACACGCACACGCCCACACACCCGGCGTGGTCTTCGGCCACCAGGTCTGGAACTGGAACCTTGGTGGGCCGTGTGGGAGTCCCGCGCCTAAGTCTCCATGGCACCTGCTGGCCTGGCCTGCACCCAGATTTTGTAAAGCTCTGAGCTGTCAGCCTTCCAGGGTGGCACATCAGATTGGAATGGAACTGGAAGGGGACAGTGTGGCGGGGATTCGAGGTAGCGCATGACACTTCATTCCGTCCCAGGCGAGGAGCGGAAAGTGCTTTTCCCTTCTGTTCTCCTCTCAGTTCGGGAAGTCAGCTTACGGGCGTGGCCGGCTTCCCGTTTTCCCACTCCATCGCGGCCCAGCGGAGCCTAGCAGAGGGATGTGTTTTTCTTGGTGCAAGAACGTTTGCGAGGTTTTCAAATCCGTGTGGTTCCGAGCCTGGCTGAGGGACGTGGAAAACGCGGGCAGTGGCCCCAGGAGGGCAGACTGTTCCCGAGCTCTTGCCAGGAAATAAAAATAGCCCGTGCGCTCCTTTGCTGCCAGGGGTGCAGACGGGCTGCCTGTGCGCGGCCAGCTCTGCAGGTACCTCTGTGCTGCTGCTCTGTTGCCTTGGCTACGTCCGAAACACCGGCCCGCTGTCCTCACTGTAAAGGACATTTTACGAGCCTTTCCCGGAACCGACGTGTCTACACGGATCACACGCCAGCCGGCACATTCTCCGAAGCATGAAGCTATTTGGCTATGCGGGTTTCAGCCACACCTGAAAGGGGCTTGGGTTGGCAGAGACGCAGAGACGCCACGCACGTCTTTGAAGTCTGCGTGCAGGAAGGTTGAACCTGAGACGCTCCACGCCTGCCCGTGCGTGCTCACGGTGAAAAGGACCCGGGCACTCAGAGTGTTCGAGGACCGTCACACGCAGGCAAACATGCATCAGCAAACACTGGAACACAGGGAGATGGCAAAGTCTAAGTTTGGGGTCCAGCAGGTGGTATTCTGGCTACGGCGCTGGATTTCCATGGGGACAACTGCAGTTTGAGTCCCCGACCCAGAGGCTGGAAAATCACACCGGGCGCGTGCGTGTGCGTGCCCAGAATCCCGAGAGGAGAATGGAGGAGAAGGGTCTGCAGCATGGCCATCCCCCGGGGGTGATTTCTCACTTTCCCTCTCTCTGTCTCTCTGGAGAGTGCGCGTGCCCTTTGTCAAGAAGAGGAAAGAAAATCTAAGTGTGTTTTTTGTCAGCCCTGGGCTGGTCTCTAATATTTTCCCTCCTAGAACGTCACAGCATCAATGCCAATAAACACATGTGGTTGATTTAATTCTTGGACGGCGGAGGTCCTTACCTGTAGGGCACGTTCACCTGAGATAAGCACAGTGAATTGAAACCAACACATTCTATTTATTTATTTAGATTTTTGCTGTAGGGCATGTGCGCTTGCCAGCCAGACAGAGAGAGACAGAGAGACACAGAAAGCGAGTAATCCTCCCCCGGGGGGATGGCCACGCCGCAATCCTTTCTCCCCCATTCTCCTCTCGGGATCTTGAGCATGCACACACACGCGCCTGGCGTGAGTTTAAGCCACCGAGTCTGGGACGCGAACCGTGGTTGACTACGTGGGAGTCCAGTGACAGAGCCATTATGTCATCTGCTGGTCCTGTCCCAAAAAAAATCTTTACAAAAAGAAAAACACAGAGAAAGGAGATTACAAAAAGAGTTAGTGCTTCTCCTCCCAGAGCCTCCTGCCACACGTCTGTAGGGACACGGAGAATGACCACCACTTTCTCAGCTCGCCCGCCTCACCAGGGTTGCTCCTGGAGCGCAGTTTCCACGCTGGGAGGTGTGTGAGCCACCCGGTCCTGGACCATGGTCATCACTGCAGTTGTTAACAGCATCTGGGATTTGATCACTGACCTTCACCTGTGCTGACAGGTCAGTAAATGAACTGCGAAAAACTCACAAGCTTGTTACAGAACCCTCTTAAGATTACAGCAGTGAAGAGCTGTAAACCGGACCTGTGATTTTTGGCAAAAAGTATCATTTGAGGTGTCTAAATATTTTGGGTGCCAGTGCTATTCATCTGGGATTTCCCCAGCTTGTTGGAATTAAAAGAAAATGTTTCAGGGCCAGCAGGCGGCGTGGTGGTTAAGGCACTGGACTCTCACATGTACGACTGTGGTTCGAGTCCCGGACCTGGAGGCTTGCTGTCTCACTTTCCTCCTCTTTGTCTCTCTGGTGAGTGCACATACCTAAAGGAGATTAAATACATAATCTATCTATCTATCTATCTATCTATACATGTATATATATAATAAATAAAATGTAATAAATAATTTTTATTAAAAAATATTTTAGAGAGATTTTGGGTAAAGGGCATGTATGCTTCCCAGAGACACAGAGAAAGACAGAAAGTAAGAAATCACCCCCCCAGGAGGGATGGCCACACCACAATCCCTTCTCCTCCATTCTCCTCTTGGGATCTTGGGCATGCACACACACGCACCCAGCATGAGTTTTAAGCCACCAGGTCTGGGACTCGAACCATGGTCGACTACATGGGAGTCCAGCGACATAGCCATGACACCAACTGCTGGTCCCAAGATAGTGTTCTTTGTTGACAATGATGAATGCGGTCATGCCCTTGATTCAATCATCACACTTTGTATGCAAGCTTTGTAAAACCGCAGTATTATTATTAGTTTTTAAGAGATTTATTTATTTATTTTTGCTGTAAAACACATGTGTACCAGCGAAATAGAGAGAGCCAGAAAGACAGAAAGTGAGAAGTCACCTCCCCAGGGGATGGCAGCACCAGAATCCCTCCTCCTCTCTTCTCCTCTCAGAATGTTGGGCACACAGACACACGCGCCTGGTGAGAGTTTTAAGCTGCCGGGTCTGGGACTCAAACCATGGTCGACTACATGGGAGTCCAGCCATGTAACCATTACACCATCTGCTGGCCCTAGGAAATCACATTATAGCCAACAAAGACGTACACAAATTAAGTGTAAATCAGAAATGATAAAAATAAATAAACTTGGGGACCAGCAGGTGGCATGATGGTTAAGGTGTGTTCGACTGCCAGTTGGGTGAGTGTGGTTTGAGTCCCATACTCGGTGTCTTAAAAATAACACTGGGTGCATGTGCAGGTGTACCCAAAATCCTGAGAGGAGAATGGAGCAGAAGGAATTGCAATGTGGCTCTCCCCCCAGGGGGTGATTTCTCACTTTCCCTCTCTCTCTCTCTCTCTCTCTGCCATGAACACATGTAAAACTTAAATGCATAAAAACTTAAATAAAATTTAAAAAGATATACCACTCAACAACCAAGACACATCTACTTCATCCTATATTAAGGTATTCTGGATTCATCTTGCTAAGGCAAAAAGATTTGAGTTCCCATGTGGAATCCTAAAGGCAATTCTTTTTGGTTGTTTATAGACAGGAGGTTTGCAGAAATCAAGGTTTCGTCATAACACGCACACAGAAAGTAAACATCTTTGTTATTATAAACAAAATCGAAGATGGTAAATTAAGATAGGCTGGATGTTTCAAGCATAAATCTTTCTTCTCTCTCTCTCTCTCTTTTTTTTAATTGAAAGTTTATTTTATCCCTGAGAAAGACAGAGAGACAGAGAGGAGACAGCACCACCGAAAGACTCTTCAGGCTGCCCCAGCCTCAGCTAGCTCTGGCCCACGTGTATGTGTTTCTCCATTGTGTTCAGGGCCATCTCTGTATGCAAACCTAGAAGCTTCCCAAGGTCTTGTGCATGCAATCTATTTCCAGCTTCACTCAGCCCTGGATCATGGTGTATTGCCAATGAAGTCAGCATGGCTTCGTCTGGCTGCCTCACTTCCTGTCTTATCGTGTTTGAAGGCCAGGGGGTAAACGATTTAAGTAATTACGACTTGGCTGTTTTACACCATTGAATGTAACATGAAGGTGCATGTGTAAGAGTCTGGTTTTGGTACTGAGCCAGTATTGCGTGCAGCCCCTTTGTAGATTAAAGAAGCACCTGGTCAGCTCGCCTTGCTCTGACCTCCTAGCTAGCCCTGCTCAGCTCGGCCTCGGTTCAGCCTGGTCAACCCTGATGGCGTTGGCTTGGCTTGGCCTTGGCTCAGCTTGGCTATGCTCAGCTCCATGTGTTGTGAGCACCCAGAGGGAGGAAGCTTTCTGTGAGTGTCCTCCATGCACATTATAAGCTCCCAGAAGGAGGAAGTGCTTGCGATTGCTTCTACGGGATTTGCGAGCCTACCCAGAGCTCTGTGAGCACCCTGAAACTCACTCACTAAACAACACAACATCCGTGCCTCCTGTCTCTTTCCAACTCACTGCATCTCTGTTCAGTTCACTCTTCAGAGGAGGAAAGAACCTTGCAAAACACACGGGCATGTGCATGTGTGCTTAGCGTGTTCAGGGTGGTCTTAAAGTGCAAACCAAGAACCATCCCATGTGGGTCTGGTTCAGAGAGGATTGTGCTTTACTGCTGTGTCACCCTCTGCACCTGGGTGACTTGCCCCATGTCAGCAAGAAACACCTAGGTCCTGGGTCAACCAGATGGCTGGTTGCCCTCCATGCAAGTTTGGGTGATTTCTTTCTTTCTTTCTTTTTTTTTTTCTTTTTCTCTCTATTTTTTTTTCTTTTTCTCTCTCTCTCTCTTTTTTTTTTTAAAGATTCCTGAGACCAGCAATTGGCATAATGGCTATGTCGCTTGACTCTCATGTAGTTGACCATGGTCCAAGTCCTGGACCACGGTTTGGGTCCCAGACCTGATAGATGAAAACTTATGCCAGATGCATGTGCATGCATGCCCAAAATCCCAGGAAGACACTGGAGAAGGGATCATGGTGTGGTCATCCCCCTTGAAGACTGATTTTTCACTTTCTGTCTCTCTGATGAGCACATGAACTCTATAGCAAAAATCTCTCTCTAAAAAAAAGGAAGAAATGGCTAAGTGTGTTGAGAAGGGTAATGTGAAAAATATTTGGAGAGTGGGAGTAGGAAGAATGAATAAACACAGCAGGGACTAATATTTGCTGCTGGCATGGAGATGGTTACCAAAGCAAAAGCCAGGAGATAACAATGAAGATATAGTCTAGTTTATGGCCATATCTACCCTCTAATCTGTAGCTGTTTATGTTATTTATTTAGTTAGTTAGAGGTTTTATTTATTTATTTTTTCTATAGAGTTTGTGCACTCATTGGAGAGATGGAGAGAGATGGAGAGAGGGAAAATGAGAAATGTTGAGGTCACACGTCCATGTGCCTGGCATGTTTCAGGACTCTGGGTCCAGGACTCGAACTGTCCCTTAACCATCACGCCATCTGCTGGCTCCAAGAACCATCCCATGTAGGTCTGGTTCAGGGAGGATTGGGCTTGACTTCTGTGTCACCCTCTGGACCTGGATGACTTGCCCCAGGCCAGCACCAAACACCTATGTCCTGGGTCAACCAGATGGCTGGTTGCCCTCAGAGCAAGTCTGGATGATTTCTTTTTTTCTTTTTCAATTTTTTTTTTTCTAGGACACATGCACTCTTTTATAAGAGCAAGTCTGGATCATTTCTTTTTTTCTTTTTCTATTTTTTTTTCTAGGACACATGCACTCTTTTATTAACATGAATGGATGTCTTGGTTTTGTTGCCTTTTATTTATTTATTTTTGCCCTCAACCTTGAATTTAAGGGTTCACAAAAGCTGAAGACCAGCAGGTGACACGGTGGTGAACGTGTTCCATTCCACATGGCTGACACCATGGTTTGAGTCACGGATTTGGTGGCTTGAAAATCACGCCAGGTGCGTGTGAGCGTGTGCCCCACATCTCAAAAGCAGAATGGAGGAGAAGAGATTGCAATATCGTCCTGGGGGTGATTTCTCTCTTCCCCTCTCTGTGTCTCTCTCCCCTTCTCTCTGTCTCTCTCTCCACTGAGTGCATATGCTTGAGAGCAAAAAAAAAAAAACCACTAAATAAATAAATAAGTAAACAAACAAAATATTAAACTTCGATGTCAGAAGCAGCTGTACCCTGAGGTCTTCCAGCTGGTGAAAGCAGAGTTCCCTTGCAGGATTATCATCGGACACTGAGGGAGCTCTCTCTCTCTCTCTCTCTCTCTCTCTGTCCTTGTTCCTCTCTCGGGGATGAAATCAATGGATGGATCTTGAGAAATTTATACAAAGTCTCGTATCTCACGCTCCCCTGGGAAGTCAAGTTTAGATGGTCTGGGAGAGGAGAGAGAATCCTCACTATCGATTCTGACTTTAATTTTCTTTTAATTGCCAGAGGGTGTGTGCCTTTGCCCAAGAGAGAGACAGAAAGAAAAAGGGGGAGGAAGCAAGCAGCTCCCCAGTGGGGTGTGGTCACGCTGCAATCCCTTCTCCTCCATTTCCCCATCATGTTGGGATTTTGGGTATGCGTGTGCATGTACGCAGCGTGTTTTTCAAGCCACCAGGGCCAGGATTTGAACTGTGGTCAGCCCTGTGGCTTCCTTAAGGTATAGACTATGAGGCCATTCCTTAACTATCTTTTCTTTTCTTGAGAGATTTTTTGCTATAGGATGTGTGGATATGCCAGAGAGAGAGAGACAGAAAGTGAGAACTCACCCCCCAGGGTTGATGGCCACACCGCAATCCCTTCTCCTCCATTCTCTCCTTAGGATTCTGAACATGCATGCTCACGGGCCAGGTGTGTTTTAACCACTGGGTCCGGGACTCAAACCTTGGCCAACTATGTGGGAGTCCAACGATGTAACTGTTACGCCATTTCTATCTTGAAAAACAAAATTCTAAAGTAAGTATTTCTGAAGGATACTCTTAAAACGTCACTGGAGGAGACCCAACCTGTGCTGTGGGGGTCAAGGCAGGTGGAGATCCCATGTGGCTGATGGGGTGGTTGAATACCCAGGCCCGGTATTAATGAAAAACATGCTGGGGGGTCCAGCAGTTGGTGTCATGGCTATGTCCCTGGACTTCCACATAGTTAACTGTGGTTCGAGTCCTGGACCCGGTGGCTTAAACTCACGCCGGTCATGTGTGCGTGCGTGCCCAAGATCCCGAGAGGAGAATGGAGGAGAAGGGATTGCGGCGTGGCCATCGCCCCTGGGGGGAGAGTTCTCGCTTTCTGTCTCTCTGTCTCTCTCTGTCTTTCTGGTGAGCACATATACCCCATATCAAAAACCTCTCCAATAACTAACTAAGTAACTAACTAAATAAATAAATTAAAAAAAGAAAGAGAACCACGCTGGGAGTGTGTGTGTGCTTGCCCAAACCCTCAGGCAGAGGGAGCTCTGGAGGACGGACCACTCTGTGACAATGCCTAACAGGACCTTCTGTGTTCCTCTCTTTCTCTCTCTGCCTCTTTCTTTCCCTGGCGACTGCATGCACCACTGGGAAAAATATTTCCGAAAAGTCATTATTGGATAAAAGAGGACCTTCAGGAATGGGTAATGGGGCCAGCAGGTGGCATGGCAGGTCAGCTGCTGGACTCGGAAGCTTGAAAAATCACGCCCGGCACGTGTGCGTGTGTGCCCAATCTCCCAGGAGGAGGAGAATGGAGGGGAAGGGATTACACGTGGCCATTCCCCTGGGGGGCGATTTCTCACTTTCCCTCTCTCCGTCTCTCTGTCTCTCTCAGGCTTGTGCATGCACCCTGTGGCAAAAACCTTTAAAAAAAAAAAAGGAAAAAGAAAAAGAATACGTAACACCTTCTGCTTACTCATGTCCAGCAATGATGTGAGGAGAATGACAGCTCGTGGGAATTCTCAGCCAAGTCCAAAGTCGTCTCCTTCTGCATCTTCGCTAGCATGTTGGGACCACCGAGCTCAGGGTCCCGCCAGGTCCTGCAGAGGCTCAGGCTCCATGTCTCCAACCAGCGTCCAGCTGTTCTCAGCCACGGGATCTGTGCTGCGTGGGATGGCACGGTGCCACGCGTGGCCTGCAGACAGAATAGGAGCGCATTTTGGTACTCAGAGGGCCTGAGCTGTAGGGAGCTGGAACGTCCCCGAGCTTCCCCTCTGCAGGCTGCCTGCCCATAACCCACAGCTGCGCCCGCATGTGTGGGTCTTGGGGGGAAACGGAAAAGCAATGGACCTCGGCAGAACTGTAACGTCATGCCCCGTGCAGAAAGGCAGGGCGGAGACGCAGGAAGGACGGATGCTGTGTGGATAAACGCACGTGATCTGTGCGTGGCTGGGCGGATGGGCGGATGGTGGTGGGAGAAGGACGCAGAGAAGACCAGCAGGAGAGGTTTCGGAAGCCAGAGAGAAATGAACGGTTGGAAGGAGATCAACTCTGGGGGCCAGCAGATGGCATGATGGCTAGCAAACTAAGGAGCCATCTCACCATGAGAAGAGGGTGGGTGCACCCGAGTGAGACTTGGCTGGGCGGTGTCTGTGGTCCAGACGTGAGTAATGGAAGGGCCAACAGGGAGATGGAAAAAGCAGGCGGAGTGAAGCCGTGGCAGGGCGGGTTGAACCCTCTCCCCGGAGCGCAGAGTCCGGTGAAGATGAGCGAGCAGCATTGCGTGTACGGTGAACACGGCTCGGGGGCGACACACGGTACCGTTTCCGACAGCTGTCTCTGGCCTCTACCATACGTGCTATTCCGGGCTTTGATTTTTTTCCTTGTCTTTTTTTCACACTAGCACTCTGGACTCCAATAAACATCAGTGTGCTCAACTCTATCTACCCTCCGTTTGTTTTTGTTTTTTTTTTTTTTGAGAGGTTTTTGCTATAGAGCGCATGCGCTTGTCAGAGAGACAGAGAGAGACAGAGAGACAGAAAGTGAGAAATCACCTCCCATGGGGGATGGCCACGCCGCAATCCCTTCTCCTCCATTCTCCTCTTGGGATTTTGGGCATGCTCGCATATGCACCCAGCATGAGTTTTAAGCTGCCAGATTCAGGACTCAAACAGCGGTCTTCTACATGGGAGTCCAGTGATATAACTACTGGTCCCCATAAATGGTTTAACATTGCTTCGATAGATAATGTCTTAGGACCCAGAGTAGTGTAGGAGGTAGGGTGCTGCTATGCAATACTGGAGTCACCTGGGAGAGCCAGGTTTTCTTTTGTAGATTTTTGCCATAAGGCATGTGTACTCATTGGAGAGACAGACAGAGAGACAGAGGGGAAGTGAAAAATCACCCCCTGGGGGTACGGCCATTGCACAATCCCTTCTTCTCTGTTTTCTTGGGATTTGGGGCACATATGCACATGTGCCTAGTGTGTTTTTCAAGCCGCTTGGTCTGGGATTCAAACCATGCAGTTGACCATGTATGTTCCAGCATTTTAACCTCTATGCCACCTTCTTGCCCTGAGAGGGCCATATTCGAATTTCAGCCTGACCTGAGCATATGGGGTTTGTTGTGATCCTGGCTGGCTGGGAGGCTGGTCAGAAGGATGCAGTGTGGTAAGACCCTGTCTCTGGCTTTTTCTCATGAAAGAAATAGACTTTAACAATGTTTAAAATAGTTCTTCATATAGTCACATGTTGATACCCATATCAGCATTATTTATATTTATTCTGTATTAGATTCTCTCTATCAACTAATCTGTAACATATGCACAAAGAATTTTTTTTTTTTTTTTGCCATACAGCACTTGAGTGAGCCAGAAAGAGACAGAGAGACAGAGAGGGAAAGTGAGAAATCACCCATCCAAGGGAGAGTGGCCATGTTTGAATGTCCAAAGTCCCAGGAGGGGATTGAAGAGGAGATTATGGCATAGGCATGGGGGGGGGGTGATTTCTCAGGTTCTGTCTTAAAGAAATGCACTCATTTATCTAGTCTATGGCTGATCTCAGCCTTGCTTGTCAACCCATCTGTTCTTGCTCGAGGGTGGGAATAAAGGCCCCACAGAAGAATGTCAGGAGTGAAATCCCAAAGCAACAGATGGCGTAATGGTTGCCTTGCCAGACTCCCACTTGTCAACCACGGTTCAAGTCCCGGACCTGGAGGCTTAAACTCACGCCGGGTGCGTGTGCGTGCGTGCCCAAGATCCCGAGAGGAGAATGGAGGAGAAGGGATTGCAGTGTGGCCATCCCCCCTGGGGGGTGATTTCTCGCTTTTTGTCTCTCTGTCTCTCTCTGTCTGTTTGGTGCGTACATGCACCCAATGGCAAAAATCTGTCTCTTACGAAAAAGACAAGAAGAAGAAGAAGAAGAAGAAGAAGAAGAAGAAGAAGAAGAAGAAGAAGAAGAAGAAGAAAAGGAAGAAATACCAAAGAGTGCAATCATTTTCTAACTGACATGGCAGGCCCTAACATTTCTTCTGCCTCTGGGCCCTGGACCCTTTCCTCCCCGGCTGAGCTTGTCTGTCCCAATAGCTACAGTTACCAGAGTTCTCCTGGAGCACCCGAGGTCTCTAAAGAATGCTGAACCCAGTGAGTCAGAAGCAGGAACTGGAAACAAAGACTCATTCTTCATGGTTGGGTCCCTGCTTCTCCCGTGTGTTGAAAGCCCAGTGCTTTTCTTCCATTCCGCGTTTTTATCTGCGTGAGCAAAACCAGCCCCGAACCACAGCCCGGGCCGCAGACCGTGCCAGGCAGTGAGGTCAGCCTCGAAACGCATTTGCCAAAGGGGTTGGGTTGCTGGGCTCTTTCACTACAGTTAGAAAGCTAACGTTTGCTTTTTTTTTTTTTTTTTTAAAAATTTTTTTTTTTTTTTTTTTTTTATATTTTTTTTTTTTTTTGATGGTTTAATTTGACCAGAGAGAGACAGACAGAGAGGGAAAGTTAGAAAGCATGGTGCCAGGTCCGGGACTTGAACTGTGGTTAGCTATGTCGAGAGTCCAGCCCCTTAGCCGCCATGCCACCTGCTGGCCTTTAGGGTGTAGTCCTTCCTTTCTTTTTAAAGAATTATTTATTTGGGACCAGCAGTGGGCATGATGACAGTGTCTCTGGATTCTCATGTAGTCTATGGCAGTTCGAGTCCCGGACCCGGTGGCTTAAACTCACGCCGGGCGTGTGTGCGTGCGTGCCTAAGATCCCGAGAGGAGAATGGAGGAGAAGGGATTGCAGTGTGGCCATTCCCCTGGAGTTGATTTTTCACTGTCCTCTTTCTCTGTCTCTGATGAGCTCATACACTCTCTAGCAAAAACAAAAACAAAAGAAAAACTCATAAAAAACAAAAGCCTACTTGCAAAACTCATGCTCCTGCTAGAATTAAAGTATGCCCTTATTTTGATGCAATATCTATTTTAGAGATTTTGTTATAGGGTACATGCACTCACCAGAGAGAGAGAGAGAGACGGACAGACAGAAAGTGAGAAATCACCCCGCCCCCGCCCCCAGGAGGGATGGCCACGCCGCAATCCCTTCTCCTCCATTGTCCTCTTGGGATCTTGGGCACACCTGCACACGT
>NW_006204933.1:351965-356362 GCF_000334495.1 Tupaia belangeri chinensis
TAGGGTACATGCACTCACCAGAGAGAGAGAGAGAGAGATGGAGAGACAGAAAGTGAGAAATCACCCCCCCCCCCCAGGAGGGATGGCCACGCCGCAATCCCTTCTCCTCCATTGTCCTCTTGGGATCTTGGGCACACATGCACACGTGCCCAGCATGAGTTTAATCCACTGGGTCCGGGTCTTGAACCACAGTCGACTACATGGGAGTCCAGTGACATAGCCATTACGCCAACTGCTGGTCCCAAAATAGATTTATTTATTTTTTAATCAGCTAAGGGAATTCAGTGAGTTCCAGTAGAATTAACGTAAGGCTGTCATGTCCTATGACTTGGTTTTCAGATTTTTATAAGTGAATTGGGTCCTTCTGCTCCAAAAAAAACCATAAGTTGAACAGCCTAAAATTAATTTTTTTAGTTTTGAGGTCAATGTGAGACTTTTTTTTTTTTTTTTAAGAGAGATTTTTTTCTATAGGGAATGTGCACTTGTCAGAGACAAAGAGACAGAGATAAAGTGAGAAATCACCTCCCAGGGGGATGGCCACACCACAATCCCTTCTCTGCATTCTCTTCCCGGGATCTTGGGCACGCACGCACACGCGCCCGGCATGAGTTTAAGCCACTGGGTCCGGGACTCGAACTGCAGTCGACTACATGGGAGTCCAGCAACATAGCTGTTACACCAACTGCTGGTCCCCAAATAAAATAATTCTTATAGGGCGCGTGTGCTCACCAGACAGAGAGAGACAGAGAAACAGAAAGCGAGAAATCACCCCCCAGGGGGGAATAAAATAATTCTTAAAAGAAAAGGAAAGAAATTCAGGGGCCAGCAGGTGCCACAGAAGTTAAGACAGCTGGATTCCACATGGACATTGTGTGGTTCGAGTCCCAGACCCGGCAGCTTGAGAAACACACTGGGTTTCTGAATGAGCATGTTCGTGTGTGCTCAACACCCAAGGGAAGAGCAGGGGAAGGGATTGTGGCATGGCCATTCCCCCAGAGGATGGTTTCTCTCTTTCTCATCCTCCTTCTCTCTGTCTCTCTGGTGAACGTACATGTCCTACAGGAAAAAAAAAGAAGAGTGAAAAGAGCTGTATTGGTGATGTTCTAGCTTATTGTGTTGGGAACCCGCGTGCATGCAATAGGGTTCTCCCTGCTTAAAGGAATGTGATTTTTGTTTTTGTTTTTGTATTTGAATAACTTTGTTGAAAGGGCTATCTCTTTGTACCAAAACACACCGATGGTTGGTTAGGTTACCTCTCCCAGCTCAGAATGAACCCTGCTGTATTCAAACTATTGACATATGTCAACCTTTCGGGAAAACACGAATGTTACCCATACAATGTTTACAGAAGGAACCTGATTTTCCCGGGATAATGGGAAGAAAGTCATATCCCCTACTTTTCATTTTCTTTTGTTTTTTTAAAGAATTTTTCATCTTGGCGGCAGCAGCATAATCCAGCCTGGTTCAAGTCCCAGACACGCTTGAAAATCATGCGGGGGTGCTTGTGCGTGTGGTTGAGGTGCTGGACTCCCACATGGCCCACCATGGTCCGAGTCCTGGACCTGGTGGCTTTCTCTCTGTCTCCCTCACTGTTCAAATGACGAAAATAATAATAACCACAAATAAAATGAAATAAACAATTGTTTTAAAAAGAGATTTTGGTCTTAGGGTACGTGCGCTCACCGGGGAGTGAGAACAGATGGGGACAGTGAGAGAGAAAGTGAGAAATCCCACCACCAGCAGGGATGGCCCTGCTGCAACCCTTTCTCCTCCACTCTTGTCCCGGAATTTTGGGCACGCACGCATACGTGCCCGGGGTCATTTTCAAGCCACCGAGTCCGGGATTCGAACCACAGTCGGCCATGTGGGAGTCTAGCAACGTTATCATACGCTGTCTGCTGCTTTTCTAAAGCTCTCAGTACAAAGGATTGCACCCGGGGGCACTTCCACCGTGGAAATTCTGTCTCTCACAATTCTCTAGGCTGTAAGTCCAAGGTCTGGGGGAGGCAAGGGTGGCCCCTCCTGAGTCCTCTGTCCTGGGCGTGGAGACGCCGTCTCCTCCCCGCGTCCTCACGTGGCCGTCCCCCGTGTGTGTCTGTGTCCTCATCCAGACTCCTGTAGGATGACTCCATTTCTACTGGCCCGAGACCCACCCTACTGACCTCATCTCAATGTAACTAATTACATGTGCGATGGTCCGTTTCCCAGAGACTCACAGCCTTAGGTATTCGAGACGCTGCCTTCAAAAACTCAACACTGTGTGGGGGAAGAGGAGGGCAGAATTCCGCTCCGAGCATTGCTTTCAGAGAAGTTTTAATCCAGGGGGGAGGTACTCAAGCAGGTAACTTAAGACTATTTCTAGAAAGTTCTACAAAATGGGACGGGTCTTTGCCTCTGGTTCTTTCCGTAGCAGTGTCCCAGCGATCAGAAGAAAAGTATTTGGAATAGAGCCAGTCCTTGGAAAATTTCCCCGAGCAATGCTTCTCTGAAGATAGTTCTGGCATGATGGTCTTTCTGCGTGGTGCACCAAGCCGGCCAACCCTTAAACTGGTGCATACAGGAGCCAGCAGCTGGAGGTGTGGTTATAGCACTAGACACTCCTACGGTCAACTGTGGTTCGAGTCCCGGAGCTGGTGGCTTCAAAATCACCCTGGGTGTGTGTGTGTGTGTGTGTGCCCATGTGTGTGTGCCCAAAATCCCAGGAGGAGAATGGAGGAGAAGGGATTGCAGTGTGGCCATTGCCTTGGGAGTGATTTCTCACTTTCCCTCTCACTGTCTCTGTCTCTCTCTCTCTGGTGAGCACATGCACCCTAAAGGCATAAAGCTCTAACCAAAGCGAAAAAAAAAAAAAGAAAGATGGTTACTCCTAGGGGAAAATAGGGTGTCAAGTGGTGAAGGTGCTGGACTCCCACATAGTCCGATGTGGTTCAAGTCCCAGACACACTTGAAAATCACACGGGCATGTGTGTGTGTGTGTGTGTGTGTGTGTGTGTACCCAAAATCCTGAGAGGAGAATGGAGAAGGGATTGCTGCATGGCCATCCCCCCGGGGGGTGATTCCTCCCTTTTCCTCTCTGTGTCTCTCTGGCAAGTGCACGTATCCTGTAGCAAAAACTTAAAAACAAAACAAAACAAAACAGTAAGGGTTGACAGGTGGTGGAGTGGTTAAGGCGCCGGACTCCCACATGGCCAACTGCAGTTCAAGTCTCAGACCTGGCAGCTTGCTTTCCCACTTTCTCTCTCTCTCTCTCTGTGTCTCTCTGGTTGAATTAAAAATAGAATAATAATGAATGCAATGAAATACAATCATTCTGCAAAGAAATAGACCTAATCTATATGTCGAAGACCTCAGATGGTTACTTGCAGTCATCTTGAAGTAGTAGAGCCTCAGAAAAGTCCTACTCGGAGGGTAAAACACGTAGGGTTTTGCATAACGTGTGTTGAGGAGGCTGCTGTGTGTCAGCTGCACCGAGTCACCTGGAGACAGGGTTGACCTGCAGTTCCCCGGGGGGCTGCGTCTGGGCAGATCGGAACTTGCACTTTCTTGTAGAAGCTGAGCCTTTTTCCAAGCACGCTGGTGAACCTTTGCAACTAAACCCTCCCCAGGGTGGAGTGAATGTGTGAGAGAAACCTCCTTCAGCTCCATGTGCAATTCAAGCCACATTTTCTGGTATTTCCCAGGGAGTGTTGGAAGGGCCGCATTTTCTGAGGGAGACCGGGCTTCTCTCAGTAGTTGAAGAGTTGAGGATTTCTTCAGGGGCTCCTCACACACGTATCATTGCTCTTGTTCAAATTCATCGGTTGAACTATGTTGCTATAGGCCGTGTGCGCTCGCCAGCCAGACAGAGAGAGACAGAGAGACAGAGTGCGAGAAATCACCCCCCAGGGGGGATGGCCACGCCACAATCCCTTCTCCTCCATTCTCCTCTCGGGATCTTGGGCACACACGCACACGCGCCCGGTGTGAGTTTCAGCCACCAGGTCGGGGACGCGAACCGCAGTCGACTACGTGGGAGTCCAGCGACATAGCCATGACGCCAACTGCTGGTCCTGTCCAGTTTGATTTTTTTTTTAAATGTTTAGAGCTCCAATGGCAGACGCACATTCCTTGAAATGTCTCCCTTCGTTTCGTATCAGTATAGATGCCGGTGTGCATACATGCCTTCATACGCACATAGCCGTATACTTGCATATGCAGTAGACATGTGTACATACGCAAATCTATGTCTAGCTCATCACTATGTATGTCTATTTCTCCTTCTCTGTCTTTTTTATTTTTCGATACTTTTCGCTATAGAGCGCATGTGCTCAGTGGAGAGACAGAGACAGACAGAGAGACAGAAAGCGAGAAATCACCCATCGGGGGGATAGCCACGCCGCAATCCCTTCTCCTCCATC
>NW_006204933.1:357252-358100 GCF_000334495.1 Tupaia belangeri chinensis
ATCCAGGTCTTTAACCATGATAGGCCGTGTGGGAGTCCACTGCCTTCCCCACCACGCCACCTGCTGGTCTCCTTCGTGACATTTTTATGCCTAGTACCTGTCACAGTATTCACCACACAGTAGATGTTTTCTATAGACGGATTTATCTATTTATGAGTTTTTGCAATAGGGCAGGTGCACTTCCTGGAGAGAGAGAAAGGAGAGAGAAGGAAAGAGGGAAATCACCCCCCAGGAGGGATGGCCACACTGCAGTTCCTTCTCTGCCGTTCTTCTCCTACGATTGTGGGCACACACGCACACACGCCTGGCATGATCTTTGAGCTGTTAGGCCCAGGATTTGAACTATGTTGCTATAGGCCGTGTGCGCTGGCCAGCCAGACAGAGAGAGACAGCACCCCTCCCAGAGTCTCCATGCCACGCTCCACCCCTGCCCCAGCCAGTCCTAACCATGGGCAAAGGCGCAGCCAATGGTGTTTAGGATGTGTCTCAGGCACGCTCTCGTTCTCTCCTGGAGGCGCAGCTCAGCGAGAAGCAACACTTCACCACCATCTGCCACACTGTCTTCTCTTGAAAACGCGACAAAACACAGGGCCAGCAGATTACGTCATGGTTACGTCGCTGGACTCCCACGTGACTGGCCACAGTTCGAGTCCTGACCTGGCAGCTTGAAGCTCACGCCGGGCGTGTGTGCGTGCGTGCGTGCCCAAGATCCCGAGAGGAGAATGGAGGAGAAGGGATTGCGGTGTGGCCATCCCCTCTGGGGGGTGATTTCTCACCTTCCCTCCCTCTGCGTCTGTCTCTGTGAACATGATATGTGTTTTAGCTCTGAGTGTGTTTGTGTTTTGTTT
>NW_006204933.1:358286-384331 GCF_000334495.1 Tupaia belangeri chinensis
TGTGTGTGTGTGTGTGTGTGTGTACCCAAAATCCTGAGAGGAGAATGGAGAAGGGATTGCTGCATGGCCATCCCCCCGGGGGGTGATTCCTCCCTTTTCCTCTCTGTGTCTCTCTGGCAAGTGCACGTATCCTGTAGCAAAAACTTAAAAACAAAACAAAACAAAATAGTAAGGGTTGACAGGTGGTGGAGTGGTTAAGGCGCCGGACTCCCACATGGCCAACTGCAGTTCAAGTCTCAGACCTGGCAGCTTGCTTTCCCACTTTCTCTCTCTCTCTCTCTGTGTCTCTCTGGTTGAATTAAAAATAGAATAATAATGAATGCAATGAAATACAATCATTCTGCAAAGAAATAGACCTAATCTATATGTCGAAGACCTCAGATGGTTACTTGCAGTCATCTTGAAGTAGTAGAGCCTCAGAAAAGTCCTACTCGGAGGGTAAAACACGTAGGGTTTTGCATAACGTGTGTTGAGGAGGCTGCTGTGTGTCAGCTGCACCGAGTCACCTGGAGACAGGGTTGACCTGCAGTTCCCCGGGGGGCTGCGTCTGGGCAGATCGGAACTTGCACTTTCTTGTAGAAGCTGAGCCTTTTTCCAAGCACGCTGGTGAACCTTTGCAACTAAACCCTCCCCAGGGTGGAGTGAATGTGTGAGAGAAACCTCCTTCAGCTCCATGTGCAATTCAAGCCACATTTTCTGGTATTTCCCAGGGAGTGTTGGAAGGGCCGCATTTTCTGAGGGAGACCGGGCTTCTCTCAGTAGTTGAAGAGTTGAGGATTTCTTCAGGGGCTCCTCACACACGTATCATTGCTCTTGTTCAAATTCATCGGTTGAACTATGTTGCTATAGGCCGTGTGCGCTCGCCAGCCAGACAGAGAGAGACAGAGAGACAGAGTGCGAGAAATCACCCCCCAGGGGGGATGGCCACGCCACAATCCCTTCTCCTCCATTCTCCTCTCGGGATCTTGGGCACACACGCACACGCGCCCGGTGTGAGTTTCAGCCACCAGGTCGGGGACGCGAACCGCAGTCGACTACGTGGGAGTCCAGCGACATAGCCATGACGCCAACTGCTGGTCCTGTCCAGTTTGATTTTTTTTTTAAATGTTTAGAGCTCCAATGGCAGACGCACATTCCTTGAAATGTCTCCCTTCGTTTCGTATCAGTATAGATGCCGGTGTGCATAGATGCGTTCATACGCATGCAGCCGCATACTTGCATATGCAGTAGACGTGTACATACATGTCTATGTCTAGCTCATCACTATGTATGTCTATTTCCCTACCTCTGTCTTTTTTATTTTTCGATACTTTTTGCTATAGGGTGCATGTGCTCAGTGGAGAGACAGAGACAGACAGAGAGACAGAAAGCGAGAAATCACCCCCCAGGGAGGATGGCCACGCCGCAATCCCTTCTCCTCCATTCTCCTCTCGGGATCTCGGGCATGCACGTACACGCGCCTGGCGTGGTTTTCAAGCCACCGGGTCTAGGCCTCGAACCATGGTTGACCGTGTGGAAGCCTAGGACCTTAACCACCGCACCACCTGCTGGCCCCTCCCTATCTCTCTGTTTGCCTCTATCTCTCTGTCTTTCTCTCTCTCTCTTTCTCACTCCATCTGCTATGGGTTGTGTTTCTCTAGAGAATTTTAACAAGTACCCAGCCCCAACAAGACTGAAAACAAAATGAAACCAGAAAACCGCACAGGGCCACCCACCGTGACACACCTGCCACTGCTGGGCTGTCGGGGAAGTCCCGGCTCATTATTGAACGTCTTTCTGTGCAAAGACGCGTCAGGATTTTCCCGACGACCTAATTCATGGTTGGGACGCGGCCATGGAATGAACCACCCGAGAGGCCTAGCCGAGCAGCTCTGGGTAAACACAGCCCAGACAAGACACAGCACGCAACAGCTCCCCGCCATCCGAGCCCACGACCCACCTGGCTCCAGGGACGGCTTGTTCACGGGCTCTCCGAGAAAGGCCCGAACACGTCAGCCACAGCTGGCCCCGTGCAGTCTGCAAGTGGATGTGTCTAGACACGTGTCTGAGTTCCTCCGTGTCGGAAAGCCCCTTTCTGTGGGCATGGGGTTTTCTGGTACACGTTTCTTGCACAAGGTCCCAGATGCCTGACTTTTTCTAACTGGGAGGTCAGGATAAATGACTTTATTGCTCTATTTTTAAGCACTTATTTATTATTATTCTTTTTTAGAGGTTTTTGCTATAGGGCACGTGCACTCACCAGATAGACAGAGAGAGACAGAGAGACAGGAAGTGAGAAATCACTCCCCAGGGGGAATGGCCACGCCGCAATCCCCTCTCCTCCATTCTCCTCTTGGGATCTTGGGTATGCACGCACCTGCGCCCGGCGTGAGTTTTAAGCCACCGGGTCCGGGACTTGAACCGTAGTCAACTACATGGGAGTCCAGCGCCATAGCCATTATGCTAACTGCTGGTCCCTAAGCATTTATTTTTGAAAAAGAATTACTTAATCCCTGGTGACTTTTTCTTTAGTCTCATTGACTTCATTTATGATGATGAGTTTTTAATTTGCTATAGAGCGTGTGCACCCAGCAGAGAGAGACAGAAAGAGAGACAGAGAGAGAGAGAGAGAGAGGGAAAGTGAGAAAGCAAGCCGCCAGGTCCAGGACTTGAACCACGGCCGGTCATGTGGGAGTCCAGCATTTGACCCTCATGCCACCTGCTGGCCCCTGATAAATGACCTTTATTAAGAGAAGCCTGTAGAGGTCAGGCGGTGAGTGAGCTCTCTCAGGATCCCATCCCGGGGCCGGCCTGCGGCCTGGTGGTTAAGGCAGCCGGCTCCCTTGTGGCCGGCTGTGCGGGCGAGTCCCACAGCCAGCAGGTTGAGAAGCACTCTGGACCGCAAAGGAGGGGAAATGGACGCGGAGGGGTTGCTTTCTCACGTTCCCCTCCCCTTTCCCCAGCTCTGCCTAGCACACTCACACCACGTTCAAATTACAAAAACAAACACAGGGAGCAGCAGTTGGTGTAATGGCTTCGTCGCTGGACTCCCACATAGTCGACCGCAGTCCGAGTCCCGGACCCTGTGGCTTAAACTCAGGCCGGGCACGTGTGCGTGCGTGCCCAAGATCCCGAGAGGAGAATGGAGGAGAAGGGATTGCGGCGTGACCATCCCCCCTGGAGGGTGATTTCTCGCTTTCTGTCTCTCTGTCTCTGTCTTTCTGGAGAGCACACGTGCCCTATAGCAAAAGCCTCTCCAAAAACAAAACCAAACCAAAACAGGGACCAGGAGACGGGGTACTGGCTACATAACTGGACTCCCACGTAGTCACCTGAGGTTTGCGTCCCGGACCCGGTGGCCTCACGCTCAACCCAGGTGCATATGCGAGTGTGCCCCTGCTCCCGTGAGGAGAATGGGGTGCATGCGTGTCTTGAAAAGCCATAAGGCTGTGCCCTAGAGGTGCACAGGGATTGAACATAAATACGGAATTACAAGAGAATACAGGGAATTCTCTCCCACCTTGTAAGTCAGTCCGCCCACCGTCCTCCTAAGCAGAAAAGCCCCCCATGCCTCTTCATCCGATCCGGCACCAGCACGCCAGCCCGGGACCTGGAACCCGTGTAAAGAGAACTGAAGGTTGCTGAAATCCCGTGCCAAGCGAGGGCGAAATCAGGCCTGAACAGCGGCCCGGACGCCATCATCAGCAATTTAAACTTTATCTTGCCTAGCTTCGCCTGCCAAAACGTTTCCGAGGAGCAATTACAGCAGTTTCTCTAGCCAACGCTGGGAGGAGGGGACCTCAAGAATGTTCACCGGACGGAGAGCTCTGGGGAGCGTGCGGTGCTCTCGGCTGAGGTCTTGAGGAGGACCCCAAACGTAGGCAATTCTTCGCGTAGCAGCCACGATGGTTTTTTTTTTCTTTTTAAAAAGGTTTTTGCTATAGGGTACATGTACTCGTGAGAGAGACAGACAGACAGAGAGACAGAAAGCAAGAAATACCCCCCAGGGGGATGGCCATGTTGCAATCCCTTCTCCTCCATTCTCCTCTCGGGATCTTGGGCACGCACTCCCGGTGTAAGTTTTAAGCTGGGTCCGGGACTCAAACCACGGTTGAGTACGTGAGAGTTCAGCAATGTAAGCATTACCATAATTCCATTTGCTGGTCCTTTTCTTTTCTTTTCTTTTCTTTTTTCTTTTCTTTTCTTTTCTTTTCTTTTCTTTTCTTTTCTTTTCTTTTCTTTTTTTTCCTTTTCTTTCCTTTTCTTTCCTTTTCTTTCTCCTCTCTCTCTCTCTCTCTCTCATTCCCCCCCCCGTGCTCTGCTCTCCCCCCCCCCCTCTCTTAAGCTTTTTGCTGTAGGGTGCAGGTGCTCACTGGAGGGAGACAGAAAGAGGGGCCGTGAGAAATCATCCCCCAGAGCGGATAGCTATGCTGCAATCCCCTCTCCTCCATTCGTCCCTCTGGGCATGCGTACTTATGCACAGGGTGAGATTTACAAGCTGCCGGGTTCGGGACTCACACTGCGGTCTACCACGTGTGAGTCTAGTGCCTTAACCACTCAGCTATGTAAAACGCCACCTGCTGGCACCAGTTCAGTTTTTAATTTTTTGAGGAATGTCCACCCTCTGTTCCATAAGAGCTGCATTAATTTGCATCGCCACCAAAACTCTGCCCGGGGTGCCGTCTGTCCACATCCTGGTTAAGATGGTTAAAGGACTTGCTTGTCTTTCGACTTCATATTTTCATTTTTGCTAGATAGTGTGTGCATTTATGAGAGAGAGAGCGCGACCCCCTCTGGGGGACATGGTTACGGTGCAATCCCTTTCCCCCATTTCTCCATCCCATCAAGTCTGCGGCTTGCACACAAACGTACCTACCATGGTTTTCCAGCTGCTGGGGCTGAGACTGGCCTTCTTTTTCTTCTTCTTCTTCAGAGATTTTTGCTATAGGGCATGTGCACTTGCCAGAGAGGCAGAGAGACAGAAAGCAAGAAATCACCCTCCAGGCTGGAAGGCCACACCGCAATCCCTTCACTTCCATGCTCCTCTTGGGATTCGGGGCACGTATGCACACACGTCTGGAGTGAGTTTCAAATCGCCGGGTCCAGGCCTCGAACCGCTGTTGACCGTGAGGGAGTCCAGCCCCTTAATCACTGCACCACCTGCGAGCCCTGGGAGCTGGTTTCTCATACACAGAGCTTCACCACTGTGTTCCAGGGCCAACCCCTCTGTCCCCTCTTCACCCTGCATACCTTACTGTGTTACAGGCTTTGAGCAAAGCCAGCCCGAGCCTCGCGAAGACGGGGTGTATGAGCTCCCCTGAGATTTTTTTTTTTTTTGAGAGGTTTTTGCTCCAGGATGCATGCGCTTGCCAGACACACAGAGAGAGAGACAGAGAGACAGAAAGTGAGAAATCACCCCCCAGGGAGGATGGCCACACCACAATCCCTTCTCCTCCATTCTCCTCTCGTGATCTTGGGCACGCACACACACGAGCCCAGTGTGAGGTTAAGCCACCAAGTATGGGACTCGAACCACGGTTGACTACATGGGAGTCCAGCGACATAGCCATTACGCCAACTGCTGGTCCCATGAGCTCCCCTGAGATTCGGAAGTGCGGATGGCTGGCTGGAGGGTGTTGCCTTTTCCCTGGTCTCCTTTGCCTTTGGCTTCTCGGTTCTGTCAGCAGCTGTTTTTGCTGAGAATGACACTCGGTCCCATGCCGATGGTGACTTGGCGGTCCACCACGCTCGCATGAAATACCGTTTCCTCCTGTCGTCCTGGTCAGGCGCTGACACGGCCAATCCCATTTCTGTCCTACCTGACACATGGCCTGCTGTGCTGGGGAATTTCTTCCTGGAGGTACGGACCGTGCTCGGTGTGCACACGCATCTGGGGTTTTCCACCCGTTGGACGGTCCCGCCTAGCATCTGCACGAGCCTCGGGACGGCCGGGGTGCGCATGAACGAGCTGTCACGGAGCGCGTCTACCCAGCTTCTGTGAGCCCGCGCACGGGACATCATTCTTGGCCCCTTCGCCTGCTTCTCTTTTTTCCATACCACAATGCTTCATTTGTCAGCGGACAGCATTTCAGTAAGAGCACACCACACCACGTCTGTGTGCTAAAACAGTTCATTTATTTCTTTAGCATGTCGGATGGTGTTGGATGGCTCCTCACGGGCTTACGTGACAGAGAGGACATTGTCTCTGTCTACAAATGATCAAATTTAGGCGCCGGCAACTGGCGTGGTGGTGAGGGTGCTGGACTCCCACGCGGCTGACTGCAGCTCGAGTCCCAGACCCAGTGGTCTGAAAATCATGATGGGCGCGTGTGCGTGCGTGCTCAAAACCCCGAGTGGAGACTGGAGGAGAAGGGATTGCAGCATGGCCATCCCCCCTGGGGGGTGATTTCTCACTTTTCCTGCTGTTTGCCTCTCTCTAGTGAGCACACACGCCTTATGGTAAAAACACAACAAACAAAACATAGTCAAAATGTTGTAGGGACCAGCAGTTGGCGTAATGACAGTGTCGCTGGACTCCCATGTAGCCGACTGTGGTTCGAGTCCTGGACCCGGTGGCTTAAACTCACGCCGGGAGCGTGTGCGTGCGTGCCCAAGATCCCGAGAGGAGAATAGGGGAGAACGGATTGTGGTGTGGCCATCCCCCCTGGGGGGTGATTTCTCGCTTTCTGTTTCTCTGTCTCTTTCTGGTGAGTGCATACACCCTGTTTTTTAAATTTTTATTTTTTTAATTTATGTATCCATTCATTTATTTATCTTGCCATAGGAAATGTGGGCTTGTTGGAGACACGGCATCATCCAGGGGGATGGCCACAGTGCAATCCCTTCTTCTCCATTTTCCTCCCGGGGTTTTGGGTACAGATGCACATGCATCTGGCATGGGTTTCAAGTCAGCAGATCCAGGACTCGAAGCACAGTCAGCCTGGATGGTGGCAGGTGTGTGAGCATGCCAATGCTACGGAAATCCTAGAACACAAAGCCAGGACCTTCGGACACGAGTCCAGTGGGATTAGCCCTGGACTATCACCTGGTTTTGTGTTTACATTTCCCATGATTCCTTTCACAAAATGAAAACAAAGAAAAAAACCAAAAAATTGAAGTTACTCAGACTCCGCCTCCCTCCGTCCTGCGCTGGAAACGCCCCTGTTTCCATGTCGGTGGTCAGTCTGCATTCCCTCGGAATCATGCTGGAGTTTCCTGCATGTTTTATTCTCAGATGGGCTCATTTTTCCGAATGATGCTGAGGATTTTCCCTTTAAATCGGGAGAGGCTCACCCTGAGAGGATTCTGGCATTTTTCCAGGGCTGCCTCTAATATGTTCCATAAGTTATATCTGATAACTGCTACCCAAAGCATTGGTGTAGACACTGACACAAACAGGTCTTTGAATGACTGTGTAAACAACCCCAGTGAAAAAAACACAGACCCGCAAACACTGCTGTCATCACTAGAGGAAAAGCATCGGCCGCACGGCGTGTGCATGGAGACTGGAGGAGAAGGGATTGCAGCATGGCCATCCCCCCTGGGGGGTGATTTCTCACTTTTCCTGCTGTTTGCCTCTCTCTAGTGAGCACACACGCCTTATGGTAAAAACACAACAAACAAAACATAGTCAAAATGTTGTAGGGACCAGCAGTTGGCGTAATGACAGTGTCGCTGGACTCCCATGTAGCCGACTGTGGTTCGAGTCCTGGACCCGGTGGCTTAAACTCACGCCGGGAGCGTGTGCGTGCGTGCCCAAGATCCCAAGAGGAGAATGGAGGAGAAGGGATTGCGGCATGGCCATCCCCCCTGGGGGGTGATTTCTCGCTTTCTGTTTCTCTGTCTCTTTCTGGTGAGTGCATACACCCTGTTTTTTAAATTTTTATTTTTTTAATTTATGTATCCATTCATTTATTTATCTTGCCATAGGAAATGTGGGCTTGTTGGAGACACGGCATCATCCAGGGGGATGGCCACAGTGCAATCCCTTCTTCTCCATTTTCCTCCCGGGGTTTTGGGTACAGATGCACATGCATCTGGCATGGGTTTCAAGTCAGCAGATCCAGGACTCGAAGCACAGTCAGCCTGGATGGTGGCAGGTGTGTGAGCATGCCAATGCTACGGAAATCCTAGAACACAAAGCCAGGACCTTCGGACACGAGTCCAGTGGGATTAGCCCTGGACTATCACCTGGTTTTGTGTTTACATTTCCCATGATTCCTTTCACAAAATGAAAACAAAGAAAAAAACCAAAAAATTGAAGTTACTCAGACTCCGCCTCCCTCCGTCCTGCGCTGGAAACGCCCCTGTTTCCATGTCGGTGGTCAGTCTGCATTCCCTCGGAATCATGCTGGAGTTTCCTGCATGTTTTATTCTCAGATGGGCTCATTTTTCCGAATGATGCTGAGGATTTTCCCTTTAAATCGGGAGAGGCTCACCCTGAGAGGATTCTGGCATTTTTCCAGGGCTGCCTCTAATATGTTCCATAAGTTATATCTGATAACTGCTACCCAAAGCATTGGTGTAGACACTGACACAAACAGGTCTTTGAATGACTGTGTAAACAACCCCAGTGAAAAAAACACAGACCCGCAAACACTGCTGTCATCACTAGAGGAAAAGCATCGGCCGCACGGCGTGTGCACATTTAGTCTAGTGCAAATACCCTTAGGAAACAGTATGATGGTGCTGGCGGGTGCCGTGGTGGTTAAGGCACTGCACTCCCATGTGGCTGACCACGGTTCAAGTCCCGGACCTGGCAGTTTGCTTTCTCACTATCCCTCTCTCTCTGCTTCTCTCTGGTCATATTAAAAAGATAATAATGATAAAAAAATTAAGTAAAGTAATTGTTTTTTTTAAAAAACACTATGATATATTACATAATATATAACATTTAATAAATATAAAAAAATAGTATATAAGAGCCAATTATTTTTCAGAGATTTTTGCTATAGGGTGCATGAACTCACCAGAGAGACAGAGTGAGACAGAAGTGAGAAATCATCCCCCCCGGGGAGATGGCCACGTCACAATCTCTTTGGCTCCACTTTCCTCTCGGAATTTTGGGCATGCATGCACAGGTACCCAGCATGCTTTTTTTTTTTTTTTAAGATAAATTTTTGCTATAGGGTGCATGAACTCACCAGAGAGACAGAGTGAGACAGAAGTGAGAAATCATCCCCCAGAAGGAATGGCTATGCTACAATTCCTTCTCCTCCATTCTCCTCTTGGGATCTTGGGCATGCACACACACGCACATGCACCTAGCATGGATTTCAAACTGCCAGGTCCAGGATTTGAACTGCAGTTGAGCATGTGGGAGTCCAGCAACCTAACCACTATGCCACCTGCTGGCTCCTATAACAGCAAATTTTGATTGCTGAAATTGAGTGCGTTGACCAATAATAATAACAAGGTTATTTGTTATGGGAATTTGGGGGCAAAACCATACAGGAAACAATGACAGTTTAACTCTAATAGCAGCTCGGGCCAGCAGGTGGCAGGGAGGTTAAGGTGGCTGGATTCCACATGGCTGACTGCATGGTTTGAGTCTCAGACCCGCTGGCTTGAAAAATCACACCAGGCACATGTGCACGCATGCTCAAGACCCCAAGAGGAGAATGGAGAAGGAATTGTGATTTAAATAGTTTATATACTTATAAATATTAAAATATTGCGGCCAGCAGGTGGCATGGTAATTAAAGATGCTGGACTCCCACATGGCTGACCATGGTTCTAGTCCTGGACCTGGCAGCTTGCTTTCTCACTTTCCCTCTCTTTCTCTCTTTCTCTGATCAAACTGGAAAGTAATAGTAATCACAATAAATAAAGTTAAATAAAATAACTTAAAGAAATGAAATATTAAAAATCGTGTAAGAAAGTGACTTATTGCTCATAGATTTGAAAATTAAAAGTTTAGAAATGTTTAGAGAAGGAGGCAAACACGGAACACGGGGAAAATGAATTCGACGAGAGTCCCTCTCACGCTCGGTGATTTACAGATAAAACCTACATGCGTCCTTGGGTTGGAGGGCGCTCTGGAGATGATCTATCCAGACGGGGAAACTGCGGCCGAGAAGGGAGCTTTTTTCCCTTTTTTCTTGTGTAAGTTCTAAGGTCACATCACTGCTCGACAAATGAGCTCTTGGTTACCTTTGAGATTTCAGGCATAGGTCCCCAGCTGCCTACTGCCAGATGAAGACTGGGAAATGTCCACGCAAGCCAGGTTCTGACAACTCGAACACGCTTGATTTTATTTTGTAATTTTGATTTTTTTAGATATTTACACTTAAAACTTAGGAAAACTCAGGAAGGGCAATGCCAGAGCCCACCGCGGATGGTCACGGGCATGGGAGAGCTTGGATTGAACTAATCGTCAGTCTACTCATGCTGGGAAACTCCATGTTGTAATGCTGGAAAGAGGTACAGTGATGAAATGTAAAAGAAAGAAAAAGAAAATTTAAAAAATGTCATATTTGGCGACCAGCAGTTACTGTAATGACTATGTCACTAGACTCCCATGTAGTGAACCGTAGCTCAAATCCTGGGCCCGGTGGCTTAAACTCACGCCGGGTGCGTGTGCGTGCGTGCCCAAGATCCCGAGAGGAGAATGGAGGAGGAGGGATTGCGGCGTGGCCATCCCCCCTGGGGGGTGATTTCTCACTTTCTGTCTCTCTGTCTCTCTCTCTGTCTGTCTGGCAAGCGCACCTGCCCTATAGCAAAAACCTCTCCAGAAAAAGAAAAATCTTACATTTGGATGAATGTATCAAACCAGTAAGGAAAAGTGGAATGGAGAAAGTCGAATAATCAGCTCACAGACTGGGTGGAGTTTTCAAGGAACTGGAATATCGCTGTTCGTTTCGACACAGGGCGGGTGCTACCATGCCCTCTTCCTGCTCAGTTTGAAAGTGCTAATTCTAAAACAAAGTCCCCAGTAGATTAAGAATCAGATGATTTTGAACGATAGTGGCCACATCGAAATTAAAACTCTGGTAGATTAAAGGGTGCCCATCCCAGAGGAAAGTGAGAATGCGTTATACCAAAGTTAACAATATATTTTTTTGAGAGAGAGACATTTTTGCTATCGGGTGCATGTGCGTTCCAGAGAGACAGGCAAAAAGTGAGAAATCACCTCCCAGGGGGGATGGCCATGCCACAATCCCTTCTCCTCCATTCTCCTGGAATTGGGGGCATGCACGCGCACATGCCCAGCATGATTTTCAAACGGCCGGGTCCAGGACTCGAACCACAGGATTCCAGCACCTTAACCACTCTGCCACCTGCTAGCCTCAGCAGTATCTTGTGTTATATGACTCTTGATGCTAAAATTGTCAGGTGACATGCCACTCTTTTGGCAAAGGTGTCATTGTGTCTTTTTGCGCTGCTTGAAAAGATTCTCCGTTGTCACTGTGTCGATGGCCTCCAATTGCATGTGTTTATGTGGTTTTTAGTTCCTGAGACACAGGGTTCCGGGAATAAACATGTTTCACTCAGCCCTAGTGAAAAGCCTGTGGCTGTCTTATCCAGTCTGAGCTTAGCGTAGGTGCTTTATAAACACCCTCCTTGAAAGGAGGGCCGATGTGCGGAAACTGTTCAGAATCTGTTCTTTAAAGAGTGCATGTCATCTGTGATGTGCTCGGGATGCATTTATATATATTTAGATATTGTTTTCAGGGACCGGCAGGTGGCGTGGTGGTTAAAGGCGCTGGACTCCCACATGGCTGACTATGGTTTGAGTCCTGGACCTGACAGCTTGTTTTCTCACTTTCTTTCTCTCTCTGTGTCTTGCTATGGTCAAATGAAAAATAGCAATAATGATCGGGACCAGCAGTTAGCGTAATGGCTATGTCGCTGGACTCCCATGTAGTCAACCAGGGTTCGAGTCCCAGACCTGGTGGCTTAAACTCACGCCGGGCATGTGTGTGTGCATGCCCAAGATCCCGAGAGGAGAATGGAGGAGAAGGGATTGCGGCGTGGCCATCCCCCCAGGGGGGGTGATTTCTCACTTTCTGTCTCTCTGTCTCTCTCTATGTCTCTGGTGAGCACATTCGCTGTATAGCAAAAAATCTCTCTCACTATAAAAAAAATAAATAAATTGATTACCATGGGGCTAGCAGGTGCCATGGTAGTTAAGACTCTGGACTTCCACATGGCAAAATGTGGTTTGAGTCCTGGACCCAGAGGCTTGAAAATCATACTAGGCGCATGCGCATGTGTTTCCCAAATCCCAAGAGAGCAGAGGAGAAGGCATGATGGTGTGGCCGTCTCTCGGGGGTGAATTCTCTCTTTCCTGCTCTCTCTGTATCTGTCTTTCTCTGGTAAGCACACACAGCCTATGGGGGAAAACCAGTGCTCACAGAGTGGATTTTACACAAAAACGACAAGTCTGTGAGCTGATTCATGTCTTGTTTAGCCTCAAGGATCCCTTCTCCAATATACACATACATCAAAACATGATGGCCGACACCACGTATATATATATATATATATATGTAATTATATTCATCAATTAAAAATGAAAAAGGAATGACATGGTTTTAAAAAGTATTCAAGGTATCTGTAAATATGCCAATACATGCATATCCGGTTCAGTATTTATAAATATGGACGTATATACGCTTGTATCATCCAAGCATGTTTATGCATCCATGTACATGCTAGACATGGAATACACATAACTGTGCACACGTGCGTGCGTGCCCCAAATCCCCAGAGGAGAATGGAGGCGAAGGGATTGCAGCATGTGTGTCCCCGAGGGCGGGGGGGGGGGCAACTTCTCACCTTCTGTCTCTCTGTGTCTCTGTGTCTCTCCAGCAAGTGCACGTGCCCTATAGCAAAAATCTCTTTTAAAAAAAAAAAAAAGAAAAGAGGAAAACTTGAAACAGTCAGAGGTAACAATAAAGGCAACCCCTAGAACACCCAGTATGACCTGGGGAAGACACCTTGCAGCTGTGCAGAGGGGCTGGAAAACAATGCAGAAACGTCTTCCACGGTGCCCACAGGAAACCTGCAGCCGTGAGACGCCGTGCCCGGGGCTCAGGGCTTCCGGGGCCAGGAAGTGAATAGTTGCAAGCCCAGAGTGTTTTCTCCCTCCGCCCGCGATTGCCCCAACTGCTCACGATGCCCTACAGGAAAGCAGACACTGAAGTCAGACAGGCGTGGGATGTGAGAAATACCAGCGGCAGAAATAAGCGAATTCATACATACAAATAGAAGCAGAGCACAGGAAAAGCAGGTGGACCATGCACGCCCCAGCACCGCCCACCCACGTTAAGAACACCCCGACTCCCTTGACGGTATAACCCCCGGCCTGCCAGAGGAGCGTCACCGGTAAGCTGCAGGAGGAAAATGAAATGTTCAAAGTGAAATCCTTGCTTCGGAAGGACAGTCAACGTGACGACTGCCTTGTATTTCCTCTTAGTGACATGTAGGCTTCTTCGCTCGAATGCCAATTGTAAAAGGAGTGAAAATGGAAAACAGTTCTCTCCTAAAAAGAAATGAAGTTTCTTACTTTTTATTTTTTCTTGCCACAGACCGCATGCACTCACCGGACAGGGACAGGTAGGACAGGGGCATGCACACGCATCTGGTGTGATTTTCGAGCTACCAGGTCTGGGGTCTAAACCACAGTGGGTCACGTGGGGTTCTGCGCCTTAATCGCCATGCCACCTGCTGGCGCCAGAGAGGAAGAATTTTTTTTTTCTTTTTTTGGAGCCGTTTTTGCTATAGGGCGCGTGCGCTTGCCAGACAGACAGAGAGAGACAGAGAGACAGAAAGCGAGAAATCACCCCCCAGGGGAGATGGCCACGCCGCAATCCCTTCTCCTCCATTCTCCTCTAGGGATCTTGGGCACGCACGCACACGCGCCCGGCGTGAGTTTAAGCCACCGGGTCCGGGATGCAAACCGTGGTCGACTACGTGGGAGTCTAGTGACGTAGCCATTACGCTAACTGCTGGTTCCCAGGAAGAATATTTTTGAAAACTCCAACCAACGAAATAAAAAAATCACCTAGCCAAGAGAAATCACCGAAACACAGAAAACTAATGGTTAAGAGAGAATCGATTTACACAACGTCATCAGCCATGATAAATATACACGAAACAAAAATGGCTCTCAATAGGCGTGACCGCTCAGTTGGTTTCAAAACAAACAGGGAACCAGCAGTTGGCGTAATGGCTATGTCGCTGGACTCCCATGTAGTCGACCGCGGTTCGTGTCCCGGACCCAGTGGCTTAAACTCACGCCGGGCGCGTGTGTGTGTGTGTGTGCCCAAGATCCCGAGAGGAGAATGGAGGAGAAGGGATTGCGGTGTGACCATCTCCCCTGGGGGGTGATTTCTCGCTTTCTGTCTCTATGTCTCTCTCTGTCTGTCTGGCGAGCGCATGCCCCTACAGTGAAAATCTCTCCAAAAAAAAAAAAAAACCAAAAACCAAAAACAAACAAACAATAAGTAGGTTTTTGCTATTTGGATAGAAACTCCTAAATACAAAAAGAAAAAATAACACAGATGACTAAATATCAAGAGGAAATTTCCGTAGCTAGATTAACATTAAGCAAGAAAAACAAAAACACTTCCAGGAGAAAATAGGAGAAAAAGGTTAGTGTGACATCATATTTTTCTTTTTCTTCCCTTTTTTTAAGATTTTTGCTATAGAGTGCATGCGCTTGCCAGAGAGACAGAGACAGAAAGCAAGAAATCTCCCCCCCCCCCCATGGGGGATGGCCACGCCACAATTCCCTCTCCTCCATTCTCCTCTTAGGATTTTGAGCATGCATGCACATGGTGTGAATTCTAAGCCACCGGACCTGGGACTCAAACTGTAGTCGACTACGTGGGAGTCCAGCAACGAAGCCATTACACCGTCTGTTGGTCCCATGACTCAGTATTGCTTTGTACGTAGGATGACTTAGTATTTTTCTGCATAGCACTCAAATATGAAAAGCAAAAGTTGAGAAACTTAGGGGAAGAAATTGTAAAACCCATTTTCTACAGACCTCTGCTTTGGAATGATTTTGACTTCAAGAGAAGAGATGAGCGGACCAGCAGGTAGCGTGGTGGTTAAGGCACTGGACGCTCCCACATGGCCATCCATGGTTCGAGTCCTGGACCTGGTGGCTTGCTTTCTCGCTTTCTCTCTCTCTCTGTCTCTTTGTGGTCAAAATAAAAAACAAAATAAAACAATAAAAATAAACAAAGAAATAAATTTTAACAAAGAAAAAAACAATGAAAACATCTCCCTTTCTGTTTTAAAGTTTTTTTTTTTTTTTAAAGAGAGTGTGTATCTTCAGTAGACAGACAGAGACAATAGGAAAGAGAGAGGAAGAGAAAAAGCCCTCCCTCATGGCAGATGGTCGTGCCACAATCCCTTCTTCTCCATCCCTCCCTCCTTTCAGGAGTTTGGACACACACACACATACACATGCTCAGTGTGTTTTTCATGACATCGGTTCTGGGACTTGAACTGAGTAGTCAGCCTTCTTCTGAGATCCAGCCACCACCACACCCTGGATGGTCTTTTTTTTTTCTCCCTCAACTAAATATAACTTGCTTCTGCTCTTGTTCTCCTAAAATTAATTGTTTTAGTATTATTTAATTTTGTTATTATTATTGTTTTAAAATTTGCTATAGGGCACATGTATTTACCAGAGAGGAGACAGACATAGAGAGACAGAGAGAGAGAGAGAGACAGAGAGAGAAAGTTGCCAGATCCAGGACTTGAACCGCCATCAGCCACATGGGAGTCTGCCATCTTTTATTTTTCTTCTTTTTACTATAGGGCACATACACTCACCAGAGAGGCAGAAAGCAAGAAATCACTCCTCAGTGGGATGGCCGTGCTGCAATCCCTTCTCCTCCATTCTCCTCTTGGGATTTTGGGCATGCATACACACATGCCTGTTTTAAGCCACCGGGTCCAGGATTTGAACTGCGGTCGGCCATGTGGGAGTCCAGGGATGTAACCATTTTACCATCTGCTGGTCCTGGGATTCCCGCATCTTAACTACCATACCACCTGCTGGCCCTCCTTAAATTAATTAATCATACTGAACACATGGAACTTATTTATTTATTTTTTTAAGAATTGTTTTATTTAACAATATTTATTTAAATTTGACCAGACAGGGACAAAGAGAGAGAGAAAGAGAAAGTGAGAAAGCAAGCTACCAGGTCTGGGACTTGAACTGCTGTCGACCATGTGGGAGTCCAGTGCCCTTAACCACCACGCCACCTGCTGGCCCCAGCACATGCAACCTTTTCACGTTCCCACAAAATGGGTGCGAGGAAACCCTACCCTTCCCGGGGATGATATTAGGAAGTGGTGCCTTTGGGAGGGGATGACATCACAAAGACAGAGCCCTCCTGAATGGCATTGGTGTCCTCATAAAAGAGACCCCACTTACGGACACAGAGAGAAGGCGTCATGTATGGAGCAGGCAGTGAGTCCCCAGAAGCTGACTCCGCCCCACCAGGATATTGGACTTCCACACTCCAGAACTGTGGGCAATGAATGCTTGTTGTTTCTAAGCCACCCAAGCTGGGCTATTCTGTGAAAGCTGCCTGGGTGAACCCAAAGAGCTTTCCCTTGTAACTGAGAAGAGAAAGAAAAATAAAATCCCATTACTCTAGGGGCCAGCAGATGACGTCATGGTTATGTCACTGGACTCCCATGCAGTCGACTGTGATTCGAGTCCTGGACATGGCAGCTTGAAACTCATGCCGGGTGCATGTGCGTGCATGCCCAAGATTCTGAGAGGAGAATGGAGAAGAGATTGTGGCGTGGCCATCCCCACTGGGGGGTGATTTCTCACTGTCTGTCTCTGTCTCTCTCTCTCTCTCTGGTGAGTGTGCCCTATAGCAAAAATCTCTCTCTAAAAAAGTAATCTGCTTGGATGAACCAAAAGAGCTTTGCTTTGTAAGTGAGAAGAGAAAGAAAAAGATAAAATCCCATTACTCTAGAGGCCAGTAGATGACATAATGGTTATGTCACTGGACTTCCATGCGGTTGACTGCAGTTTGAGTCCTGGACACGGCAGCTTGAAACTCATGCTGGGTGTATGTGCATGCATGCCCAAGATTCCGAGAGAAGAATGGAGAAGGGATTGCAGCGTGGCCATCCCCTCTTGGGGGATGATTTCTCTCTGTCTCTCTGTCTCTCTGGTGAGCACGCACACCCAATAGCAAAAATCTCTATCTCTAAAAAAAAAAAAAAAGTATCTGCCTGGATGAACCAAAAGAGCTTTATTTTCTAACTGAGAAGAGAAAGAAAACTAAAATTCCATTACTATAGGGGCCAGCAGATGGCAAAGTGATTACTCCCACATGGCGGACTCCGGTTCGAGTCCTGGACCTGGTGGCTTGAAAATCACCCTGGGTGCGTGTGTGTGCATACCCAAGATCCCAGGAGGAGAATGGAGGAGAAGGGATTGTGGCGCAATTTCTCACTTTCTCTCTCACCATCTCTGTCTCTTTCTCCTCAGCGAGCACAGACGCCCTAAGACAAAAACCTCTAAAAAAAAATATAAAGCCTCACTGCTATAAAAATTAATCATTTGAGTTGCAGTAGAAACTGGAAGAAGCTTGTGCTCATTTTTTCCTCATTAATGTTCTGAGCTCTCGGCATAAACCCCGAGGACTTGTTACAGTAAACAGCCCCGGCTTGTGGGTGAACCCACCCTCCCCCAGGCTCCCTCTGGGTCCTGGGGGTTGTCGGTACCTCACCACGCTCCAACATGTGTGAGCAGTTAAGAAGGGGTTTCTGTAAGAATCTGTGAGGAGTAGGAGGACAGGAACGCAGGGAGGGTTGGGTTTGGTAGAGATTTTCACAGAAGCATGCCACACGGTTCCAGGGTTGACAGTCAGGGCGCTGCAGGCTGGAGAGAAGGTTGTACCAATTACAAACGTGCACCCCGCCAGCCCCCCCCCCCCTGCCTCGGAAACCACAAGCAGACCCCCCCCCCCCCCTGCTTTGGAAACCGAAAGCTGCTGCAAGATGAATATGCAAACGCAGGCCCCGATCAAAACCAGATGTGGGGCTGCTTTGAGGATTTCTCAAGGCTCTGTCCCCTCTGCCTTTTGTTTTTACAGCTCTGCTAAAGTGGATGCCACTTCTGGAAATGACTTTCTGTAGCTAGCGTGGACATGTGTTTAGGACAACGCGGTGCGAGGAGGCCCATGAGGACAGGCCCGTCTGATGACTCAGGACCCTGTTGACACAAGGAAACATCTGGATCCACTTAGCCCCATGGACGTCTTCCTAGGAACGGCAGTGCAGGCAGTAGCTTTGACAGTCATTTCGGCATTTCCCCCTAAAGCCCCTCTGTCGTGCAAGACCTCACCCGGGGTCCACTGTGAGCCCCTGCAATGACACCAAGCAAATTAGGCGTGTGACACGTTTGTCACACACCCGTCTCTCTTCTGAGTTCCCAGAAGTTGCTCACTGGACGTTCGCTCTTTAAAATGCATGCGTTGGGGCCAGCTAGTGGTGAGCAAGTTAAGGCATTGGACCCCACGTGGCCAACTGCATGGTTCAAGTCCCGGACCTGGCGGCTTGAGAGTCATACCACAGGGAGGGGTACCTACACATGTGTGCTCAAAATCCCAAGAGGAGGATGGAAGAGAAGGGATTGTGGTGCTGTCCTCCCCTCTAAAAGGGGATGTCTCAATTTCCTGCACTCTCTGGAGAGCACACAGACTCTGGAGCAAAAAAGAGCAAGAAAAATAGCTTGAGTGGGACCGGAGATCTGTAAGAGGCTACTCAGGTTCCCCGGGCTTTCACTCATGCGTTTGCAAATTATGTAAAACAGAACATGTTGGAAAACCAAGCTAACGAAAGGCAGCTACGAAGCTTAGAAGCAGGAGCGTCCGGCAGCAGCCCCTGACTTGCCAGTTGGATGCGTCTGGGTCAAACGCCATGCCTCCTATCTGTCTGTCGAAGCTTTAGATTTCTCACCAGCAAGAGCATGAAGACAAAAGTAGGCACGTGGGTTGCTGGGAGGAGCCCAGGAGACAGCATGAGGGTGCAAAGCTCCCATCCCGTTGTCAGCCTCCATAAGAAGTATTTGAGCCTTTCCGTTGGGTCAAAAAGAGTATCAGCAGGGGCCAGCAGGTGGCGTCAGGTCAAAGTGTTGGACTCCCACATGTTCAATCTCAGTTCGAGTCCCGGACCCTGGGGGCTGAAAACCACACAGGGTGCGTGTGCATATATGCCCCAAATCCCCGGCAGTGAACAGAAGAGATGGAATTGTGGTGTGGCCATCCGCCGTGGGAATCATTTCTCACTTTCCCCCTCTCTGTCTCTTCTGGCGAGAGCACGCACCCTATGGCAAACAAAGCAAAACAAAAACAAAGACAAAACAAGGGCCAGCAGGTGGCATGGGGGTTAAGGCTCTGGACTCCCACACGGATGACCACAGTTTGAGTCCTGGGCCTGGAGGCTTCCTTTCTTACTTTATCCTTGTCTCTCTCTCTCTGGTCAAATTAGACAAATAATCATTGCGACCAGCAGTTAGCATAATGGCTATGTCACTGGACTCCCATGTAGTTGACCGGGATTCGAGTCCTGGACCTGGTGGCTTAAAACTCACACCGGGCGCGTGTGTGTGCATGCCCAGGATCCCGAGAGGAGAATGGAGGAGAAGGGATTGAGGTGTGGCCATGCCCCCTGAGGGGTGATTTCTCACTTTCTGTCTCTCTGTCTCTCTCTGGAGAGCGCACGTGCCCTATAGCAAAGACTTCTCCAAAAAAAAAAAAAATAATAATAATAATTCTTTTAAAGAGCGAATACCCGCATCCTCAAATACCCCTAATATCAGTATCTACCTAAAGCTCATAAATATTCTTACCTCCAAAGAGCGTTGTCACATGACTTAAAAAACGTACCTTTGAAAATAAAGTGAGTCGAGCCAGGCACGGGTTCACACAGGCAACTGCATTTCAGCGTTGCTTCGCAGAAAAGGCAGCCTCCGGCCCGATGGAACTTGTTGTATGGGCGTCCACTTCTGTTATTTTCTTCCTATTGTCCAGGGTGGCCCTCTGTCCACGGCAATAAAAAGATCCGAACGGTCGTAGAAAGCCCAGAGCGAGAGCGAGAGCGGAGGCGTGAGAAAGCTCAGCAGGGCGTGTCTCGAGTCCCGGGAGGCACCTAGCTGACCCAGCCCCCCTGCAGCTAAGCACCCTCTCTTGTTTGGCCACGGTAGGGCAGGATGGCCGCCATCTTTGTCTGACCTCGCGTGAGCCCCCCAAGTGCTTCTTCAATTTATGAAGAACTTCTTAAACAATTACATGACAAACAAGCCATGATGAAACACAGACGTCATCTCTTCCTGCCAAGAACTGGTCTCCACGGCTTCGTCAGACTTCGCCACAAGGAAGGTCATCGACCTGATTTGGAATGGCCAAAATCTTTTTTTTTTTTTTTGGAGAGATTTTCACTGTAGGGCGCGTGCGCTCGCCAGACAGACAGAGAGAGACATAGAGACAGAAAGCGAGAAATCACCCCCCAGTGGGGGATGGTCACGCCGCAATCCCTTCTCCTCCATTCTCCTCTCGGGATCTTGGGCACGCACGCACACGCGCCCGGCGTGAGTTTTAAGCCACCGGGTCCGGGACACGAACCGCGGTCGATTACGTGGGAGTCCAGCGACATAGCCATTACGCTAACTGCTGGTTCCCGGAATGGCAAAAATCTTTAAAACAAAAGAAGTCTCGGGGGTCGGCAAGTGGCTCAGTGGTTAAGGTGCTGGACTCTCACATGGCCAACCACGATTCGAGTCCTGGACACGGCGGGGGTGCTTTCTGCTCTCTCTCTCTAGCCAAATAAAAATTAGAAGCAACAATGAATAAAAATAAAATAAAATTTTTTAAAAACGAGTCTTTGTTTTTGCTACAGGGCACATGTGCTCGCCAGAAAGACAGAGAGACAGAAAGTGAGAAATCATCCTTCCCCCTCCAGAGGACTGGCCATGCCACAATCCCTTTTTCTCCATTCTCCTCTCAGGATTTTGGGCATGCACGCACACACATGATTTTCTATGTATATTTTTAGAGAGATTTTGCTGCAAGGCACATGTGTTCACCAGGGAGACAGAGACAGAGAGACAGAAAGTGAGAAATCATCCTTCCCCCTCCAGAGGACTGGCCATGCCACAATCCCTTTTTCTCCATTCTCCTCTCGGCGTCTCGGGCATTCACACACACGAGCCTGGTGTGTGTTCAAGCCGCCGGGTCCAGGACTCGAACTGCGGTTGACCATGTGGGAGTCCAGCGATATAACCATCACACCACCTGCCGGTCTCCACGTGTGTGATTTTCGGTCCACTTGTTCCAGGGCTCCAGTGGCAGCTGGCCACGTGGGAGTCCAGTACCTTAGTCTTCATGCCGCCTGCTGGTCCCAGGCCTCATTTTTTAACACATGAAAACCTGGGGACATACTCAAACCGTAATAGCGGCATTGAGGGCCATACAGAGTCTGCCACTTTAAAATACCCTAATAAATACGAATTATTTCTTGAAAGAAAGATAGCAGTTATTGTCCATGAAAGAACTAAGAGGGGACTTGAGCTTTGGAATCCCAGATCAGTCTTCTACTTAAAAGCTTCTCTCCTAGAGCCAGCAGGTGGCCTAATGGTTCAGATGCCAGACTCTCATATGGTCGACTCTGGTTCAAGTCCCAGACCTGGCAGCTTAAAACTCACACCAGGCGCGTGTGCGTGCATGCTCAAAATCCCAGGAAGGGAACGGAGGAGAAGGGATGGCGGAGTGGCCATTCCCCCTGGGGGGTGATTTCTCACTTTCTGTCTCTCTCTGTCCCTCTCTGTCTCTGTGGCGAGTGCACACAAAAAAACCTCTCAAAACATAAAATAGAAAAGCTTCTCTTCTGAGAATGAGGTTTGAGAAGTGGAGACAAGTCCAGCACATTAGACAGAGTGAGAAAAGGGGATTTGAAAAGAAAAGGAGAGAATACAGAGTTAGGCACACCCTCCTGGAAACCTGGACGCCTCTCCTTGCAGAGACCAGGCTGGCTCACCTTCTAACGCGATTGAATTACCGTAAAATGAGGAACAGCGCTCCGATTCATAGCTGGCTGTAACGGCTTTTCCCCGGGAGGGTCTCACACGCCGTAGGAGAGACAGCCTTTGCAGATTTCTTTGTCATCAAGCAAACACTGAAACACTAAGAGACCTGTGTAAAACCCACAACCCTCCTGAAGGCTAAGTGAGGCAGAAACAGACCTTGGAACCCCGACTCCACTTTAGAAGCTACTTCTCTCGCTGCGGAACAAACTCTGCTTCCCTAACTGCAACACCAACGGGGATTAAAACCTTCCATGGCCTCGAGGTCGTTTGATTACCCCCTATTTTCCAAACTGGATAGGTGAGGACATGAACACCAGCCATCTCTGAAAACCGAATCGCGGATCAGCCACGGTAGCCTGTATCCGGAAAGCCTGTCTCCCCAGTGGCGTGCCATTCCAGAAACTCGGGGATGTTTACATACACACTCTGATTGTTAAACTCTGGATGGAAAAATATTTGCTTTAGACGACAGTTTCCCAACAGTAGAAGTACTTACATCTGGGACCAGATGAGTCTCTGTCTTGGGGGCCGTCTTGTGGCCCATAGGGTGTTGGGAGGCATTTCCGGGTGCCATCTTTTTGTTGCTAGTGACAGCCCCCAGTTGGGCAACCAAAACTGCCTCCAGACCTGGCCCAGTGTCCCGGAGGGATCTTAGATGGAGCATAGAGTATCAAGAAGACCCATGTCCCCGACATCTCCTGGTTCATCTACGAAGACCCAAACGGCACATTTCAGCATGGTTCCTTCCCTTAGACCAGGAAGGGCCACTTGTCCCCAGCCGCTGCTGTTGACCTTGGCTAACCACGGGAGCCTTTGCTTGGTTATTGCATGGGGTGCTGAGGGGGAGCTGATCCACTCTGTTGAAATATTCCTGTCTCTGGGCCCAGGCCGCTGAAGTTACAGATCCGTCCTGAGACACAGAATCAAACAGCAAACACAAGTAAGATAGGACAAGGGAACTTTTCAATAGGAACATGAAGATTTCTTTCTTTTTTTAAAAAATTTAGTTTAATTAATTTATTTTTGCTAAAGGGCACATGTGCTCGCCAGAAAGACAGAGAGAGATAGAGAGACAGAAAGAGAGAAATCACCCCCCCAGAGGGGATGGCCATGCCACAATCCCTTCTCCTCCATTCTCCTCTCTGAATCTTGGGCACGCATCCACATGCGCCCGGCGTGAGTCTAAGCCACTGGGTCCGGGACTTGAACTGCGGTAGACTACACGGAAGTTCAGTGACATAGCCATTATGCCAATTGTTGGTCTTGGAACCCAGAAAAGTGTCTGAGGACAACTGCATTAAGAATGGGGTTGGGTGGGGGCACAGGTAGTATGGTGGTTAAGGCACTGGATTTCCACATGGCCAACCAAGGTTTGAGTCCCAGACCCGGCAGCTTGAAAATTACACCGGGCGCGTGTGCGTGCGTATCCAAAATCCCGAGAGCACAATGGAGGAGAAGGGATTGCAGTGTGGGATTCCGCCCTGGGGGGTGGTTTCTCACTTTCTGTCTCTCTGTATCTCCAGCCAGTGCACACGCCCTATAGCCAAACTCTCTCCCTTGGGACCAGTAGGTGGTATGGTGGTTAAGGCTCTGCATTTCCATATGGCTGATTGTGGTTCGAGACTCGGATCTGGCAACTTGCTTTTTCACTGTTCCTCTCTCTCTGGTTGACTTTAAAAATAAGAATAATGAAATAAAATAATGACCCTGAATACAGATTTAAAAAAAAAAACTCTCAAAAAATTATGTTTGAAAGAAAATGCCAAGAATCCTGGCGGAAGACGTGATATTGATTGATTGACATCACACTGATGGGTCATCATAACATGGATTTGCGGCAAATGAGGTGCCGATTGGTGGGGGTGAGGTGTTTCCTCTGTGTCCATCAGGTGGACACGCCACGTGATCTTAAGAGAAAAGAGTTGCTGACAGACCTTTCCATCTGGGTGTGAGGAGGTAACGTACCACTAGCAATGGTGATAATGATAATAGATAAAATGAAAGAAATACTTATTTAAAGAGCATTTGTTTTGAGCATCATCTTCATGCACGGCGTGCATGCTGGGAGAGAAACCCCGTCGCCCACTGTCAAGTTGTGCACTGATTAAATGTAAACAAAATAAATATGATAGACATAAAACCCACAGTGTCAGCAGTTCTGCTTCACGGGATGCTTGGCGAGGTGCAAACCTTCATCCAGCTAACAGCTGTGCTCAAGGACATGGCATGGCTCACCCTAAATGCTTACCAGATGCCGTAACATGATGGGATACGGGAAACATCCACATGGTCTTTTCTCTTTTTTAGAGAGAGAAATTTTTGCTATAGGGTGTGTGAGCTCAGTGGAGAGACAGAGAGACAGAAAGCTAGAAATCATCCCCCAGGGGGAATAGCCACATAACAATCCCTTCTCTTCTATTCTCCTTTCAGGATTTTGGGCGCACACGCCTGGCATGAGTTTGAGACTGCCAGGTCCAGGACTTGAACCATGGTTAGCCATGTGGGAGTCCAGCTCCTGAGCCCCTGAGCCACTTGCTGGCCCCAAAGTCTTTTTTTAAATAAAACCCGTATGTAAGGGGATTCATGTTAGAAGCAGTAGAAACGGGGCCACCTTGCTTACACACGTTTGACGGGGTCAGGCGATGTGTCGGCGGGATCTGGCGGGAGTCCCTCAAGCGGCCGGCACACCTCACAACCACACTCAGACGTCCCACACGGGATACCTTGAGCTTGATGGACACGATGCTGACGTTGCCTTCTTAGCCAGCCAATGCCAACTGTTCACAAAATTGTGAATGGGACACATTTCAACATGCTCATTGAGGGTCCAGAAGATGGCCAACGTGTCCACGTGGCACTGGACTCCCACATGGTCAACCACGGTTTGAGTCCCGGACCCAGTGGCTTGAAACTCACAGTAGGCATGTGTGTGTGCACCCAAGATCCTGGGAGAGAAATGGAGGAGAAGGGATTGTAGGGTAGCCATCCCCTCTACGGGGAGATTTCTCACTTTCTTTCTCTCTGTTTCTCTAGCAGATGGAAGAACTCTATACCAAAAATCTCTCTCTCAAAAAAAAAAAAAAAGAGCAAAAAATGCTAATTGAAATAGATTTTTCTTTCGTGGAACTGTAGATAATTAAGATGTTTCTCCAAAATAGGATGGAATGATGGTAGGGTAAGAAGGAATGGAATGGGAGAACTGCAGAATAAATCAATCCACTTGGTTTACAAGGTTTTAAGGCAAGATTATGGAGAAGCCAAGTAAGTGTGGAGAGAGACTTGGTCTCACCAGGAATGGGTGAAATCTCACCTAGTCTCTGTCCAAGACAGGTGAGATGTCCCCATGAACAAGCAATTTTTTTAAAAATTTATTTATTTATTCATTCATTTATTTTTAAATTTGACCAGACACACACACGCACACACATGCGGAGACACACACACACACACACACACACACACACACACAGAAAGAGCGAGAGAGAGCAGGAAAGTGAGAAACCGGAACTTGACCCCTGGTTGGCCGTGTGTAAGTGTCCAGTACCTTAACCACCAGGCCACGGCTCGCAGACATCGGGTTTATACTGAGCGTGGACACACACCATCGCACCATTACTCACAACTGCCGAAACACAGAAGCAGCCCAAACTCCCAGGAACGGGTCTCTGGGTTGTGGAAGTGTGACCCATGTACACTCTGGAATGCTACTCAGCCATAAGGAACAATGAGATCAGGGGTCAGCAGATAGCATTATGGTTATGTCGCTGGACTTCCATGTAGTTGACCGTGGTTCACATCCCAGACCCGGTGGCTTAAACTCACGCCTGGCACGTGTGCGTACGTGACCAAGGTCCCGAGAGGAGAATGGAGGAGAAGGGACTGCGGTGTGGCCATCCCCCTGGGGGGTGATTTCTCCTTTTCTGTCTCTATGTCTCTCTCTGTCTGTCTGGCTAGTGCACGCGCCCTGTAGTGAAAAACCTCTCCAAAAAAA
>NW_006204933.1:384394-392827 GCF_000334495.1 Tupaia belangeri chinensis
AAAGAAAGAAGAAAGAAAGAAAGAGAGAGAGAGAAAAGGAAAAAGTCTAGCCCTTATAGACTACGGATTACTCTTCAGCCGTAAGGAACAATGAGATTCTGTTTTCGGATACAAACGGGATGAATGGGGAGGATTTAATGTGAGTGAAGTGAAGCCGGCCAGTCCGTAAGAGACCCAGGGAACTCTAAAGGCGTTGCCTCTTCCCACCATTGTCAGGGAACTATTTAGAGGAATGGGGAATGTCAGTCAGAACTCAGGACAATGAAGGCATTGTTTCTTTGCGACTGTGCAGATGTATACTGAAATGCGTGTTTTCCCTAGATGCATGGGTTTAAATTTAGCTCTTTGTTCTAAAGGTGGTGCTATCTTTAAGCTAAGTAACAGGCTCACTTCTCCCACAGAAGGAAGCTCACCTTTACTGCGTACACAGAGGTCCCCTTTCCTCTTGTTCTCGCTATGGAATATCATTCCTGGTCTGGTTCTCGAAGGGCTCAAGCAGTATTAAAAAGAGCCATGGGTTCATGGAGGTGCTAGCTTGAAAGACAGTTGGATTTGTACAAATGACCAGATAGTAAGGAGAGGGGGATCTGCCTGAGAGTTACTGCTCACTTCCCACAGAAGGAAGCTCGCCTTTCCTACGTACACAGAGGTCCCCTTTTCTCTTGTTCCGCTACAGAATATCATTCCTGGTCTTGGTTCTCGAAGGGCTGAAGCAGTATTAAAAGCAGCCATGGGTTCGTGGAGGTGCTTGCTTGAAAGACAGTTGGATTTGTACAAATGACCAGATAGGAAGGAGAGGAGGATCTGCCTGAGAGTTACTGAGGTTCAGAGGGACACCGCTGCAGGGCACCCTCTGTGATTCACAGCCAGGTAGTGCCCACGCTGAGAAAAGCAACCTACGGGCTTGCAGGTCCCCTCTCTTTCTCTTATTCCTGGGAGTTCTCTGGAATGGACAGCTCACTCTTTGACATTGTCTGTCAATAGAATGCACCTTTCAGAGTGGTTAACTGGGTGAAATCTGTGTATCTGGGAGTTCTGATTGACTAGACCCTGACACACATTTTCACCGTAGATATGGATGGAGATACACAGATGTATGATAGGCAGAGGCCGGCAGGTAGGGAGGGAGGGACGGAGGGAGGGAGATGGTAGATGAATAGAAACCGATGATAGACAGGTAGATGAATAGTGATGGATGGGCACGTAATACATGAGTGATCAGTATCTGATTTATGGGTAACGGATAGGGAGCTGCATCAGAGATAGGTAGGTAGATGGGTATAGAGATAGATTACATAAATAGAAATAGGTTATGGATAAATGCATAGAGAGAGATGGATAGTTAGGTAACAGAGAAGGAAGTAGATAAATAGGTGATGGTAGATGGACATAGATAGATGATAGATAGATAAATAGATGATAGATAGATATAGATAGATGATAGAGAGATGATAGATATAGATAGATACATAGATGTAGGTGATAGATGATAGATTGATGATAGATAGTTGTGGATGATGGACTATAGGTAGGTAGATAGATAGATGATAGCTAACTAGCTAGATAACAATCAGAGATAGGTAGATAGATGGGAATATAGATAGATTATACATAAATAGAAATAGGTACAGATAAGTGCATACAGAGGGATGGATAGATAGGTAACAGAAAAGCAAGTAGATAAGTAGATGATGGTAGATGGAGATAGATTAGATGATAGATAAAGAGATATAGATAGGTAGATGATAGATCAACAGATAAACATGGATGATGGACTATAGGTAGATAGAGAGATGAGAGAGAAATGATAGATAGGTCAGACGATGATACATGTACAGAGACAATACATGATAGATAGATAGAGATAGATGCTTGATAGATGATAGATATAGATAGATATAGATAGATACATAGATGTAGGTGGTAGGTGATAGATTGACGATAGATAGTTGTGGATGATGGTAGGTAGATAGATGATAAATAGATATAGATAGATATAGATAGATAGATAGATAGATAGATAGATGATAGCTAGCTAGCTAGATGACTATCAGAGATAGGTAGATAGGTAGGTAGACTGATAGTTAGAGAACCCCCAAATAGAAACAGAAGATAGACAGGTGAATAGTGATGGGAAGATAGGTCATAGGTAGGAAAATAGATACGTAGATGATTGATTGATAGTGAATACGTGATAGATAGTAAAGTTAGTTCACTCTTTTTCCCAGAAAGAGAACGTACTCCTAACAAGACAATTCAATCCATCCAGAAAGGCAGAGGCCCCTGTGATCCAAACACCATCTACTGGACCTCACCTCTGTAGGGTCTCGCCTCCTCTCCCTGCCATTATATCACAAAACAAGCTCCACCGTGTGGACCACTGAAGATAAGCCATCATGGAGTACGTAACACAGAGAACACAGGGGTCAAAACAAAACAAAACAGAACAGAAACCTATTTCTCACAGTTCTGGAGTGTGGAAGTCCCAGGGCAGGTTTCCAGCATGGCTGGTTTCCGGTGAGGGCTGTCTTCCTGGCTTGTAGACCATGTCTTCTCACCACGTCCTCACATGGTCTTTCTTCTGGGTGTGCCTGGAAAGACAGTGAACTGCTGGGTACTTATTGTTTTTGTTTTGTTTTCTTTTTAAAAATACTTATTCAATTTCATTAGGATCATTTTTAGCTTGTCATTAAGCATGCGCGTGCACCAGCGAGAGACAGAGGGTTTCAGTGCGTTCATCTTTCCTGGGGAATAAGCTCTCCCTTTTCCTCTCACTGGCTCTTTCTGTCTCTCTTTGCCCTGTGGCAAAAACCTAAGGGGAAAAAAAAAAAAAAGATGAGTCCTCAGTGACTCCCCACTGTCCAACATGTTTACTGCAGGAAAAAGAAAAAAAAGTTATCTAGCTAAAATGATGACTGAAGAATGTGAGCTTGTGTCAAAGCCTACGGATCGAATCTCGAAATGCATTTGAGAAACACCCACAGTAGCCCGTGTGTAGCGTCTGGGAATAGGTCAGGGCAGGGAGCGGCAAAGGACTTCTCTCCAGAGTGTCCGAATTCTGTGGCAGGGCCAGCGGGTGGTGTGCCAGTTAAGTTGCTGGATCCCACATAGCCAGTTGCAGGGTTCAAGCCCATGACTTGGCAGCTTGGAAATCATGCCAGGCACATGTGCATGCATGTTCCAAATCCCGAGAGAATGGAGAAGAAGGGATTAAGGTGTGGCCGTCCCTTCTGGGGGGTGAGTTCTCACTTTCCTTCTCTCTCTCTGTCTCTCTCTGTGTCTCTCTTTAAAGAGCAAGCACACACACCCTACAGAAAAAAAAAAAGATTCTGTTGGATATCTGCATGTATACCTCAGTGACTCTAATCCTAAAGAATACAGTGACTTGGGGCCGGCAGGTGGCGTGGTGGTTAAGGGCACTAGACTCCCACATGGGTGACCTTGGTTCGAGTCTCGGACCTGGTGGCTTGCTTTCTCACTTTCTCTTTCTCTCTCTCTCTCTTGTTCTGTCCCTCTCTGGTTAAATTAAAAATACATAAATAAATTTAAATAAAAAAAAAAAGAATACAGTGACTCAGTAGTGACTCAGACAGACAGACACACACATTCTTGAGGGCCAGTTTCATCACCTCCGAACACGATTATCCCTAACCTCACTGTGACCTTTGAGGAAGATCAGAAGCAGATTCCGACAGGCTTCCAAATTTTCCATATGGTCCAAGTCAGAGCCAAGGGGCTCCTGGGTGTCTCTGTCCCTCAGCAGAGTATAGCTCTTCAACATGGCTCCACCCATGTATGGGTTCCAAAGTGGTACAACTCAGCTCCCTGGGGAGGGAGACAGAGACATGTCCACTGGGACGATCACCGTGCGTGATGTCCTGTTTGGTTAGAGCGACCCGTTTGGTCCCGGCTACCGGTGGGAAACCATGCATGAAATCCTCAGCTGGAGGTAAGTCCTGGCCTGGGACCGTCCAGGCGCATGGCTCAGGTACGAGACGTGAGAACGGTGGTATGCCGTGCGATTTACAACCCTGGAAAATGCCTCATCTCTGCAGTGGGCCTCTGGGCAGACAGTTAGGCTGTGGTCCTTCCAGGGCTGACGTCAGTGGTCTGGAAAGTGCTTTACAAAAGCCGGAGGCAAGGGATGAAAACCTGCTCTGTCTGCAGAAAGTTGAAAGAATAGCTGAGATTTATTTTTTTAAAAAAAGTTACTACTTATTTAACTTTATTTCTTTTTAAAGGATGACTGATTGCATTTTATTTATGTATTCATTGATTTTCATTTGACCAGAGAGAGACACAGAGAGACAGAGAGAGAAACAGGGAAAGTGAGAAAGCAAGCCACCAGGTCCTGGACTCGAACCATGGTTGGCCATGTGGGAGTGTCCAGCACCTTAACCACCACGCCACCTGCGGGTCCCCTTGATGTTATTTATTTATTTATTTTAATTTGACCAGAGAGGAGCAGAATGAGAGAGAGAGAAAGAGAGAGAGAGAGGGAAAGTGAGAAAGTGAGAGAGCAAGCCGCCAGGCCCAGGACTCAAACTGTGGCCGGCTGTGTGGGAATCCAGCGCTCTTAACCATCACGCCACCTGCTGGCCCCGATATCTGAGATCTTTGCAGCCTTGATCCATCGCCTGTCTTTGCAGAGTCTTCCCGAGGGCTGCTCGAACTGTCCATGTAAAATCTCTGAATGCTATGACCAGGACTGGAAAACATCTGGGCTTTTAAAAGAATGTTATTTCTGCAAGCACATGTCTTTTTTTTTATTTTTGACGATGACCTCGTCAGCCACAAAGAGGCTCTCCTTAGGAGTCCAGATTTATAAGCTTCTCTGGGGGAGAAAAGAAAAAATTGGAGACAAGAAGGGAAAATTCAGGGAACTTTTCCAAAATGATCCCAGGAGCATTTGGCCTGGAAGAGTGACGGTAATTGAAGAGTATTTTTAGGATACAGCCAGCGGAGCCACTTCCTGGACACGAAGGTCAGCCAGCCCTATGTAGGGACGATCTGCTGGAGGAAGCCACTGAGCGAGCTTTTGTAAACCTGCCCACCACGACTCGTCTCTGTCCCTCCTCGAGAGCGCCGTCTCCTTGGCAGGCCCCGTCTTCAGCAGAGGTGCAGACGGAGCGAAGACGCCGTTCATCTCAGCTGTCTGGAGCCAACGGCGGCACCCAGGAATTCCTGCGCCGTGAGAGAGGCCGGCCCAGCTCTCCGATTTTCCACTTCCGCATGGACGTTACCTTGTCTAGAAAAGCATTTGGGAAAATGACGATCCTCTCCTGGAAACGGATGGCAAACGCCCAGGGCGTGACGACAGACAAGAGGTCCATTGGACGTGAGCAAAATTAAAAACTTGTGTTTAAAAATCTGTGTTTCAGGCCAGTGGGTGGCGTAGTGCTTAAGGCACTGGACTCCCACATGGTTCACAGTGGTTCAAGTCCCGGATCTGGTGGTTTGAAACTCACACTGGGCATGTGTGCGTGTGTGCCCAGAATCCCAAGAGAATAAAAAAGAAGAGATTGGAACAAAGTCCATAACGCTGGGTGTGTGTGTGTGAGGGTGATTTCTTGCTTTCTGTCTCTCCGTCTCTTTGGCAAGTGCCTGTACCCTACAGCAAACATCTCAGAAAGAAAACAAAATAAAAACTTGTGTTTATTGGTGCCAGCAGGTGAGGCGGTAGTTAAAGCACCAGATTCCAACGTGACCAGCTGCAGTTTGACTCCTGGACCTGGCGGCTTGCTTTCTCACTTCTCTCCCTCTCTGTCTCTCTCTGGTGAAAACACACGCCCTACAGCAACTAATATTAAATAAGTAATTCTTTGAAACAGACAGGGGCCAGCAGGTGGCATGGTGGTGCAGTTGCTGGACTTCCACATAAATGACTGTGGTTTGAGTCCCGGACCTGGAGGCTTACTTTCTCACTTTCCTTTTCTCTCTCTTTCTCTGTGGTCAAAATAAAAAATAATAAAAGTAACAATTGAATCAATTAAGTCTTTAGAAACAAAACCAAAGAGACTAGTGTTTGTTGACAGCAGTCAACAAAGTGAAAATGCAACTCACAGAATGGGAGAACATATCTGCAGATGCTCTATCTGCTAAGGGACGGATTGATCCGGATTCTCCAGAGAAACAGAATTGATAGGCGATTTTTATATCTATGCCTAAATCTCTCTAGATGCATAGAGAGATGATAGAGGGAAAGATAAAAAGACGTCGTCAGGAAAGTCACGATGTACTTCTCTACGCAACAGTGTGTCATGACTTTCCAACAACCCAATGTGCGGAGAGATACACGAGCCCAGATTCAGCAGAGGGTTTGGCTGACATCATTTTAGGGGCCATGCAGTCTCCCCATCTGCCATCTGAAAAAGAGAACACCAAGAAAGGTGCTGAGATATTTGAGTCTGAGTCTGAAGGTCCAAGGACCAGCAGCGAAGTCTGAGGACAGGATATGATTGGTGTTCCAGCTCAAACAGAGTGAGAATCCACTCTTCTTTGGTCTTTCTGCTTTACCTGGGCCCTCCATGGGTAGGACAATGCACACACGTCAAGGCGAGGGTGGCTCTTCCTTAGTGAACTCATTCAAAGGCTAATCTCTTCCAGAAACATCCTCCCAGATACGTCTAGAAATAACGTGTTACCAGCTATCTGAGCATGCCTTTGCCGAGTCAAATTGATGCCTAAAACAAGCCATCAAAAGAGATTAAGGGCCAGCAGGGGGCATGGCGACTAAGACACTGGACCCCACATGGTCATCTCCATGGTTTGAGTCCTGACCCAGCACCGTGAAAAACACACTGCGCACATGGGTGTGCATGCACAAAATCCCAAGAGGAGAATGGAAGGGAAGGGATTGGCATGGCCATCCTGCCTGGGAAGCGATTTCTCACTTTTTCTCTCTCTGTCTTTTTCTGTCTCCCTCTGTTGAGTGCACATGCCCTATGGCAAAAACCTAAATTAAAGAGAGAGAGAGAGAGAGAGAGAGAGAGAGAGAGAGAGAGAAAGAGAGAGAGAGAGAGAGAGAGAAAGCAAGATTAATATCCAGAATAAATAAGCATTTTTTAACACTCTTGTCATTAGGGAAATGCAAATCAAGTCTTAATAAGGGACATACCAATTTCATACTCATTAGGATGGCTCTTCCAAAACAAAAATGACAAAATAAGAGAGGGAAATCAGAAGTGTGGGTGAGGATGTGGAGAAATGGAGACCCGTGGCTTGCTGGTTGGGGTGTACATCGGCGATGGAATTGCTGGAAGCCATGCAGCAGTATCTGAGAGAGTGACCATACACCCCAACCATTGCACTGCTAGGAAGACACTCAGAGCAAACAAACCAACAGAAAAGAGCAAACAAAAACAGAACAGGGACTCACACTCATATTTGTGCATCAGTGTTTGTTGTTCTCTTTTCACAATGGATCATGCATGTGTGCATGAGAGAGACACAGAGACATGGGGAAGAGAGAGACATGGGACAGAGATCACACATGCTTGATCATGCACGATCTGCTTCCTCCAGTCCTCCCTAGTTTCTGGGCACACATGCATTGTCCTGGAATGTTTTTAGAGCAACCAGGAACCTGAACTCTGGTTGGTCTATGGCTTCCAGATCCACAGTCTGGTAGACCACTGACTGCTACAGGGACTGGGCCTGTGGGCCCATAGGTATAGCAGCATTTTTCACAGTAGACCGAAGATGGAAATGACTCAAGTGCCCCTTAACAGGTAAATGGACAACTGAAATGTAGTGTTCATACAATGTTATTCACCTTTATTTATTTTTTTTAAAGAATTGTTTCATTTTATTTATCATCATTATTGTTGTTTTTAAAATTTACTATAGGGCATGTGCATGTGCACTCAGCAGAGAGAGATGGAGTGAGAGAGAGAAAGGGAAAGTGAGAAAGCAAGTCGCCAGGTCTGGTCTGGGACTTGAACCGTGGTCAACCACGTAGAAGTTCAACGCCTTAACCACCTGCTGGCCTCTGTTCTACACCTTTGAAAAGGATCGAAATTCTGACAGCTGCTGCTATGTGCATGAATCTTGAAACTAGGACTTGAAAGAAGCCAGGCACGGTAGGCCAGATTCTGCCTCGATTCGCTTTGCATGGAATGTTCAGGATGGACAAACCCACGGGACAGCAGGTTAACAGCCACAGGGGGCCAGGGGGAAGGGAAGGAACAGGAGGAGTCTCTGCAAATGCAGCGGGGGCTTCCTTTTTCTTTTTCTTTTTTCTTTTTCAATCTCAAGGGCTCATGCACTTGTTGGAGAGAGACAGACAGAGAGAGAGAGAGACAGAGACAGAGGGAAAGTGAAAAATAGCCCATCAGGAGGGATGACCAATCTGCAATTCCTTCTTCTCCATTCTCCTCTTGGGATTTTGGGCACGCGTGCACACACACACACACACACACACACACACACACA
>NW_006204933.1:393356-395664 GCF_000334495.1 Tupaia belangeri chinensis
GGGCCCCCTCTCGCCGGGGGGCCCCCTGAAATACGGCCACCCTTGCTTAGCCGACGGCCACGGGCAGCTAGACATTCGTTCTCGAAGCGTGAAAGGCTCCATTCATGTAAGCCTTCTCAGGAACGCGGGCCATCGATGGCTTTGAATACCTTCTTATCCTCCAAAGGAGACACACTGCAGGTATGTTTCCACTTGAAAAAACAGTCATGGGACCAGCAGGTGGCATGCTGGTGAAGGTGTTGGACTCCCACGTGGCCAAACACGGTTCGAGTCCCAGATCTGATGAAAGGCTCCATTCATGTAAGCCGTTTCAGGAACGCAGACCATCGATGGCTTTGAATACCTTCTTATCCTCCAAAGGAGACACACTGCAGGTATGTTTCCACTTGAAAAAACAGTCATGGGGCCAGCAGGTGGCATGCTGGTGAAGGTGTTGGACTCCCACGTGGCCAAACACGGTTCGAGTCCCAGATCTGGCAGCTGGAAAAATCACACTGGGCGCTTGTGTGTGGGTGCCCAAAATCCCAGGAGGAGAATGAAGCGGAAGGGATTGGACTCCCACATGGTTAACTGTGGTTCAAGTCCCAGATCTGGTAGCTTGAAAATCATGCTCGGTATTATGTGTGGCACGCCCAGAATCCCGAGGGGAGCATGGAGGAGAAAGGACTGTGGCGTGGCCATCCCCCCGGGAGGTGATTTCTTGCTTTCCATCTCACTGTCTCTCTCTGAGGAATGCACAGGCCCTATTGCAAAATCTTTTTAAAAAAACAATATTCAGGGGCCAGCAGGTAGTGTGGTGGTTAAGGCGCTGGACTCTCCATGACCGACCAAGGTTCAAGTCCTGGGCCCGGAGGCTTTCTTTCCCACTTTCCCTTCCTTTCTCTCTGTCTCCCTCGGGTCAAATTAAACAAACAATAATGATGACAACAAATGAAATAAAATCATTCTTTAAAAAAATAACATGCAAATTCTATTTCACATCTGTCTTAGTTTGGTCCAGCTTCGATATGAGAATATTATAAGGATCAGCTGATGGTGTAATGGTTACGTCACTGGACTCCCACGTAGTCGACTGCGGTTCAAGTCCTGGACCCAGCGGCTTAAACTCACGCCAGGCATGTGTGCGTGCATGCCCAAGATCCCCAGAGGAGAATGGAGGAGAAGGGATTGTGGTGTGGCCATTCCCCCCCGGGGGGTGATTTCTCACTTTCCGTCTCTCTGTCTCTCTGTCTCTCTCTGCCTCTCTGGTGAGTGCATGTGCCCTACAGCAAGAATCTCTTAAAAAAAAAAGAGAGAGAGAATATTATAGACTGAGTAGTGTTCAAATAGCAGACATTGACTTCTCAGAGTTCTGGAGTCTGGAAGTTCAAGACCCAGGTGGTGCAGACAGATCTGTGTCTGGCGGGGACTCCTTGGTTCATAGCTGGCCCCTTCTCACTGTGTCCTTGCAGGGTAGGGGGGACACGGGAACTCTCTGGGGTCTGTTTTCTAAGGCCACACACAGACACACACATGCACACACATACACTTACATGTATACACAGGCACCCATAGACACACGCACTCAGACATGCAGACATGCGTAGCTTTGCCTGGACAGACAGACAGACATGCACACACACAGACACAGAGGCAGGCACACACACGAACATGCAGAGACACCGCCAGACCCGCTCCGTGGACAGAGACAGAGACATCCGTCCACGTAGATGGATCCGTTACTTCCCTGGGTCTTGGCGGCTGAAGTCATCATTGTTTTCATTCACAAATCCGCGGGCTCGCGGTTCCTGTCATCGAGCGCTGTCGGCATGAAAACGCACACTCAGGAAGTCTCGCCCCGGCTGTTGTCTTTGGGGGTGGGCCATCCAGTCTCCCCTGGGAGTCGGGCAGGGCCAGGAAGCCAGTGCTACTTTGGGGAACTTTCATAAGGACACAGAGAGGAAGAATGGGCAGGCGAGGCGAGCCTTCTGGCCCTGAGAGCCTGGAGAAGGTGAGGCTTGAGAGACAACCGTGAGTCTGCCTCCGGCTGTGGGGCTCTGGGTGGTGCTGGGTGGGGGGAGTCGGGCAGGGCCAGGAAGCCAGTGCTACTTTGGGGAACTTTCATAAGGACACAGAGAGGAAGAATGGGCAGGCGAGGCGAGCCTTCTGGCCCTGAGAGCCTGGAGAAGGTGAGGCTTGAGAGACAACCGTGAGTCTGCCTCCGGCTGTGGGGCTCTGGGTGGTGCTGGGTGGGGCGAGCGCGCATGGCGTGAGCGTTATCCAAGCCGAGAAGGCATGGCGGGGCCTTGCCCTTGGGGGCGGGAGACCG
>NW_006204933.1:395753-403929 GCF_000334495.1 Tupaia belangeri chinensis
CCGCCCGTACCACCCCCCCGCAGCCTCGGGAGGTAGCGGCCAACACTGGTCCTCGCCCCATCCTAGCTGCGGGAGTCCGAGGCCCGGGGGAGGCAGGCTGCTTCCTCCTGAGCCCGCTCTGCTGGGGGTGGAGACACTGTCTTCTCCCCCTGTCCTAGTGTGGCCATCCTTCTGTGTGTCTGCATCCTTACCTCCTCTTCTTTTGCTTTTCTATGTATTTTCTTTTTGAGAGAGAGATTTTTGCTTTAGGGACAGAGAGACAGAAAGCAAGAAATCAGCCCCGGGGGGGATGGCCACGCTGCAACCCCTCCTTCTCCCTTCTCCTCTCAGGATCTTTGCATGCAGGCATCCAAGCCCAGCGTGACTTTCAAGCCATTGGGTCCAGGACTCGAACCGCGGGTGACCACGTGAGAGTCCAGCCTCTTAACCACGCCGGCACCTGCTGGCCCCTTCATCTCCTCATAAGGACCCTAGTCTTCTTGCATCAGGGCCACCCTGGTGACCTCGTTTTGCATTAATCACCTCCATCAGGATCCTGTCCCCACGTGCAAGCCCATTCTGAGGTTCTGGGGGTCAGGAGTCCAATATGCGTGTTTCGCGAGAACACAGCTGAGACCGTAAGGAGAGGGGGTATGGTACATGTCGGCTTCCTCCTGCGAGCTGCCTTCTGTCTCGGGAGTCAGCTTGGTCCAGACGCTCAACTATGTAGTCTTTGCTTTTGTCCCTGCCAAAGAATGCAGCTTAACTCTTGCAGGCATTACGGGGGAGTGGGAAAAAAAAAATGCGTTGAGAAACGCTGCAGGAAACTGAAACAACGCTGGTGTTTTTCTTCCTCAGTTCCCACGCATTTCTGTCTGTGCCAGGGACAGGAGGGCCCGGGATTAAACTCAGGAGGGAGCCCTCAGAGGTGGTCCTTGCACGGTTGGTTAGTCTCCGCTGGACGGCCCCGTCAGCAACCCCGTCAGTCCTGTTCATAGGAGCTGCGTCCATGCCTCAGCTGACACGCGGGCATGTCACGGAAACAAAATGGCCAGCCACCCCAAACCCTCCAGACTGAGGCGAGGAGCCTTCAGGCCTTCCTGAGTCAATCCCTAGCATGCTCAGTATTCCAGCATTTGTTTAGCCAACTCTATTTCATCTTTTGTTTTCAAAAGAGATTTTTGCTATAGGGCAAGGGCATTCAGTGGGCAGAGAGACAGAGAGTGAGAAGTCACCCTCCAGGAGGATGACCACGCTGCCATCCCTTCTCCATTCTCCTCTCAGGATTTTGGGCATGCACGCACGCACATGTGCCTTGTGTGAGTTTCAAGCTGCCGGGTCCAGGACTCAAACCTTGGTTGACCACTTAAGACTCCAGTGCCTTAACCACGATGCGGCCGACTGGCCCCTCTCTCTGTCTATGAGATTGGCAATGTCCCCTTGTGAAACGCGTCAAGCGCAATGCCTCGTAGCATGGAGAGACGTTGCCCTAAAGCCCGTTCTGCCGTCAGCCAATACACGTGCGGTGGAGACCCAAATGAACATGAGGTAGAGAGACGGCCGGGGTGAGTTCTGGAAGCCCGTGTGTTGGGGACAACAGCGACGGTAGCAACCCTGGATGTGACCGAGGTGGAGCAGGCTGGGGCTCAGTAAAGACGAAGGCGATCTGCTCTTCAGTCGGCCGACACGTCATGATGGCATCGGGCACACCTTTGCTCAACCTCCCTCAAAAGCAGCCTCGCTTTCATCACCCGACTTGAGGGGCCTCCGCACACGACCATTTCCCGTTGGCTAAGAAGAACCATAAAAATGATTTAGAGCATTTGCACATGGCCGGCAGTCATAGTCTGTGCTCTGCGCTGTCCAGGAGCTGGCCGGCTGCCGCGGAATGTGTGCAACACGGTGGTTAGTGCGGCAAAGACATGAGTTATAGTCGTAGCTTCAGTCAGCTCATTCATTCACGTCGTTGTAGCCCAGATAAGCCCACGTGCCTCCGCTCTGTGCAGCAGGAAAGGACAAAATGCACCCATGAGCGCACTGAGACCATCTCGAGCTCCCAGCAGAATCAGAGCTCCGCTTCTCAGTCCCACGGGTGATGGACTGCTGAGAAGCACATGCTAAGCTTGTCTCCTTGTTTTGGAGAGGTTTTTGCTATAGGGTGCGTGCGCTCACCAGAAAGACAGAGAGAGACAGAGAGACAGAAAGCGAGAAATCACCCCTCGGGGGGATGGTCACGCTACAATCCCTTCTCCTCCATTCTCTTCTCGGGATTTGGGGCACGCATACACATGCGCCTGGTGTGAGTTTAAGCCACCGGGTCTGGGACTTGAACCACGGTCAACTATGTGGGAGTCCAGTGACATAGCCATGACGCCAACTGCTGGTCCCTCTAGGTTTGTTTTCCAGGCTGGTTGTGGGTCTGGCGTGCATGTGTGTGGTGGGTGGACCGTGGGTGGAGGGAAGAGGCTGGCTTGGGTGGGGCTGACTCAGGGTCCCTCGGGTAGGCTGAGCTTCCCTGTAAGCATTCCTGAGCAGCCCGACTTCCATGGATCCAGACGCTCCCCCGTGTTGAGAGACATGCTTTCTCTTCCAGAATGTCTTTAACAAAGGAGGAGGAAAACACAGGCATGCATGAATCCCACTCTCGCTTCTTCCGCATGTGCAAATTCTTTTCGCACGTGGCCACAGACGTGGTTGGCTTTTCCGTAACCGGCTCGTGTGTGGTTCCGTCATGCATGGCTGGTACCACAGCCTGCAGCCGTGAGCTGGGCTTGGCAAAGACCTTGCGCCCACCATCCTCTGACGGCTGGCCCCCAGCGTACCGACTGGCCTCACCCAGATGCTGTGGGAAACTCACCCCGCTTTGCCAGTGATAGAAGGAGTGCGGGCCCCCGTGAGGGGTGGCTTACGTGCACGCTAGCGACGGCTGTCATGCATGTCTGGTACCACAGCCTGCAGCCGTGAGCTGGGCTTGGCAAAGACCTTGCGCCCACCATCCTCTGACGGCTGGCCCCCAGCGTACCGACTGGCCTCACCCAGATGCTGTGGGAAACTCACCCCGCTTTGCCAGTGATAGAAGGAGTGCGGGCCCCCGTGAGGGGTGGCTTACGTGCACGCTAGCGACGGCTGTGGTCCCACCGACGTGGAGCTCTGGGGGGGACGCCAACTCCAGGCTGTAGGCGTAGCTGTCTTCTTTACCAGCGAACGTCAGGTGGTGGTGTGCACATTTGATAAGTTCCAGTGGCTTGCGTTGTTTGCTTTTTTGGAAGTCTGTATGCAAGTATCATTAAACCGTCAGTGACGTGTTTCGCTCTGCTGTGGAGCTCCACTTTGTAAGGTATCCCCATGGTCATTTGACGCCGTGGGGATGAACGTTGACGGGATAATATAAGGATGAGAGACACAAGCACCGTGTGTCTGTTCTAAGCACATTGCAGATGTCTGAGCTCCGTGCAAGAAACGGAAAGTCAACGGCATAGGGGCCAGATTAAGGTGCCGGATTCCCACCTGGTTGACCATAGTTCAAATCCCAGACCCAGCAGCTTGAAAATCACACACACACACACACACACACACACGTATATGTGTGTGCATGCATGCCCCAAAACCCTGAGAGGAGAATGCAGAAGAGATTGAGACACGGCCATCCCCCTTGGGGACTGTTCTCTCACTGTTCCTCTCTGTCTCTCCCTCTTTTTTTAAAATAATTATTTTACTTTTTTATTTATTCCTTAATTTACTTTTTAATTCGACCAGAGAGAGAGACAGAGGGTGAGAGTGAGAGAGAGAGGAAGTGAGAAAGCCAGCCACCAGATTCAGGACTCGAACCCTGGTTGGTCATGTGGGAGTGTCCAGTGCCTTAACCACCACGCCACCTGCTGGTCCCATCTCTGTCTCTCTTTGAGGAGGGCAAGCACCCTAGAAAAACACATAAATAAAAAATAAATAGGATAATGGTAAATACGGAAAGCTGCATGAGAGGGAACTCAGTAGGTTTGAGGAAAAGCGATTAACCTAAGGCTGTCAAGAAGGATGCATTTATTTTGATTTAAAAAATGTTTGAAACCCATGCATAGCTGTTTTTCATCGTATGCATTTTTCATGATCCTTTTAAAAATGGTATTTTAAAGTTTTTGCCATAGGGCATGTATACTTACCGGAGTGAGAGAGTGAGACAGAAAGTGAGAAATCACCCCCCAGGGGGGATGGCCACGCCGCCATCCCTTCTCCTCCACTCTCCTCCTGGGATCTTGGGCACGCACGCACACGTTCCAGGCATGATTTTCAAACCACCGGGTCCAGGCTCAGGTCATGGTCATTCATGTGGGAGTTCAGTACCTTAACCACCACACCACCTGCTGGCTCCCTTCTGAGATCTTTTTTTTTTAATTCTTTTTTTTTTTTGCTATAGGGCGCATGCGCTCGCCAGAAAGACAGAGAGGGACAGAAAGCGAGAAATCACCCCCCACGGGGGATGGCCATGCTGCAATCCCTTCTCCTCCATCCTCCTCTCGGGATCTTGGGCACGCACGCACACGCGCCTGGTGTGAGTTTAAGCCACCGGGTCCGGGACTCGAACCACAGTCGACTACGTGGGAGTCCAGCGACATAGCCATTATGCTAACTGCTGGTCCCCCTTCTGAGATCTTTTAAAGACCCCTAGAAGTTGGTTGTGGAAGGAAATATTTACCGTGATTAGACTTTTAATAACACTCTGTTTAGGTCTCACCACCTGCAGCCACTTGGGTCCCAAACGCCTAGCTGTTCTTGTCACCTCCAACTTTATTTGGTAACGGAGGAGAATTAGAGCAGACCACGATTCAGACATTCCTGTTGTCCTCCTCCTGGTTTAAAAATATTCTGAAAGAGAAAGCATTTCTCTGAACCCTGCAAGTGTTGAAACTCATATGCATCCACTTACTGCGAATGGAATCCAAAATCTGAATTTTCATCATTCCCTCCTTTCAGTTCATTTCTTTCTTTTCGTTCTCTCTTGGCCTCGGTTTGACAACCTTTCTGATTCTTTGTTTCTGAGTTCTGAAGCACATCCAAAAAGCACAGACATAAAATGATCCGAGGCGTTTTCTTCCCTAAGGTATTTTCATAATCTAAGGTGTCGCTGTGATCGTTTTAAATTGATATATTTTTACAAAGCGGAGGAGGGCTTGTTCATGCACGTTAAAATATACTCACAGCCTGTTTCAAAACCGTGAAGGAATGAAGAAAACAGATTCTCCTCTCTCTCTGGCAGCGCAGAAATGCTTTAAATTATTTTTATGGCTCCTTTTAGCCAACTGAAAATGCTGGCAATGTAAAGAGATTCAGGTTGGGTGATTAAAATTATGCTTTTTTTTTTTCTTTTTGCTTTTAGGTGCATGGGCTTGCCAGAGAAAAAGAGAGAGAGAGAGAAAGTGAGAAATCACCCCTCAAGAAGGATAGCCAGGCTGCAATCCCTTCTGTCTCCTCTTGGGATTTTTCATTTCTCTTTTTGGAGAGGTTTTTACTATAGGGTGTGTGTGCTTGCCAGAGAGACAGAGAGAGACAGAGAGACAGAAAGCGAGAAATCACCCCCCAGGGGTCTGGCCACACTGCAATCCCTTCTCCTCCATTCTCCTCTCGGGATCTTGGGCATGCACGCACACGCGCCTGGCGTGAGTTTAAACCACCGGGTCCGGGACTTGAACCACTGGGAGTCCAGTGACATAGCCATGACGCCAACTGCTGGTCCCAAAAGCAAACTGACTTCTGAAACGGCGAGGGGTCTGAGACATGAGTGCCAGGGTGCAGGCTTGCCGGTGTCCCGCGCAATAATGACTTGAACAGCCCGAGAGAGCGTGTTCCACACTTCTTAACCTGCTCGACAAGGCTCCAAGAAATCCAGAAAACCCAGATGCAGTTTCATCGGTACGGGCGGGATGTGAACCTTTCGAAATATACTGCCCACGGGCGGAGGAGGCGGGATGACTCGCTTTTTGAAAGCAGGTGCCTCTAACGTGACGCTGTTTTCACCAGCTGTCGTCTTTCATGGCTGTTCTTGCCTTTCCTAAAACTTACAGAGAACTGAAAGGACTTGCGTTTGAAGAGAACTTTCGAGGTCATGCGTGAGGAGGTGCAGGCGGACTGGCAGTTAAGCTTGTCTCAACATTTGCAAGCAGTAAGGAGTGTCCACAGTAAGTGTTAATGTGTTGTTGATCATCTTTCTTTATTTTTATTTTTGGAGACTTTTGCTATAGGGTGCATGTACTTGCTGGAGAGACAGAGAGAGACTGAGAGATAGAAAGTGAGAAATCGCTCCCTAGTAGGGAGGACCACACCACAGTCCCTTCTCCTCCATTCTCCTCTTGGGATCTTGGGCACGCACACACACACGCGCCTGGCGTGAGTTTCAAGTTTCTGGATCCGGGACTCGAACTGCGGTCGGCCACATGGCAGTCCAGTGATGTAACCACTATGCCATCTGCTCGTCTCAATGGCTAATTGACCACCTTAAGTCAAGGTAGTCTAGAAAGCAGAGACCAGCAGATGGCATAGTGATTCAGGCATTGGATTCTCACATGCCCAAGGTGGTTCAAGTCCCGGATGTGGTGGCTTGCACCTCATGCCGGATGCGTGCGTATGCATGCTCAAAATCCCAAGAGGAAATGAAAGGAAAAGGGATTGCTTCATGGCCATCCCCCCCAGGGGGTGATGTCTCACTTTCCCTCTTTCTGTCTCTCTCGACTGAGTACACACACCCTCTGGCAAAAACCTAAAACAAAACAAAACAAAATTAGTGGCCCTTGATGGTATATCCAGGTTGGATTTCCGAACCCAGGAAGAAAGTCAGTGACCTCGGAGGGCCTCTAAATCTCAATGGCTGTTTGAGATGTTGCTGGTGTGAGTACATCTGAGATTTAGGTCAGAAAAGGAAAAATGCAAGGAAGTTAAGAACACATAGGGGGATGAAATTTGTCATACGCAAAATTGCACACTCCCAGTTCCTCTGTTAGAGCAGCTTCAATGCCACAGGTCCTCAGAAAGACTCATTAGAGGGACCAGCAGCTGGCGTCATGGCTATGTTGCTGGACTCCCATGTAGTCGACCGCAGTTCGAGTCCCGGACCCCGTGGCTTAAACTCACACTGGGCGCGTGTGCGTGCATGCCCAAGATCCCGAGAGGAGAATGGAGGAGAAGGGATTGCGGCGTGACCATCCCCCCCGGAGGGTGATTTCTCACTTTCTGTCTCTCTGTCTCTCTCTGTCTGTCTGGTGAACGCACGCGCCCTACAGCAAAAACCTCTCCAAAAAAAGACTAATGAGAGTGGTGATGAATGTACAATGAAGTCAGCAGGGTGGTCCCTAATTTACAGAACTTGTGGTTTTCAGATGTGGTTTAAATGTTTGAGTCTCCTCAATATTAACATGTCGGAGTTCAACCTTTGGGGCCAGCAGGTGGCAGGTGGTTAAGGCACTGGACACTCACATGGCCGATGGCAGTTCCAGTCGCGACTGTGCTGCTCTCCTTTCTTGCTTCCTCTCTCTTTCTCTGTCTCTCTCTGGTGAATGCAGGTGGCCTATAGAACATTTAAAACAAAGAATACTAATAAGTAACATAAAATAATTCTTACAAAAAGGTAGAAAAAAAGAAATTCGACCCTTAAAGCAGATGGTATTATTAGCAGGTGAGGGCCTTGGAAGATGGCCAGGCCATGAAGGGAAGGTCTCATAAATGGAATTCATGTCCTTATAAAAAAAACAAAGACCTCCAAGAGGCTGGCAGGTGGTGGTTAAGGGAGCTGGACTCCCACGTGGTCGACCACAGTTCGAGTCCCAGACCTGACACCTTGCTTTCTCACTTTCCCTCTCTATCATTTGCTCTCTGTTGTCAAATAAAAATATCAATAAATAAAGTAAAATAAAATAGTTCTTTAAAAAGAGAGAGAGAGAGAGACCCCAGAAAGCTCCCTGACTCTTTCCGTGCTGTGAGGACTCAGTGAGAAAGCACCGTCGATGGGTTGGGAAGAGAGTCCTTACCAGATGCAAAATCTGCCCCACCTGGATGTGGGACTTCCAGCCTCCAGAACAGTGAGATGCAACTGTTGCACATAACCTTTCTGTCGACCGTTTTTTGTTACAGAAATCCAACAGACTAAGACGCTATAGGTTAGGATTTCTATATTTCCATTTCCTGAGCTGCGTGGAGTAGAGTCATTTCCACT
>NW_006204933.1:404025-411284 GCF_000334495.1 Tupaia belangeri chinensis
GACATAGCCATGACGCCAACTGCTGGTCCCAAAAGCAAACTGACTTCTGAAACGGCGAGGGGTCTGAGACATGAGTGCCAGGGTGCAGGCTTGCCGGTGTCCCGCGCAATAATGACTTGAACAGCCCGAGAGAGCGTGTTCCACACTTCTTAACCTGCTCGACAAGGCTCCAAGAAATCCAGAAAACCCAGATGCAGTTTCATCGGTACGGGCGGGATGTGAACCTTTCGAAATATACTGCCCACGGGCGGAGGAGGCGGGATGACTCGCTTTTTGAAAGCAGGTGCCTCTAACGTGACGCTGTTTTCACCAGCTGTCGTCTTTCATGGCTGTTCTTGCCTTTCCTAAAACTTACAGAGAACTGAAAGGACTTGCGTTTGAAGAGAACTTTCGAGGTCATGCGTGAGGAGGTGCAGGCGGACTGGCAGTTAAGCTTGTCTCAACATTTGCAAGCAGTAAGGAGTGTCCACAGTAAGTGTTAATGTGTTGTTGATCATCTTTCTTTATTTTTATTTTTGGAGACTTTTGCTATAGGGTGCATGTACTTGCTGGAGAGACAGAGAGAGACTGAGAGATAGAAAGTGAGAAATCGCTCCCTAGTAGGGAGGACCACACCACAGTCCCTTCTCCTCCATTCTCCTCTCGGGATCTTGGGCACGCACACACACACGCGCCTGGCGTGAGTTTCAAGTTTCTGGATCCGGGACTCGAACTGCGGTCGGCCACATGGCAGTCCAGTGATGTAACCACTATGCCATCTGCTCGTCTCAATGGCTAATTGACCACCTTAAGTCAAGGTAGTCTAGAAAGCAGAGACCAGCAGATGGCATAGTGATTCAGGCATTGGATTCTCACATGCCCAAGGTGGTTCAAGTCCCGGATGTGGTGGCTTGCACCTCATGCCGGATGCGTGCGTATGCATGCTCAAAATCCCAAGAGGAAATGAAAGGAAAAGGGATTGCTTCATGGCCATCCCCCCCAGGGGGTGATGTCTCACTTTCCCTCTTTCTGTCTCTCTCGACTGAGTACACACACCCTCTGGCAAAAACCTAAAACAAAACAAAACAAAATTAGTGGCCCTTGATGGTATATCCAGGTTGGATTTCCGAACCCAGGAAGAAAGTCAGTGACCTCGGAGGGCCTCTAAATCTCAATGGCTGTTTGAGATGTTGCTGGTGTGAGTACATCTGAGATTTAGGTCAGAAAAGGAAAAATGCAAGGAAGTTAAGAACACATAGGGGGATGAAATTTGTCATACGCAAAATTGCACACTCCCAGTTCCTCTGTTAGAGCAGCTTCAATGCCACAGGTCCTCAGAAAGACTCATTAGAGGGACCAGCAGCTGGCGTCATGGCTATGTTGCTGGACTCCCATGTAGTCGACCGCAGTTCGAGTCCCGGACCCCGTGGCTTAAACTCACACTGGGCGCGTGTGCGTGCATGCCCAAGATCCCGAGAGGAGAATGGAGGAGAAGGGATTGCGGCGTGACCATCCCCCCCGGAGGGTGATTTCTCACTTTCTGTCTCTCTGTCTCTCTCTGTCTGTCTGGTGAACGCACGCGCCCTACAGCAAAAACCTCTCCAAAAAAAGACTAATGAGAGTGGTGATGAATGTACAATGAAGTCAGCAGGGTGGTCCCTAATTTACAGAACTTGTGGTTTTCAGATGTGGTTTAAATGTTTGAGTCTCCTCAATATTAACATGTCGGAGTTCAACCTTTGGGGCCAGCAGGTGGCAGGTGGTTAAGGCACTGGACACTCACATGGCCGATGGCAGTTCCAGTCGCGACTGTGCTGCTCTCCTTTCTTGCTTTCTCTCTCCTTCTCTGTCTCTCTCTGGTGAATGCAGGTGGCCTATAGAACATTTAAAACAAAGAATACTAATAAGTAACATAAAATAATTCTTACAAAAAGGTAGAAAAAAAGAAATTCGACCCTTAAAGCAGATGGTATTATTAGCAGGTGAGGGCCTTGGAAGATGGCCAGGCCATGAAGGGAAGGTCTCATAAATGGAATTCATGTCCTTATAAAAAAAACAAAGACCTCCAAGAGGCTGGCAGGTGGTGGTTAAGGGAGCTGGACTCCCACGTGGTCGACCACAGTTCGAGTCCCAGACCTGACACCTTGCTTTCTCACTTTCCCTCTCTATCATTTGCTCTCTGTTGTCAAATAAAAATATCAATAAATAAAGTAAAATAAAATAGTTCTTTAAAAAGAGAGAGAGAGAGAGACCCCAGAAAGCTCCCTGACTCTTTCCGTGCTGTGAGGACTCAGTGAGAAAGCACCGTCGATGGGTTGGGAAGAGAGTCCTTACCAGATGCAAAATCTGCCCCACCTGGATGTGGGACTTCCAGCCTCCAGAACAGTGAGATGCAACTGTTGCACATAACCTTTCTGTCGACCGTTTTTTGTTACAGAAATCCAACAGACTAAGACGCTATAGGTTAGGATTTCTATATTTCCATTTCCTGAGCTGCGTGGAGTAGAGTCATTTCCACTTCCCGAGCTGCGTGGGGTAGAGCGAGTTCCGCTTGCCGAGCCGCGTGGAGTCATTTCCACTTCCCGAGCTGCGTGGGGTAGAGTACATCCCCTAGTTTGAAATGCCACGCTTCCTTTTCTCCCCAATCTGTAATTGTTTTCTCCCTTCATACAGGATTTGGACATGTAAACCTTTAAGTGTAAAATTCTCAGCATGACATATTGGCAGGGAAATTCTGGAAATGCATCAGGAACTGAAATGAGCCTTTCTAAAAATAAATATGGAAGAGGAGACATAACAACTGTTTGTCTACAAGAACATGTGTTCAGTTTTTTCAGTGAAGATGAACTGCCGTAAGTAACATGATTGCCTTCTTAAGTTTCCCCTTTTGTGTTTTGGAGAGATTTTTGCTATAGGGTGTGTGCGCTCACTGGAGAGACCGAGAGACAGAAAGCGAGAAATCATCTCCCAGGGGGATGGCCACACTGCGATCTCTTTTTTTTTTTTGGCTCCACTGCGATCTTTTTTTTTTTTTTTTTTTTTTTTTGCCTTTGGGTGTGCTTGAAGGAGAGAGACAGAGACAATGAGAAGGAAAGAGAGAAATCACTCTCCAGAGGGGATGGCCACACTGCAACCCCTTCTTCTCCATTCTCCTCTCAGGATTTTAAGCATGCATGCCCACGCGCCTCCCATGTTTTTCAAGTCATCGGGTCCAGGACTCACACGGCACCGTCAGACATGTGGGATCCAGCGCCTTACCCACCACGCCACAGGCTGAGCCAGAGACAGACCTGAGTAGGTTTATCTGTTTCATGAGGGGCCCTCCAAGCGGGTCCAACACTGCAGTCCACAGTGCACACACACACACACACACACGAGCGTCCATGATGCACAGGGAGACCTTGGAGCTCACATTGGGGGCCGTCTGCATGGGCTCGGTGTTGCAGAGCCCTGAGTTACGTACGGCACCTGGTCTGGCCCCAAGACTCCTTGTATGTAAGAAGTCAGGAGCAAAAATAGGGGACCTGCGGGGCCAAAAGGTGGCATGGTGGTTGAGGCGCTGGACTCCCACGTGACTGACCACCGTGTGGGTCTCAGACCCGGGGGCTTGCTTTCTCTCTCGCTGTCTCTTTCTGGTCAAATGAATAATAAAAATAATCATAAAAAAATAAAATATTTTTAAAAATAATGAACATGCAAAGATAACGTTCATTATTCTTTTCTTTTCTCCAAGCATTAGTTAACTTTATTTATCACTACTATTAATAGTATCTTTAATTTGTTACAGGGCATGTGCACTCCACTGGCCAGAGAGAGACAGAGACGGAGCGTGAGAGAGAGTGAGAAAACAAGCCACCAGGTCTGGGACTAGAACCACAGTGGGCTCTGTGAGCGTTCACCGCCATAACCAACACGCCACCTGCTAGTCCCAGTAACTTCAATTTTTTTTTTTTTTTTAAAGAGAGATTTTTGCTATAGGGCATGTGTGCTCGCCAGAGACACAGAGATTCAGAGAGGCAAACAGTGAGAAACCACCTCCCAGAGGGGATGGATGGCCATGCTGCAATCCTTCTCCTTCAGTCTCCTTTTTGGACTTGGGGCATGCACGCTCATGCGCCTGGCATTTTTTTTTCTTTTTTACTTTATTTATTCATTCATTTATTTATTCCAGTTTGACTAGAGAGGGACAGAGAAAGAGAGAGAGAGAGCTGCCAGGCCTGGGACTTGAACCATGGTTGGCCTTGTGAGAGTCCAGTACCCTTAATCACCAAGCCATTTGCCATCCTCCCCACCCCCCGCCATGACTTTTAAGCCACCAATGTCCTGGATTGGAACTGCCGTCCACCATGTGGGAGTCCAACAATGTACCATTACGCCATCTGCTGGTTCCAATACCTTTTTTTTTTCCCCAAATTATTATTTTATTTAATTTTATTAATTACTATTGTTGTTTTTTCAATTTGACCAGACAGAGTCAGCAAAAGAGAGAGAGAGAGAGAGAGAGAGAGAGAGAGAGAGAGAGAGAGAAAGAGAGAATAAATGAGAAATCAAGCTACCGGGTCCAGGACTTGAACCACAATCAGCCACCTGGGAGTCCAGTGCCCTAACCACCGTGCCACCTGCTGACCCAATCCCTTCCATTTTTTAAGAAGCCGGCAAAGTAGCCCAGACTGTAAGAAGGCGAAGGCTGTTCTCCACCTCAGCACAGCAGTCCCCAGGGTGCAGAAGTCTTAGAGGCCCCCCGCCTACAGGAAGTCTGCAGGGATTGCTCAGCCTGTCTCCCTGCACATCAGCCATTCTCCATGCACAGGCTCAGCTGCTCAAGAGATCTCCGCTCCTCGTCCTCTCCAGACGCTCTGGCCAGCCTCCTGTGTGGTCAGTGTGTGGTCAGCGGCCCGTCCCCTTGGGGACAAGGAGACAGTGTGGGGCGGCCAAGGAGGACTGGAGCCTCTAGACGTTGCCAACCTGGACATCCCGGGGCCGGATGGGGTCTGGTCTTCCTCCGGGAAACCTCAGAGGCGGAGGTTTGACCTGGGGTCTCTCAGCCTCTCGGAGGCCACAGGAAATATCGCGGGCGAGGATTTGGCAGTGGCGGGAAGGAGCAAGTCTCTGCAGAGGAACTCGGCCTCCCACGCTGGGATAAAGGATGGAAGGGGAAGGAGTAGGAGCCCCAGGGGCTGGGAGAAGGAGGGGTATTGCAACAACAGGAGCAGGAGAACGGCTGTCAGTTACACTCACGTTCTTTGCCCCACTTCTGTTTTTATATTTACTTAATTATATTTATTACTATGATTTTTTAAAAGAGGTTTTTGCCTTAGGGCTCATGCACGCTCCAAAGAGTGAGACAGAGACAGTGAGAGGGGAGAAATCACTGCCCCATCTGTGGGGGTGGCCACACCACAATCCTTTCTCCATTGTCCTCTTGGGAACTTGAGAATGCATGCACACGTGCCCAGCATAATTTTCAAGCCACCGGGTTCAGGACTTGAACCACCGTCAGCCATGTGGGAGTCCAGTGACGTAAACGTTAGGACAATTGCTGGCCCTGGTATTATTATTTTTTAATTTGCTCTAGATGCTCACCAGAGAGAGAGAGAGTGAGTGAGAGAGAGAGAAGGTAAGAAAGCAAGCCACCAGGTCCAGGACTTGAACTGTGCTCAGCCATGTGGGAGTCCAACACCTTAACCACCATGCCACCTGTGGGCTCCTGTTTCTTCCCACCTTTTTCTTATGACGACACGGCCCTCCCCCTTCCCGCTTCTCATCCCCGTTCCTCTAGTACAGTTCACCTTAATCACCTCCGTAAAGATCAGGTGTCCACACAGAACGTATCCTGGGATTACGGGGTTCAGGCTTCCTCGTAGGAATTACACAGGGGCACAGTTGACGCCCTCCTCTACTGAAGCCCAAGGTACAAGCCCGGCTTTGCTCCACTGTGGGCACCGGGCCCAGTGTTCACCTCCGCACAACCCCTTTCTCCTCATCTGGAGAAAAAGGCTGCTGAAGACGATTTCTTTTCTTCTCTCTTTTCTTTTCTTTTCTTTTCTTTTCTTTTCTTTTCTTCTCTCTTTTCTTTTCTTTTCTTTTCTTTTCTTTTCTTTTTTCTTTTTTTTCTTTTCTTTTCTTTTCTTTTTTCTTTTCTTTTCTTTCTTTTCTTCTTTTCTTTCCTTTCCTTTTCTTTCTTTTCTTTTCTTTTTCCTTTTCTTTTTTCCTTTTTTCTGTTTTCTTTCTTTCCTTTCTTTCTCTCTCTCTTCTTTCCTTCTTTCTCTTTCTTTTTTTTTTCGTTTTTTCTTTGTCTTTCTTCTCTCTTTCTTTCTTTCTTTTTTTTGACATTGGATATGTTCACTGGCTGGAGAGAGAGACAAAGAGAAACAGAGAGAGGGAAACTGAGAAATCACTCCCCGGGGAGATGGCCACACTGCAATCCCTTCTCCTCCATTCTCCTTTTTGGATTTTAGATACATACACACACACACACACACATGCTCAGTGTGATTTTCAAGCTGCCGGGTTTAGGACTTGAACCACTGTTGGCTGTGTGGGTGTCCAGCATCCTAACCACGACACCACCCGCTGGTCTAAGGCCACAATTTCAATATCATGGAAATGTTTGGTAAAGGAGCCAGCATGTGTAGGAAGGCCCAACCTTGAAGCTTGGAAAGGGGGGGCATTGTGCTGTGAGACCCTGTGGAGCGTGCTCTCTCTCTCTCTCTCTCTCTCATGAAATACATTTTTTGGAAAGGTAATATTTTCAAAGCATCGTAACAAAGAGGCAGCTGAATCCAGCTCACTCTAGACATAGTTCCTTTTTGTAAATTAAACCCAAGAACCAATAGATAAAGAAGTGTTTTCTTAAAAATTGTTTTTAAGATTTAAGATACCTTTTATTTTGTGTATTAATTTATTTTAGAATTATTTTATTTCACTTGATTTATTATCATTATTTTTTAATATGACCAGAGCAAGACAGAGACAGAGAAAGAGGGAAAGTGAGAATGCGAGCAGCCAGATTCGGGACTCAAACCATGGTCGGCCATGTGGGAGTCCAGCCCCCTTAACCACCATGCCACCTGCCTGCCCCTTATTTTAAATATATGTTTATGATTTACATTTAGTCACTGTATATATTCACAGTGCACAACATGGTTTTTCCCAGCACGGATACAGTGCCTGTCAGCCAAGACAAAGAACTTATCATATACATTACCATCAGCAAATAACTTCTTATTTTTGGGTCAAGTAAACATATTGTTTTTCCCCCCTGTTCTCCTTCCTCTCTT
>NW_006204933.1:411934-438257 GCF_000334495.1 Tupaia belangeri chinensis
CCTGTCTCTAATATCTAGAGTTGCCCTCTCTTCTTTTACGCCTCCCAGTCTTTCTGTTTCTGCCATAGAGTGAAGACATTCAATATATATTGAGTGGGGACATACCGTGCCTCTCTTTCATAGGCTGGCTTGCTTCGTTATGGAAATTAAATTTAAGGATCACTACATTTAACAAAAACGATCCCTACTTTCCTATGAAACTATAGATGGACTAATTATGTAAGAAGACTTTTTATTTTTCTTTTACAATAAATAAGAGGAATATTTCTTAGGGTTAGCCTGACCATGTAGGCACAGAAGACAAACGTGCCTCTCTTTCATAGGCTGGCTTGCTTCGTTATGGAAATTAAATTTAAGGATCACTACATTTAACAAAAACGATCCCTACTTTCCTATGAAACTATAGATGGACTAATTATGTAAGAAGACTTTTTATTTTTCTTTTACAATAAATAAGAGGAATATTTCTTAGGGTTAGCCTGACCATGTAGGCACAGAAGACAAAAATGCCTATACCCTCAATGCTTAGGGAGGTGTGACATTTTAGGTCCTAAATAAAATACCACTGTAATGTCATGATGTCTCCAACTGCTAAGCTCGTCTACCCTGTTGAAGTTACGATACGGAGGGTGACGTCAGGTGACTTCAGTCTGCAGCTGGAATTCCTACAAAGGCTCCACGCTTGGGATCTAATCAGTGGACTATCTCCATGTCTAGACGGCGAGTAAGAACTGGGAAGGCTCACAGACCAGACGCCGTGGGCTGGCTGGGTCTACCAGAGATCTCTGGCCACAGAGCCAAGCACCCAGCCCTCTTGTGTAACCGCAAAAATAACTTCTCTCATACCTGGGAGGGCTCTAGTAGACCAAGACCCTCCTACATTATTTACTGAAAATACTGCTTGCTGACTTCATTCTTGGCAAGAGCTGTGGATCCCAGTAAATCATTTCTCCCTCGTCTTCACATTGCTGCTAATTAGGACGGCCATTATTATTATTTGATTTTGGGGGGAAGGTTATGTGTTATTTTACAAGACCCTTGGGAATGTATTCCTCTCCTAATGACCCCAGCTTCTTCTGCATACGGTTCTTGTGTTTGGGTTGGATGGCTTCAGCTTCTTGTCATTAGACGGTGTGTTTGGAAAAATAACAGGGAAAGAAAGAGGGCATTGTTTTAACTGGGACGTGGAGGGGAAGGCTGTGGTGAATTGACCTTTCCACTGTCAGGAAGCGGAGCATACGTATCAGGACCCTCTCTCTCAAGTCTGCGCTGCCTGGATTCGGTATCGCTCGCTCGCTGCTCTTACAAGCATTATCCTTCACCAGCCAGTCAGTGGAGACCGTGAGAATTATCCAAGGGGGACGCAGAGTCTGAACTCTGGCTCCAGTCCCAAACTCGTAGCTGCAGCTTTGTGCAGCACAGTACTGTAGGGGCTCGCAGACTCATTATACGTGGGTGGGTTTTCTTCTTCTTCTTCTTCTCCCCCCACAATCAGGATCTTGGCGTTCTTTCAAAAGCCAGACGTTGGAGGATTTGGTGTGTGTGCATGAACGGGAAAGAGAAACGGTTGCTGGAAACGACCATGTTCACCTTTTCTAGTGCATCTCCCTCCCAGCAGAGAGAGAGAAGGCAAGACAAGGCTCTTGGTCAAATATAAATACCCCGAGGCGTAGGATGGGTGAAAGCAGCCCTCAGAACGCCACGACTGCAGACCTGCAGCAGGAGCGGGGTCTGCCAGAGGAGCGCTCAGCTCCCCCTGCCATCTCCAGTCTCCGACTTCTCTCCGGAAACGCTTTGCTGGTGGTTTCTGGCGAGGGTGCCAAAGGCCGTTTCTCAAGGCGGGATTTCTCCACAAGGAGATCGGGGCCAATCTGTTTCTCATCTTCGAGCGAAGTGCTTGTCATTGTGAAAGAAAAATACAATGTCCATTTCTGGAAGGACGGCGTGTGGCTCATTCCCCCGTTGCCCCTGCAGGGCTCGGTGACAGAAGAGGACGGGGTGCGCTTGGCCTCCAGGCCTCTCCCTCTGGATGGCCGGGTTCGTGGCCGTAACTGTGATCGGCCAGAAACGCCTGTAACGCCTGTCTTTGGAAGGAATGTTCACGGGGCCCGACGGTGGTGCAGCCCTGTAAGGGGCGCTCGATGGGACTCACCCACGTGGGCTCATAGCCAAGACTTCCCCGGGTATGGGGGGCACACGCATGCCCAGGATCCTGGCCAGCGTAGGCTGGGGTAGACTGTGGCGTCAAGACCCTGATGAGATGCTCTCTTCCTTGTCTCCCTCTCTTTCTCTGTCTCTCTTGCTCAGGGAATAAATCAACATAAGGAAAAGAAATGGGGGCTGGCAGTTGGTGAGATGGTTAAGGCGCTGGACAACCCACACGGGTGACTGCAGTTCAAGTCCCAGACATGGCGGCTTGAAAATCACGCCGGGCGCGTGTGTGTGCATGCGCAAAATCCCAGGAGGAGGATGGAGGAGAAGGGATTGCAGCGTGGCCATCCCCCCGGGGGTTGATTTCTGTCTCTCTGTGTCTGTGTGGTGAGCGCACAGACCCTCTGGGAGCAATCTAAATCAGTAAGTACATAAAATAAAGAAGTCAATGTTCCGGCTCGTGTCATGGTGCACCTTCTGCAGGGAGACCCTCGAACAACACGGCTCCGACAGCTGTCTGGGGAATTCCTTTCTGGAGGGGGAAGACGCCCGGCCACACAGCACAGATAGTGATTTTGGATGGCGTTGAGTGGCTATGGCAAGAGAGGATGGGTGGGTTGTCCCCATGGCAAGCTGGCGTGGCCAAGGGCGTCTTTGTTGTAGCTGAAGGCCAAGGGGCGGCTGACCAAGCACTTCATGGTCTGCCCACCTCTGCTCTCTCCCTACTGACCTCTGGCCTTCCTTCGGGTCTACTCCCAGCTCATCATGCCCATGGGCGCCATTGGAGCAGAAGACACACGGGAGCCATGTCTGCCACGGAATCCTCCTCTGTGCTTCCACTCATAGGCCCTTTTGCTTTTTTAAAGGTTTTTGTGTTAGGGTGCGTGTACTCTCTAGAGAGAGAGAGACAGAGACAGTGAAAAGGAAAGTGAGAAATCAGCCCCCAGGGGGGATGGCCACACCGCAGTCCCTTCTCCTCCATTCGCCCCCCGGGATCTTGGGCACGCACGCACACACGCCCGGCGTGAGTTTTAAGCCACTGGGTCCGGGACGTGAACCACGGTCGACTACGTGGGAGTCCAGCGACATAGCCATGACGCTAACTGCTGGTCCCAAGAATTTATACAAGGCCCCTCTACAACGTTTGACTGACAACCTGCACCATCACCAGAGAGCTTTGCAAAATGCAGAATTTGGGACCCCACCCAAGAGTCACTAAAACCAGAATCTGCATTCGCTTTTCCTTTTTATTTTTTAAAAGAGAGATTTTTGCTATAGGGCTCATGTGCTTGCCAGAGAGACAGAGAAACAGAGAGACAGAAAGCGAGAAATCACCCCCCAGGGGGATGGCCACGCCGCAGTCCCTTCTCCTCCATTCTCCTCTCGGGATCTTGGGCACGCACGCACATGCACCTGGCATGAGTTTAAGCCACCGGGTCCGGGATGCCAACTGTAGTCAGCCATGTGGGAGTCCACTGATGCACCCACGATGCCAACTGCTGGTCCTCAGAATCTGCATTTAACCAGAGTCATCGCACCTTTGTTTCCAACACACTGGGGTCTTCTGTGCAGGACCAGTATGCAAAATGCCAGAGCGGGGGTCTTCAAACCTTTGTAGAAAACACATCTGATGAATAAACCAGGCATGGACTGCCAAACTGTAATGCACCCAAATAAACTTGTACAATAATTCCATCTTCCCATAGGCTTCTTTCAGTTATTTAATTTAGTTATCTTATTATTATGAAAAATTTTCTGAAGACTTAGTTTATTTAACTTTATTTACTTATTTTGATTTGATCAAAGAGGGAGAGAGAGAGAGAGAGACAGAGAGAGAGAGAGAGAGAGAGAGAGAGAGAGAGAGAGAGAGAAAACAAGCTGCCAGGTGCGGGATGTGAACCATGTTTGGCCATGTGAGAATCCAGCATCCTTACTCACCATCTGCTGACCCCTTAATCACCATCTGCTGACCCCTGTTATTTTAAATTGGACCAGACAGTGGGAAAATGAGAAAGCAAGCCAGCAGGCTTGGGATTCGAACCACGGTTGGCCATGACATGCCATGTGGGAGTCCTGCGCCTTAACCACCACATCACTTTCCAACCCATCACAGGCTTTTTGAAGTTGTCCCGTCCACACTGACATGAGAAAGTACTCATTTAATATGAGAATTCTCTTACCAGGCAGGCAAATCATCCACCAAACACATTTACCCTGGAATTTCTTTCCCATGCCTCGCGATGACATCTATACTTACTATTTTTTAAAACAGATTTTGTTAATGGATACTTGCTTTCCTAACCCTTTAATTTAATGCAGGATAAGTCACGATCCAAAAAAAAAAAATGATTTAAACCTCTTTCAAAGTACGTGGTATTGAGTGAAGCCCTTTGAGTAGCCATCACTTCTCCCCCTTAACCAAAGTGAAAAGCCACTGTCTACTACAATTCCAACACACCACATGGCATCCCAGAAAAAAACGATGCCAACCACAGATTCCCACCAGATCCGTAACTGCAAGAGTAGGCAAATGTACAGAGAAGAAATGAATAAAGGAGGCATTCTTCCCACTACGGCTCTACTTTTTAATTTGGAATATGGCTCCCTTTGCCATGGACTTGACTCAGTTTTCAATTCCTCTGATCATATTATTTATAGGTACTTATTTTTCTTAAAGATTTATTTATTTATTTGTTGTGATTTCTTTTTTTTTTTTTTTTTTAGATTTATTTATTTATATTATTCTTAAATTTGACAAGAGAGAGACAGAGACAGAGAGTGAGAAAGCAAGCTGCCAGGTCTGGGACTTGAACCACAATCAGCCATGGGGGACTCCAGTGTCTCAACCCCCACACCACCTGCTAGCCCTTGTGATTTTTCTAGGCCACTGGGTACGGGACTCTAACCATGGTTGACCATGTGGAAGTCCAGCGTCTTAACCACCATGCCACCTGCTTGCTCCCCAAGTGGCTCTTTTTTACTGATAAGTTTTTTTTTTATCAAAGTTTTCAGGAGAGGCCAGGAGACAGCATAGCAGTTACATCTCTGGACTCCTGCATGGTCAACCAGTTTGAGTCCCGGACCCGGTGGCTTGAAACTCACTCCAGGTGGATGTACCTGAGTGCCCAAGAACCCGGGAGGAGAACGGAGGAGAAGGGATTGAGGCTGGGGGAGTGATTGTCATTTTCCCTCTCACTGTCTCTGTCTCTCTCTGTTTCACCCCCAGCACAGCGCATGTGCCCTAAGGCAAAAACCTCTACTCAGAAACCCCACAAAACTTGTCAAGAATGGTATTGATTTCTTCTGGCCACCGACCTAGACCTACGCTTCCCATTGGGATGACCTCATGTGCATTCTCAGCAATGCTGAGTCCTGTTTTGCATTTTCAGCACCTTCTAGTAAAGCGAAATAGTTGCAGAGTATCATCCCCCACCCCTGCTCTGGTCTCTGTAAGAATCGTTCAAATAACAATTTGCAAAAGTGCCTCTTTCCCCCTCCCTTTTGGACACGGTTGGCATAAAGTCTCAAAAGTGTTTGTCTTTCACCAAGGGGCACTTGTGACTCCGGGTTCCAGACGAAGACGTTCGAATCTTTTTGAATCAGCGTCATTTTTATTTCCCCAAGGCTGAGCGTGTAATGGTCTGCAAATGCCAAGAACCTATTTTACGAACACCCAGCAGGACGAAGGCTTGAACGTGATCCAAGACAGATAAGATGAACGTTTTAGCAATGCATATGTTGTTGCAATTTAAAGAATGGGTTGTGCCTGTGTTTCTGCTTCCAAAGAGGAGCTTCGTTTCCCGTGCGTGCGTGCGGTGGTTTGTTTCCTCAGAGCCTCCTGACCTGGGGCAGACAGAAAACAGTGCTGACACCCAGGGTTCTAACCCCAGACCTCAGCTTCCACAGTGACACTGCCCCATCGAAACAAACCATCATTTTACTGATGCTAAAGTATGAGATGTGGAGTTGGCAGGTGGTGTGGTGGTTAAGGCTTGGACTCCCACATGGCCCACAGTTCAAGTCCTAGACCTGGCAACTTATAACTCATGCTAGGTGCACGTGTGTGCGTGCCCACAATCCTGAGAGGAGAATGGAGGAGAAGGGATTGCAGCATGGTCATTACCCCTAGGGGGTGAATTTTTCACATTCCTTCTTTCTGTCTCTGTCTGTCTCTCTCCATGGAGCACACATGCCCTAGACCAAAACCAAAAAAAAAGAAAGATTCAGATGTTTGGTTTCATATCAACCCACTGGTCTTCTTTGTTTCTTTCTTTCTTTCTTTCTTTCTTTCTTTCTTTCTTTCTTTCTTTCTTTCTTTCTTTCTTTCTTTCTTTCTTTCTTTCTTTCTTTCTTTTTTTTTTTTTTTAAAGTTTGCTATAGGGTGCATGCACTCACTGGAAAGAGAGAGACAGATGGAAGGGAAGTGAGAAATGACTCCTCAGGGAGGATGTTCACACCACAATCCCTTCTCCTACACTCTCTTCTTCTTCATTTTTTTTTTTTGAGAGATTTTTGCTATAGGGTGTGTGCATTCACCAGAAAGACAGAGAGAGACAGAGAGACAGAAAGTGAGAAATCACCCCCTGGGGGGGTATGGCCACTCTGCAATCCCTTCTTCTCCATTCTCCTCTTGGAATCCTGGGTACACATGCACGTGCACCTAGCGTGAGTTTAAGCCACCGGGTCTGGGACTCGAGCTGCAGTCGACCACATGGGAGTCCAGCGACGTAGCCATTACGCCAACTGCTGGTCCTTTCTCCACTCTCTTCTAAGGATTTTGGGCATGCACACCCAGGTATGGTCAGGACTCGAACAGTGAAGCTGCCCAGGTGGGATCCAGCTACCTTAGCATCAGACCACTGGCAGGCTGCTGATCTTTATTCTTAGATCTGTTTATTTGTTCAGTACGGAGTGAGACAGAGAGATATGCAGAGACAGAAACAGACTCCTTCAGTGGCATGTTAGCACCTTCATCCATTCCCAGCCTCAGCCCATCTCAGAGCACAGACACACAGGTGCCTGGCATTCTCACGAAGGTGTCTGGGTGCAAACCCGGAACCTCCCACGCCACGTTCAGCCTGGTCCACCTACTTATTAGTTTTCACGATGCAAATGACCGTTGGGTGGGTTGCCAGGATATAGCAAATAAAAACACAGAATGTCGGGCCAGCAGGTGGCGTAGCAGTTACGTCACTAGACTTCCACACGGCTGATGGCGGTTCAAGTCCCAGACACGGTGGTTTGAAACTTGTGCTGGGCACCCGTGTGTGTGTGCCCAAGGAGAATGGAGGAGAAGAGAGTGTGGTTGGATTTCTCACTTTCCTTTTCATTGTCCTGTTTCTCTCTCTCTCTCTCTCTGGCGAGCACACACACCCTAGGCAAAAATCCTCTAAAAACAAAGTTCAATTTTAGGTGAATTTTGGATCATCTTCAGTGTACACATATCCTGGGAAATACAGAAACAGTTGCAAAAATTGCCATTGTGTGGACAGAAATCACCAACTCTGTACACATACTAATGAGTGTGGTTTATCACTAAGCACGAAACTGAGTGACAAACCCGGAGAAAGAGAAGCGCGTGTCTCCTGGTTCTGAGACGGTGGTTCCTTAGTTCTGAGAGCAGGAGAGCTGTCAATCAGCTAAATGAGACCTTTACATTGGTCTAGCCCCAAAAGGCGGGACAGCTGGGAGGAGGCTTGTACGTGATAGGTGGGCTTGAAATTCTTAGATTACTCATTGGTTACAGAAAATCACCAGTCTCTGTTCTGAAAGAAATCAACCCCTTGAATGTCTATGTTTTACTCTGAAAGATAAGAAGGCTGACTACCCATAAAAATGCTATGTCATGGGGGTTGGCAGGTGGGGTGGTGTTTAAGAACGCTGGACTCCCATATGGCTGCCTGGAGTTCAAATCCCGGGACTGGTGACTTGATTTCTCACCTTCTCCTCTTCTCTCTCTCTCTCTCACTCTGTCCCTCTCTGTTCAAACTAAAATAAATAAAAATGATTCTTAAAAACAAAAACAAAAACAAAAACCTCTATGCCTGAGGCAGGATGCAACTTCCCACCAACAATGATCTGTTCATGTCTGTGGGCCTCTGTTAGTGTATGTAGGTGTGACCCTCCCTGGGCCTGGCGGGACTGTTCTGGAACAGAAAACTAATCAGAAATCTGTCCTTGATCTTAAAATCAAATTGAGGTTCAGCCCACAGGGTAGCGGTTTAGTTCAACTCCCAGGTGAAGTGGCTTAAAAACATGCTGTTGTGGGGATCAGCAGGTGCCATGGGATTGAGGCACTGGACTCCCACACGGCTGACCATGGTTTGAGTTCTGGACCTGGTGCTTGAAACTCAGGCCCCGATCCCAGGAGGAGAATGGAAGAGAAGCGATTGCAAAGAAATCAGGGGCTGATTTCTCACTTTGCGTCTCTCTGTCTTTCTCTGTGTCTCTGGAGAGTACTTTGTGTCTCTCTGTCTCTCTCTGTCTTTCTCTGTGTCTCTGGAGAGTACACCTGCCCTATAGCAAACATCTCTCTTTAAAAAGAAATGCGGGCACACGTGCATGGGTGCCCCAAATCCCGAAAGGAGGGAGACACGGAGGAAAAGGGATTGACACCCTCATTGATGGTGCATCCTCTCTCTCTTTGTCCGGCCAGGTCATGAGGTCTCTGCGACACACATAGCATACAAAACAAAACCTGAAATGGAAACCAAGTCTTGCCTTGAAGCTGGCCACCTGGCTGTGAACAGAGAGCTCTGTGTGATCCGTGGCACTGACATGGGAGGGCTGGACACCTCCTGGGAGGCCTGAGTTGCAGGAAAAAAGCTCCTTCTTATCTCTAGGAACTGCTGCTCCTCCCCCTGCAAGAGGAGGTTGAGCGCCTGTAAAATTCGGCCCACTCCCCCTCTTGGCCCACAGCCAGCTTAGCCACAGATCAAATTACTGGCAATTCCCCTCTGCAAAAATCCCAGCTGTCACCCAGTGAGCCAGGAGGAGCAAGGAGTGTTTTGCAGACAATCAAATGACCCAATGCACCAGGCTGCTTATCTCTGGCTCTCACGGGAGCATTCCTTTCTCCACGGTATTTTGGACAACAAAGGGTTTCTAATTGTTTGTTTGTTTGTTTACTTTTACATTTTTATTTACTCATTTACTTATTTCATTTTGACCAGAGAGTCACACACACACACAGAGAAAGAGAGTGAGAAAGCAAGCCACCAGGTCCAGGACTTGAACCATGGTTGGCCATATGGGAATGTCCAGCGCCTTAACCACCACACCAACTGCTGGTCCCCAATATTTAACTATATTTAAATATATTTATTTGGATACAGATGATAAATATATTAATTTGGGCATGGATGATAAATATATTTATTGGGGTATGGCTGATAGATATATTTATTTGGATATTTATGATAAATATCTTTATAATAAATTATAGCTCTCTCTAGCAAACATATACATGTCTTATATATACCCACACACACAGGGTATAAACATGAGGCTCTCCCCAGAACTGAGCCTGCAGCTTACCTCATCTCCCACGGGAATGCCCACGCCCTGTGTCTGGCCTTCAGGATCAGAAGACAGGGAGAGCCACCCCTGGCCCCTGGAGGTGAAAGGAGAAGGATGAAGCCTTTCCCTGGTGAGGTTAATCTCCCATCCGGAACCGTCCCTGTCCCCGAGGGTCGGATTTCCGTTCCTAGCTTCCGCAGCTAACCCCTAATAAATCCTGGCTTGGCATTCCCTCCTCCCGGTGGTTCCTGCAGCTGTTCTCCGAGCACCTCATTCTGAAATAATGACTTCCACAGACGCCTTGGCCTCTGCCTCTGCCCTGAGGGACTCTGTGGCGATCCATGGCTTACAAAATACACCGTGGGCTAAGCAAGGGGAATCGAACAGAGGCCTGGTGTCTTGGATGCACACCCACACGCCCACACACCCACTGCGATTCTCAAACCACTGGGTCCAGGACTTGAACTGTCATGGGCTGTGTGGCCGGCCAGCGCTTTAACCGCCACACCACCTGCGGGCCCCCATGCGTGGATTTAAAAAAATAATTATTTATTTGATTCTTTAAAGTCATTCATTTATTTTAATTTGACCAGAGAGAGAAATAGAGAGAGAGGGAGAGTGAGAAAGCAAGCCACCAGGTCCGGGACTCAAACCATGGTCAGCCATGTGGGAGTCCAGTGCCCTTAACCACCATGCCACCTGTTGGTCCCAAAAATTATTTTAAAAAAGAATTATAAAAAAAGAGGAACCATCAGGTGGCATAATGGTTACATCTTTGGAGTCCCATGTGGTGGACTATATATAGTTTGAGTCCTGGAACTGGCAGCTTAAAACTCACGCCTGGCGTGTGTGCGTGCATGCCCAAGATCCCGAGAGGAGAAAGGAGGAGAAGGGATTGTGGCGTGGCCATCCCCCCTGGGGGTGATTTCTCACTTTTACTCTCTGTGTCTCTGTCTGACGAGCATACATACCATATAGGAAAAAAAACATACAAAGCAAACACAAATACTTTTCCAAGAGTTCTTCCAGTAGAGAAGCAAATTGTTTCCATTTTTTTTTTGAGAGGTTTTCACTATAAGACGTGTGCGCTCGCCAGACTGACAGAGAGAGACATAGAGACAGAAAGCGAGAAATCACCCCCCCGGGGGGATGGTCACGCTACAATCCCTTCTCCTCCATTCTCCCCTTGGGATCTTGGGCATGCACGTACATGCGCCCGGCGTGAGTTTTAAGCCACTGGGTCCGGGACGTGAACCGCAGTCGACTACGTGGGAGTCCAGCGACATAGCCATTATGCTAACTGCTGGTTCCCATTGTCTCCATTTTTTGCTTCTCTTTCCCCGTAACATTTCTCGGTAGAAGAGTTTCTTTGTGTCTACTGCCAACTGCAAAAAACAAAACAAAACAAAACAAAACAAAAAACAAACCAAAATCCAAAAACACATTCTGGGCACATTCCAAATCTTTTTCTTCTTCTGAATCCGCGTCTGAGATTCAGTGGTCCTTGTCTAAACTTTTCTCTCACCTTCAACTTGGACAGCACGGGACCAGCAGATGGCATGATGGTTGGATCGCTGGACTTCCACGTAGTTCACTGCGGTTCAAGTCCTGGACCCGGCAGCTTAAAACTCACGCCAGGTGCGTGTGCGTGCATGCCCAGGATCCCAGGAGGAGAATGGAGGAGAAGGGATTGCGGTGTGGCCATCCCCTCAAGATGTGATTTCTCACTCTCCCCTTTTCTATCTTTCTGGAGAGTGCACACAGCATAGCAAAAACTGAAAACAAAACCAAAATAAAACAAATTGTGCCAGTTCCAGTGGTGGCTGCCAAAAACAAGCTTGGCTATAATAGAATAAAGGAAAATTACAACTTCGTTTCCCTGAAGAGACTGTATTTATTTCATGAAGGAAAACAGAAGGAACAGTGTAACGCCCGTAAGGGACAGTAAGCCGTCTCCTTCTGTGAGCACATTCTTTTTTTTGGAAGCGTTTTTGCTATAGGGCATGTGCGCTCGCCAGAAAGACAGAGACAGAGAGACAAAAAGCGAGAGATCACCGCCCAGGGGGGATGGCCACACCGCAATCCCTTACCCTCCATTCTCCTCTCGGGATCTTGGGCACGCACGCACACGCGCCCGGTGTGAGTTTAAGCCACTGGGACTGAGACTCGAACCACGGTCGACTACATGGGAGTCCAGCGACATAGCCATTACGCCAACTGCTGGTCTCTGTGTGCACATTTTTAAAACTTTTTAAAATGTAATAATTTCTTGAGAGAGATAGAAGGAAAAGCACTCTTCGTTTTTTTTTTTTTGAAGAATTTTTTAAAATTTTTCCATTTGTTTTTATTTTCAATTTGACCAGAGAGAAACAGAACAAGAGAGAAAGGGAGAAAGCAAGCCGCCAGGTCTGGGACTTGAACCGCGGTCACCCATGGGGGGATCCAGCACCTTTAACCACCACGCCACCTGCTGGCCCTGAGAAGCAATCTTAACAGGATCTCATACTACGGTCTCTCTTATCCTTTATGCTTCTAAACCAAATGCCGCCATGGTCTGTCTCTCTCTCTCTCTGTCTCTCTCCCTCTTATCTCTGATGAGAGGAGATGCCCTCTGGCAGCTGAAACACAAAAGGGTTTATTGATGATTACTCCTGGGTCTCTATTGGTAACCAATTTATCCACCGAGTAATACTCTTCCATTATTGTTTCCGTATGCGGAAAATGCACAAATGGTACCTGTCTTCCTCCAGACAAACAAAAGCAAAGAGAAAAGAAGGTATCGTTTCCAGGTGTTCCTAGGCGCCGTATCTTCAGGGTTCCGGCCCTGTAGGAACACGTCGATGGCGTTGACTTACTCCACAATCCTGCAATGCTTCGTCTCCGTTGGACACGGTTACACAACGGTAGGCTCAGAGTCACCTAAGGGTTTGGAGTGCACTGCTCAGGACGCAGGGTCTGCGTCCAAACTGAGGCACACGGCCCGTGGAGGAAGGCATTGCACTTAGCGCGTGGGGCTCCTCTTTCTTATTTATGTATATAGATACACACACACACACATATATATAACATATTTATAATTATATGACATAGATTTAGTTTTTAAAATGATTGGGACCAGCAGTTGGCGTAATGGCCATGTCGCTGAACTCCCATGTAGTCGACCGCGGTTTGAATCCCAGACCCGGTGGCTTAAACTCATGCCAGGTGCGTGTGCGTGCGTGCCCAAGATCCTGGGAGGAGAGTGGAGGAGAAGGGATTGCGGCGTGGCCATGCCTCCTGGGGGGGTGATTTCTCGCTTTCTGTCTCTGTCTCTCTGGTGAGCGCATGTGCCCTATATAAAACAAAACAAAACAAAACAAAACAAAAACTCTCCAAAAACACCCCAAAACAACAACAACTACAACAACAACAAACAAGAACGAAAAAGTTACCTTTCAAAGAATTCAAACTGCATTTTATCATTTAATTTTTGGAAAGAAACATCAGTCTCATGACTTCAGTCTGTTCTTTGAAGAAAGTCGTATTTTTTTATTTTGGTCAAATTCAGGAAAAGCTAGAGATGAAAAACATTACGTGCCCTGAGACGTTCAGAAGTTTAGCTAGGTTAACCTTCTGTTACTTAATGACCTGAAGTTTAAATGTCAAGGCAATAAAACACTCAACTCTTTTCTTTTTTTAATAAAAATCTGAAGACATTCCTTCTAAGTCAAGCAACCACTTCTTTTCAGTATAAAACTAAAAATGCATGTACTAAAAAAAAAGAAAAAGGGACGCTGGAGGTGGCATGATGGTTAAGGGTGCTGGACTCCCACACGGCACACTGTGGTTCGAGTCCCAGACCTGATGGCTTGTTTCTTGCTTTCTCTTAAATAATTCTTACGAGAGAGAGAGACAGACAGAGAGAGAGAGAGAGAGAGATGCAAACATGAAGCTTTGTGTCTACCGCTGTCCTCACCTTCCGATCTCACGGCAAGTGACGTTAGCAATTAATTTCAACTTCCCTGTAAATTTTTATACCAGTTAAAGCATGTATATATGGAGGTACACCAATTAAACTGTTTCTTTTTTTTTTTTTTTGAGAGATTTTTTGCTATAGGGCACATGCGCTTGCCAGACAGACAAAGAGACAGAAAGTGAGAAATCAACCCCCGGGGGGGGATGGCCACACCGCAATCCCTTCTCCTCCATTCCCATGCTCCTCTTGGGATCTTGGGCATGCATGCACACACGCCCGGCGTGAGTTTAAGCCACCGGGTCCGGGACGTGAACCATCGTCGACCACGTGAGAGTTCAGCCACATAGCCATTATGCTAACGGCTGGTCCCTAAACTATGTTTTTAATAAGGGGACCGGCCATTGGCATAATGGCTATGTCGCTGGACTGTCATGTAGTCGATCACGGTTCACGTCCTTGACCCGATGGCTTAAACTCACAACAGGTGCCCAAGATCCCAAGAGGAGGATGGAGGAGAAGGGGCTGCAGCGTGGCCATCCCCCCTGGGGGGTGATTTCTCGCTTTCTGTTTAACAAAAAATGTTTTAATAAGAAAGAATAAACATTAGCACAGTGTCTGTCTTTATAATGGTTATTCCTGAGAAGTGAATGGAAGACATTAATTGTAAACTGTGATCTTACCAGTTGTTTTCACAAAACAAAAACAACTCATGAGTAAAAACAGAGTCGGCTGAAATCAACCGATGAATTCAGGACAAGTTTGCTCTCATTGTTTTATTAGAGTTCCTTTTTCCTCCCTTCCTTCCTTCCTTCCTTCCTTCCTTCCTTCCTTCCTTCCTTCCTTTTTCTTTCTTCCTTCCTTTCTCTCTCTCTCTCTTTCTCTTTATTCTTTCTTTTTTAGAGAATAATTTATTTTGGGGCCAGCAAGTGGTGTAATGGTTAAGATGTTGGACTCCCACATGGCTGACAGTGGTTCGAGTCCCAGACCGAACTCATGCTAGGTGCAAGAGTGCGTGCATGCCCAAGATCCCGAGAAGAGAAGGGAGGAGAAGCGATTGCTGCGTGGCTGTCCCGTCTGGGGGAGTGATTTCTTGCTTTCTGTCTCTCTGTCTCTCTCTGGTGAGCAACATTCCCTGTAGCAAAAATCTCTCTTAAAAATGAAAAGAAAAAAGGATTTATTTTATTTTATTATTGTTATTATATTTTTTAGTTTGTTATAGGGAATGTGTGCTCACCAGAGACAGAAAGAGACAGAGAGACAGAGAGACAGAAAGTGGGAAAGCAAACCTACAGGTCTGGGATTCAAACCATGGTTGGTGGTGTTGGAGTCCGGCGCCTCAACCACCACACCCACTGACCCTTATTTTCTTTTCTCTTATCTTTTCTTTCAATTTTTTTTTTTTACATTTAATCATTGTACATCTCCACAGCATATACAATGAATCTTTCATAACTGTCTACTTTGTATCAAATGCCGGAGTCTCCTTGTTCTTTATGGCTGAGTAGTATTCCATAGAGTATATGTGCCACATTTTTTCAATTCATTCATCTGTCTGTAGACATTTGGGTTGGTTTCATGTCTTAGGGATTGTGAATAATGCTGCAATAAACACAGTTATGCAAGCATTTTTCTGACTGAGCATTCTCTTGTCCTTTGGGTAGATACCCAGGAGTGGAATTGCTGGATCACATGGCAGTTCTATTTGAAGGTCTTTGAGGAGCCTCCATGCTGTTTTCCACAGTGGCTGGGCCAGTTTACATTCCCACCAACAGCGTAGGAGAGTTCCCCTTTCACCATAGCCCCACCAGCACTTATCATTCTTTATTTTTTAAAAAGAATTATTTTATTTAGCTTTATTTATTTACTTACTTGTTTTAATTTGACCAGAGATGGACAGAGCAATAGAGAGAGAAAGAGAGAGAGACAGAAAGAAGGTGAGCAAGCAAGCTGCCAGGTCCAGGGCTCGAACCGTGGTCAACCGTGTGGGAGTCCAGAGCCCTTAACCACCACTCCACTTGCTGACCTCATTGCCCCATTCTTTATGTGTTTCATCTTAGCCATACTGACTGCAGTTAGGTGGTATCTCGTTGTGGTTTGGGTTTGCATTTCCCTTACGGTAAGACTTTCTAATTGTGCATCTTCTACCAGGTATGAATCGGGAAGAGGTGTACGATCTTCCCTTCATTGCAAAACTTGCAAAATGAGAGGTTTTCTCTGCAGAGCTCAGCCTTTGCGTTCTAGCGCAGTGATTTATTTCCAGGGCTGAGACCCGGGGCTCCCTGGCATTCACTTCTCTCTGCACTGTGGATGTTTTCCACTGTTCTGTTTACTCCTTCTTTTATTCTCTCCAGATTTCCTTCTGATTTCTGGTTGTTTCTGCAGAAGTCTGTCCTTGAAAATTTAATTTTCCAGAAAGTGTGTTTTAGATATAAACGTTGGCAGTCCTGTTTGTCATTCCAAGTAGGCGCATTAGGAAAGAGGGTTCCCTTAAGCTTTTTAAAAGCCTACTAGGTTTGTCCTGATACACTGTGGTTTACAGAGAGGAAATCTGTTTGTTTCTTCATTTATTTGTTTGTGTAGGTAGGTAGCAGCATAGGTCTCTATCAATGCATGAATAAAGAAATTGTAGTATATACACAAATTTAAAAAGTTTTTGAGAGGATTTTAGCTATGGAGTGCATGAGCTCCCTGGAGAGACAGAGTGAGACAGAGAGACAGAAAGTGTGAAATCACCCCCCAGGGGGGATGGCCACACCGCAAATCCCTTCTCCTCCATTCTCCTCTTGGAATCTTGGGCATGCACGCACGTTTGTCTAGCATGAGTTTTAAGCTGCCGGACGTGGGACTTGAATGCGGTTGACCACGTGGGAGTCCAGTGACGTAACATTGCACCATCTGCTGGTCCCAAGAAGTCTTCCTTTTGATACCAAACAAAAGGTTTGATTTTGATACCACCCCGGAGTCCTGTGTCCAGCACAAGAGTCAGTTGTTGGCTATGGTTGGTTCCCCAAAGGTTCGTGGTCTAAAACCTGGTCTCCAGTGTAATGGCTTTGGGAGGTGGTGAGACCCCTCAGAGGTGCAGAGTAATGGAATGCACTGTTGGCTGGGGGAGTGGGAGGAAGGCAAGCAAGTGGACATTCTGCTTCTTTGCTCTTTGCACTTCCCCACGTTCCTCTCTGCCCCTGTTGATCACAAGCCAACAAACACCTTGGAGCTGCCAGAAGATACAAGAGGCGAGAAGGATCCTGTCTTAAAACTTCTGCAGGGACCTGACCCTCCCCACCCCTGGATCTCAGACTTCTGAGAATCCACTTCTGTTATCTTACACCTGCAAGTTGCAGTCATTTGTTAGTGCACGCCAAGGAGACTCGTACAAGTCATACCCACGTCTGTAGGGGGATTAGTGGTCACTACCACACCACACACTTCCTTTTCCTTCTTTTCTTTTACTTTTAAAAATTTAGGAGGGACCGGCAGATGGCATAGTGGTTACGTCGCTGGACTCCCACGTAATAAACCAAGGTCTGAGTTCCAGATTTGGCAGCTTAAACTCACGCCGGGCACATGTACATGTGTGCCTAAGATCTCGAGAAGAGAATGGAGGAGAAGGGATTGTGGCATCACCATGCCCCCTAGGGGGTGTTTCTCACTTTCTGTCTCTCTGGTGAGTGCATGCACCCTCTAGCAAAAATCTCTCTTAACATTTTTAAAATGTAACTTTATTATCATTCTTACTCTTTATAAATGGGCTCTACAGCACTTGTGCTTACTAGAGAGAGAAAGTGAAAGTGAGAAAGCAAGCCACCAGGTCCAGGACTTGAACTGTAGTCAGCCATGTGGGAGTCCAGCACCTTAACCACCACATACTCCTTACTGGATCCTCTTTTATTCTTTATTTCCCTATTTTTTCTTTCTTTGAGATTTTGGCTATAGAATGCATGTGCTCACTGCAGAGAAACAGAAAGAAGGGAAATGAGAAAGCACCCCTAGGGTGGATGGCCAGGCTGCTCTCAGGGTTCGGGGCACGCACGCACAGGTACCCGGTGTGTTTTCAAGCTGTCAAGTCTGGACCTCAAACCGTGGTTGGCCAGGTGTGATCCAGCTCCTGAACATCCATGCCATCTGCTGGCCCAGTTTCTTTTCTAAGCTAGTTTTTTTGTTTTGTTTTGTTTTTCCCCCTTTATAAACACTCACAGCTATGATTAGGAGTTTAATTTTCTCACTCTTGCTTCTACAAATGATTTCGAGTCCCTCGTTGTCCCCCTTAATTCCCAAGGGAATCTGAGTTCCATGTTTAAAGCTTCTGTTCCAAGGGATGTTGGCAATGCCTTTGAACTGTTTCGGTCCTCTTCGGAGTCTAGTTTGGGTTTCAGTGGGTCTCTAAGCCTATCCACTCACACACACGCAGTTGTGTTTATCCACGTGTAAATCTCAGGCTGTTTCACACTCATGACACGCAGGGCGCATAGGTCTCTGTGCTTAATAAGGACGGATTCTCTCCTCTCTCTTTTCAAAATGACTTAAACTTGGTCCCCAAGTCACTTCTTCAGTACCAACTGAGGCCCTCCTTCTAGTTCATGAAAGACATTTTATCAAAGAAGAAGAGCATTGCCTGCTGCCCCAAACACATCCATAAGTAAAAAGAGTGTTGTCGAGTTTCCTTACCATGCCAAGGGAGGGCAAGTTCTCCATCAGCCTTCAGAGTATAGAAGTATTATTTAACACCATTTCCCCCCTTCCTTCTTACAAGTTTCTAGGGCAGCTTCCTTATGAACCCCCCTGAAAGTTATGCGGTTTCTAGTCTAGGAGAGAGCTTGTCTGTAGGAAGAGTTAGCCCGACGTTGGCCAAAATGACTTGTAAAATGAATGAATGGAGACCAGCAGTTGGCATAATGGCTATGTCGCTGGACTCCCATGTAGTTGACCACGGTTCAAGTCCCGGACCTGGTGGCTTAAACTCATGCTGGGCACGTGTGCATGCATGCCCAGGATCCCGAGAGGAGAATGGAGGAGGAGGGATTGCGGCGTGGCCATTCCTCCTGGGGCCAGCACCTTAACCACCACATACTCCTTACTGGATCCTCTTTTATTCTTTATTTCCCTATTTTTTCTTTCTTTGAGATTTTGGCTATAGAATGCATGTGCTCACTGCAGAGAAACAGAAAGAAGGGAAATGAGAAAGCACCCCTAGGGTGGATGGCCAGGCTGCTCTCAGGGTTCGGGGCACGCACGCACAGGTACCCGGTGTGTTTTCAAGCTGTCAAGTCTGGACCTCAAACCGTGGTTGGCCAGGTGTGATCCAGCTCCTGAACATCCATGCCATCTGCTGGCCCAGTTTCTTTTCTAAGCTAGTTTTTTTGTTTTGTTTTGTTTTTCCCCCTTTATAAACACTCACAGCTATGATTAGGAGTTTAATTTTCTCACTCTTGCTTCTACAAATGATTTCGAGTCCCTCGTTGTCCCCCTTAATTCCCAAGGGAATCTGAGTTCCATGTTTAAAGCTTCTGTTCCAAGGGATGTTGGCAATGCCTTTGAACTGTTTCGGTCCTCTTCGGAGTCTAGTTTGGGTTTCAGTGGGTCTCTAAGCCTATCCACTCACACACACGCAGTTGTGTTTATCCACGTGTAAATCTCAGGCTGTTTCACACTCATGACACGCAGGGCGCATAGGTCTCTGTGCTTAATAAGGACGGATTCTCTCCTCTCTCTTTTCAAAATGACTTAAACTTGGTCCCCAAGTCACTTCTTCAGTACCAACTGAGGCCCTCCTTCTAGTTCATGAAAGACATTTTATCAAAGAAGAAGAGCATTGCCTGCTGCCCCAAACACATCCATAAGTAAAAAGAGTGTTGTCGAGTTTCCTTACCATGCCAAGGGAGGGCAAGTTCTCCATCAGCCTTCAGAGTATAGAAGTATTATTTAACACCATTTCCCCCCTTCCTTCTTACAAGTTTCTAGGGCAGCTTCCTTATGAACCCCCCTGAAAGTTATGCGGTTTCTAGTCTAGGAGAGAGCTTGTCTGTAGGAAGAGTTAGCCCGACGTTGGCCAAAATGACTTGTAAAATGAATGAATGGAGACCAGCAGTTGGCATAATGGCTATGTCGCTGGACTCCCATGTAGTTGACCACGGTTCAAGTCCCGGACCTGGTGGCTTAAACTCAGGCTGGGCACGTGTGCATGCATGCCCAGGATCCCGAGAGGAGAATGGAGGAGGAGGGATTGCGGCGTGGCCATTCCTCCTGGGGGGTGATTTCTCATTTTCTATCTCTCTGTCTCTCTCTTTCTGACGAGTTCATGCGCCTTGTAGCAAAAATCTCTCCAAAAAAAAAAAAAAAATGAATGATGGGACCAGCAGATGGAGTGTTGTATCATGTATTCGATGTGCTGGATCTCACATGGCTGACTATAGTTCAACTCCCGGATCCATCGCTTGAAAAACATGGCAGGTGTGTGTGTGTGTACATGCCCAAAATCCTGAGAGAAGAATGGAGAAGGGATTGCAGTGTGACTATTCCCCTGGGGGGTGATTTCTCACTTTTCCTCTCTCTGTGTCTCTCTAGTGAGTGTATGCACCCCATGTCCAAAATCTAAAAACAATGAAAAAAAAAAAAAGAATGAATGAACATCTAAATGAAGCTTGAATCTTTAGACTTTTCAAAGAGCAAGTTTGGATTCACAACACCGAGAAGAAGGCACTGAAATTTCCATCTTTCTCCTCCCAACGAATCTCCCCACTATAAACAGCTCCCAGCAGACTACCCTGACTAGAGCTGGCGAGCCCACACGGGCATATTCTCAGTGTGACACAATGAGAAAAACTTGGCTATTCGTGATTTATAGGAACCCTTCCTTCCTTCCTTCCTTCCTTTTTCCTTCTCTTCTTGTTTATGCTATAGGACTCGTGTACTGGATAGAAAAGAAAGAGAAGAAAAGCACCCCTCCAGGGGGATAGCCACGCTGTAACCCCATCTTCTCCTTGGCATGCACGTATAATACCCGATGTGATTTTCTTTTCTTTCTTCTCTTTTATTTCATTTTATTTTATAGATTTTTGCTATAGGGTGCATGTGCTTGCTGAAGACACAGAGACTGACAGGGACAGGGAGAACTTAACCCCCCTGCCCCAGGGGCATGGTCACACCGCAGTCCCTTCTCCTCCATTCTCCTCTCAGGATTTTGGGCACCCATGCACACATGCCCAGAGTGAGTTTCAAGTAGCCAGGACCAGGAGTTGAACCACAGTCAGCCATGTGAGAGTCCAGCACCTCAATCATACGCCTCCTGCTGGCCTGTGATTTTTTCCAAGCCTCCAGGTCATAACAATGACTGACCATGTGGGAGTCCAGCGCCTTAACCACCATGCCACCTGCTGGCCCCCACCGCTGAGTCTTTGCATACATACTTCACATACAGTTGACATCTCTGTCCACCCCCATCCCCCCATCTGCCATGCACTGGCCTATCTGCTATGGGGTGAGGAGAGGACTAAAATTGCACCATCTCCAGCCAGCAGATGGCGTGCAAGTTAAGGTGGCTGGATCCCACCTGGCCCACTTTGGGTTTCAAGTCCTGGCCCCAGAAGTTGGAAAAACACACCAGGTACATGAGCAGGCATGCTCAAAACCCCCAGAGGAGGATGGAGAAGAAGGGATTGCGGCGTGGCCGTTCCCCCTGGGAGGTGTCTTCTCTCTCTCCCTGTCTCTCCCTGTCTCTCCCTGTCTCTGGCAATTGCACAATACTTTCTAGCAAAACAATTTGTTTAGAAATTCATCCTATCGCCCTGCCCTGAAGTTGGATTTCTACGAAGCAGAACCTTGGCGATGCGAGTGAAGGCTTTGTGTGTAGGATTTTCAGGGTTCTAGCTGCTGCTGCTCCTGGTAAGAGACCATAATAGATAAATTGTCTCCCATGTGGTACAAATTCCTGCCCACGAGCCCTCTTCCCACGCTGGGTCACACCCCACTTCCTTCAGCACTGCCAACTTTTTCTGTCCACTGCCAGCCGACCAGCTGAGCCCCTTTTATTTTTCTCCTTTTCCTTCCTCTTTTTCTTTTTCTTTTTTTTTTTTCCAGTTACCACTCTACTAAGCTGAGCAGATTTTTTTCTTTTCTTTCTTCTTTTTTTCTTTTCTCCAGCCCACATTGCACAGATGAATCAACCGTGATCAGAAGGTCCCAGGCAGGTTTCTCCAAGACCGGACTTTCCGTTTATTTATTTATTTATCCTCAGTGCCGTTCTATTTTAAACGACCCTGTTTGGAAAATCTGGAAGCATTTTAGTAAATGCAATGCCAGACGCCTGTGGACTGAGCTAGGTACGATCAACGCAACATAAAAACAGCCCCCTCCTTTTCAGGGCGGCCAGTAGGCTGGACGGCCATGGTTAAAGTTGGTTTACCATCGGCCATGGTTAAAGTTGGTTTACCATCGACAGGCAGGGGATGTGCTGGCTGGGGGTGGGGGGTGAGTTTCCCAGGGAACACTTCTAAAAGCCTGTTTTTGTTGAAATAAAGATATATCCCCACTGGCTGCTCGTTTACCCCCCCGGGATTTCGCAGCTATGCAAACCTACAAGCTCTGAGTAGAGATTTCCTGTGTAGACATTCTGGGTGTTTTTTTTTCTCCCCAGTCATCCCCGAGAATTCAGCAGCAAGGCTTCCTGTGTAGGGGCTGGGAACCAGCAGGCGAGCTGTCCTGCAGCTCCCAGTGAGACGTTTATAATCCCTGGTAAGCACATGACAGGGTGGTCAGGGTGGTCTTCAAAGCCCCTGACCACGTAAGACGGGCCACACGGAGGACAGAACCCTGCAGGGCTTCAGCTGCTGCGGGGAACAGCAAAGCCTCTCAGAGACCCTGCGGGAGAAGCTGGGAAGCTGGGGAGGAGGGGGAGAGCTGGGAAGCAGGAATACAATAGAATAGACGGGAAGGTTTGCTGGATCCACGCTGCAGAGGAACTGCGGAGTTGATGCAGGTGCTGGGTTCGGGTCCCGAGAGGGACGGCGTCTTTGCCACACTAGAACATGTGCAATTGTGTGTGTGTAAGTCTGCAGAAGGCGGACTCTCTGCGGAAAGGAATTCTCCCGCTAGGACGCCCAGCCAAGAAGGAGCAGCGGGCGGTCACCGTTCTTTCTGCTCCTTCTCTCTCTCTCTCTCTGTGCCTTCCTTCGTTTCCTGTCTTTCTCTCCTTCCTTCCTTTCTCTTCCCCTCCTTCTTTCCCTCCTCTTCTTCCTCCTTTCTTCACTCCTCTTTTTCTATCTTGCTTGCTTGCTTTCTTCTTTCCCCTGCCCTGCTTCCTCTCTCACCCTTTTCTTCCCTTCCCTTCCCTTCCTCCCTCCTCCCCTTCTGCCCTTCCTCCCTCCCTCCCTCCTCCCCTTCTGCCCTTCCTCCCTCCCTCCCTCCTCCCCTTCTGCCCTTCCTCCCTCCCTCCCTCCTCCCCTTCTGCCCTTCCTCCCTCCCTCCCTCCTCCCCTTCTGCCCTTCCTCCCTCCCTCCCTCCTCCCCTTCTGCCCTTCCTCCCTCCCTCCCTCCTCCCCTTCTGCCCTTCCTCCCTCCCTCCCTCCTCCCCTTCTGCCCTTCCTCCCTCCCTCCCTCCTCCCCTTCTGCCCTTCCTCCCTCCCTCCCTCCTCCCCTTCTGCCCTTCCTCCCTCCCTCCCTCCTCCCCTTCTGCCCTTCCTCCCTCCCTCCCTCCTCCCCTTCTGCCCTTCCTCCCTCCCTCCCTCCTCCCCTTCTGCCCTTCCTCCCTCCCTCCCTCCTCCCCTTCTGCCCTTCCTCCCTCCCTCCCTCCTCCCCTTCTGCCCTTCCTCTCTCCCTCCCTGTCTCTCTCTCTCTCTCTTGATTTCCTTCTTTCTGCCACAGGGCCTGTGCACTCCCGCCGAGAGGGAGGAAGAGAAAGAGGGGGAGAGAGGACGCACTCCCCATGGCACCCAGTCACGCCTCTGTCTCTTTCCTCCCGTTGTCCACACCACTAGGATTTGGGGGCATTCACACACATACATATGCACAAGGACACACACACATGAACACACACATATGCACACACATATGCACAAGCACACACACATGTACAGGCACACACATGCACACACATGCACAGAGCCACATATATACGCACACACATATGTACAACCACACACATGTACATACACAGACACACATATATGCACAGAGACACACATATATGCACACACATATGCACAAGCACACACATGCACAAACACGCATATATACGCACACACATATGCACACATACACAGACACACACACATATACCCCCATGGCAGAATAAATGAATTCAAGAATCACCAATGTTTTGTTCATGAATTTCTTGTCTACACACTGTAACTCATTTCTTTTTAAGAAATTATTTATTTTATTTTACTTATTATGATTATTAGTATTTTTTTAAAGAGATATTTTTGCTATAGGGTACAAGCGCTCGCCAGAGAGACAGAGATGGAAAGTGACAAGTACCCCCACGGGGATGACCACGCCACAATCCCTTTTCCTACATTCTCCTCTCGGGATTCTGGGCACGCACGCACACGCACCTGGTGTGAGTTTAGAGTCGCCGGGTCTGCGATTTGACTACGTGGGAGTCCAGCAATGGAACCATTATGCCATCGCTGGTCCCAATTATTAACAGTTTCTAATTTGCTATAGGGCATGCACACTCATGAGAGAGACAGAGAGAGAGAGAGAGAGAGAGAGAGAGAGAGAGAGAGAGAGAGAGAGAGAGAGAGAGGAAAAGTGAGAAAGCAAGTCGCCAGGTCTGGGACTCAAACCGAGGTTGACCATGTGGGAGTCCAGCCCCTTACCCTCCACGCCACCTGCTGGCCCCACTGTGAGTGTTTCTTACTTGGCATATTTCTTGACCAGGCTGAACCTCTCCCATTCATCCACCTGTTCATTCACTCATTCCTTCAGCAAGCGCGGGCTAGCGCCCAGGTCTTCAGGAGCCACTGTGATGTTATTACAAGGACGATGATGGTCCATCGAGAGTGGGAAGGGCCAGATTAGCAAATGGGCCGGTGTGGAAGGGATTTATAGAGTGTAAGGAACACCTATGTGGACAAGCGTGTCCAGAAAGTACCATTCCATGACAAGAAAGCTGGGATCGCCTACCAGTTCTTTTTTATTTTTTTCAAAGAGAGGTTTTTGCTATAGGGTGCATGTGCTTGCCAGAGAGACAGAGAGACAGAAAGTGAGACATCACCTCCCAGGGGGGATGGCCACATCGCAATCCCTTCTCCTCCATTCTCCTCCTGGGATCTTGGGCATGCACGCACACGCGCCGGCGTGAGTTTCAAGTGGCTGGGTCCAGGACTCAAACCGTGATTGGCCATGTGGGAATCCAGTGCCTTAACCACTACACCATCTGCTGGCCCTCACCCCCAGTTGTAGCCGAGCCCATAGTGGGCTCAGAGGTGCATGGCAGGTCACGCACCACAGAGAGAGCATGTCACAGTTGGCGTGGAGCCTGAGTGCAACCCTTTCTGGTTTAGTGATGGGCTGGGAGTGGAGTCAGGGAAGAGCTGGAAGAGGAAGCTGGCGGCAGGGGCTGGACCTCACAGAGACTCCTGGTCGATCCTGCAGACAGAGAGAGCGAGAGCGAAGGGGATGTGGAATCCAATGATTCCTCAGAGTCTGCATCTCTGCACTTGCAATCTCATGAACCCTAAGGTCATCTTCAAACAGAGGCAAGGTGGCATACTGGCTAAGGTGCTGGACTCCCACATGTGTGACTGCAGTTTGAGTCCCAGACCCTGCAGCTTGAAACTCACGCCAGGCGCGTGTGCGTGCGTGCCCAAGATCCCGAGAAGAGAAGGGAGGAGAAGGGATTGCAGCATGACCATCCGCTGCGGGAGGTGATTTCTCGCTTTCTGTCTCTCCAGCGAGCACATGCGCCGGGCGTGAGTTTAAGTCACCAGGTCTGGGATTCAAAACGTGGTCTACTACATGGGAGTCCAGAGACATAGCCACTTCGCTAACTGCTGGTCCCTCTTCCTTCCTCCTCTCTTTTTCTCCCCTTTTCCCTCGCTCTGTCCTTCCCCTTTCCCTGCCCTTTTTCCTCTCTAACCTTTTCCTCCTTCCTCCCTCTTTCCTCTCTAGCCCCCCTCCCTTCGTTTTTTTCATCAGAGAGAGAGAGAGAGTGAGAGAGAGAGAGAGAGAGAGGTGTCCCCATAGGCTCTTGGCACATGGACCCACGCCCAACGTTAACCAAGGGGAAGCCCAGGCAGGGCCACGGGCTCGCCCTGCTGTCCTGGGAGGTCCCGGGGCTGTCTGGAGTCAGGTCTGCAGGTCTGCATGACCCGGTGGCACGAGGCCACACCTGGGTCTGCTCCCAAGCTGTCCTCTGGGCCCAGGTTGGCTCGCAGGCCGACTAGCCTCCCCAGCCCCCTGCCCACGGTTCTCAGATCTGAATTCCTGCAGACAGCCAGGTCTGAATTCCTGCAGACAGCCACTCCTCCTGCCCTGCCCCACGCCTCCCCAGCACGGTGTGCAGCCTGTCGCCTGGTCTGTCCGCAGCTAGCAGCAGCAGGCTCCCCAGATCCCTCGTCCTGGCGCAGCCCCCGCGGGCTCGGCGTGCTCCCAGAGCGAGGTTCCACCTTTCTGGCAGGGCAGCGCGCGGGAGGCCGGCGGCCAGGAGCCCTGCAGAGGCGGGAGGGCGTGGGGGCGGCTCTCACGTTGCAGGCCCGGCCGC
>NW_006204933.1:438286-438635 GCF_000334495.1 Tupaia belangeri chinensis
CCCGGGAAAGGCCAAGCCTGCGGCTTCGCTGTGCGCTGAAACGGAAGGAAACGCGTCCCGCGGGGCGTGCAGCGGCGCTCTGCGCGCGGACTGGGGGCCGCCGCTTCCAGCGCGCTCTCTGCGCGCCCCGGCTCCCTTGGCGGGCCCGGGGCGACTTCTAGGACGAGATTCCTGCTCCCCAAAGCCGTCTGCCTTGCAGCCCCGGCGGCCCTTCCGACCCGAGTGCGGGGCGAGGCCTGCCCAGCCAGGACAGGCGCCATGAAGAGGCGCGACGCGGGCTAAGCGCACGGCGGCGGGGCCAGGGTCCCTTGGCCCGGCCCGCGCCCCGTCTCCCCGGGGTGGGGCAGGG
>NW_006204933.1:438894-456419 GCF_000334495.1 Tupaia belangeri chinensis
CGGTAGGTGGGGTTTCGGGGCGCGCGGCGGCGCTCCCTGGCGCTGTTTTAAGCAGCTGAAGGGTCAGTTGATTCAGGGTCAGGGAGAGAAGAGGACGGGGTCTGGGAGGATGCTGGGAATCCTCGCGGTCACGCCCGACGGTCTCCCCGGCGCGCTGCGGGATCGTCGGTGCTGCGTGGCTACCCCACCCGTCCACCGCTCCTTCCCAGGGAGCGTCCTAAAGGGAGCCGCGGCTCAGAGCCCTCTCCAGGTCGCTCAGGCTCCGCGCCCTATGCTAGAACCCTCCCTCCCTCCGCCTCCTCCCCTTCTTTCCTCCCCGGCTTTCCCAAGAAAGGGGCCCACCGAGCCCCACGGCTGGCGCAAGGCTAGTGCAGACCCTAGGCGCGCGGTGTGCGGGAATCCCGGGGGAGGACGTCGGAGTCCGCGGCCCCCGGAGCTGCGTTCCGGGAAAGCGCAGACTTCGCGGCGCAGCTGGCTCGGCGCGACCGAGCCCTGGCCGCCAGCCCAGCGCCCTGGCCGCCAGCCAAGCCGCGGCGCTCGGGGTTGCGCGCCCCGGGGCGGGGAGGAAAGCAGGCGGCCTCACGCCCCCGCCCTGGCTTCTCCGGGTTCATGCCTGTCTCCACCGCCTTTGCCGCGTCCCTGGTTCGCTCCGGGACGGAAAAACCCGACCGCGCGTCCCCAGAGCTGCAGTTCTTTGGAGAGAGCGCCCCGGAGCTCCGAGGGGCGGGACGCAGGACGCGCCAGGCGGACCTTAGCGAAGGCGGGGATGCCCGCACCGGGTCTGTCTGCAGGCGGAGGGCCCGGGGCTGGCCTGGATACCCTTGGAAGAAACCCAGCGGCCAGACCGGCGCGCAGGGAGGGCCCGGGAGGGCTGAGCTCAGGCGAGCGGGGCGACTTCTTGCAAAGCTGCAGGAGCGGTTGGAGCCGGCGCTCAGAGGTGCAGCCCCAACTGGCTTTGTGCAAAACCTGCCTACATCATCTGCTCTTTTATGGGGAGCTGAGAGACCAGACACCCTCGGGCTTCACAGAACCACCTTCCCCAGCTCATGGAAAGGACGCAAGGGCGACGGGTTCGCGGTTTTCTTTGGCGTGAACGGGGGTGGAGCGCGTTAGGCGCACTTTGCAAGCCTGCTCCAAGGGGCAGGTGTCACCCGTTCATGTGTGTGACTCTTTCCGGGGTACGCACCATATGGACCGTTGTTTTAAAGTCCACGTCCCTGGAAAGGGGACAGAAATAGTCGATGACAAGGCGTGGCCAGGGCATGAAAAAGAAATGAATCACCGTCTTTCTTAACGAGGTAGCTGGGGCGAGACCTCGCGTGTCTGGACGTTCCGTCCATCGATAACCTGGCGTTCTCTCACCCGGCTAGCCCTGTTTTTACCTTCCGATCGATTGTATAGATGGTCCTTCCTGATAAAGAATGACGCTTCGCTGTCATAACCTTTCTGCATGGTTTTTAAGCTTTAAGACAAAAGTAAGGATAGCCAACAGACCGACAAACAGAAAGATGAATTTCCTTTTAGCCAGTACCTATGTAAGAAAGGGGAAAGAAAGCTCCGAGGAATTATTACCAAACAAACCAACAAAATCCGCCTCTTGGAAAACGACTTTTTAATTTCTTTTTAATTTTCTTTTTTGAGACTAGGTACAGTTTATAAGGGCTCCTTTTTGACGTGGTGGGCAAAAACAAAGCTTTTTATGATTTGTTTTATTATTATACAAGCATAGATCTTTCTATTTCTGGATCTGTCCTTTATATGAAATCTTGTAAACGTTCATGAAAATGGTATCTTACCAAAAAAGTATGCATGAATTAAAAAAAAAAAAGCGTTTGTGCCTGCACACACCCATTCTTCAATCCCTTTTCAGACACTTCTTGTAGTTCCTGTACGTGTGGCTGTACGTGTTTCAGACCCACCTTTGGATGACCCGGGACAGTGGCATGTCCAAATCGTAGATTTATTTGCACAATCAAAGCCGTGTGGCAGGGATGATGAAGGCGCATGGGAAAACGTGAGCAAGAAAACACAAAACGAGAGTTTCGCCTTTCTTAAGTTCCATCCTTTTCAGTGTCACCCCCTAATCTCATCCCACACCTTGGGAAGCTACCAAGCACGCTTGGCAATCCCCATCCAGATGGCTCGGCGCGCGGCCTCGCTCTCTGACGGTGCACGCGTCGAGTGTGTGTGTGTCTGTGTGTGTTGTCTCCCACAGGTGTGGAAGGATCACGCCCCGGGACAGGATGCCGACGCGGGCGCACTGGGCGGCACTGTCCGTGGTCCTGATTCTTGTCTGGGCACACCCGCCAGCCGCGCTGGCCTGCCCTCACCCGTGCGCCTGCTACGTTCCCAGCGAGGTCCACTGCACCTTCAGATCCTTGGCGTCCGTGCCCGCCGGAATTTCCAAAGACGTGGAAAGGATCAACCTGGGGTGTGTACCACGTCCTGACCAAACCACTCCGCTGCCCTTGTGCGCGTTTTCATGGGGGGTTTGCATCGTGTATGTCCAATCCCTCCATGGCCGAGGGCTCTTCCTTTCTGTAAGTCTCTCACTGGCAGAGAGGAGTGGATGAGAGGCAAACGCTTGAGTTTACTTTTTAAGTTTTGGCTGCATAAGGCAAGTGGGCTCCGGATAGAGAGACAGACAGATTGGGAAAGTGAGAGATCACCCTTCAAGAGGAAGGGCCCCAAGGCAGTCCCGTCTTTTCTATTGCCCTCTCTAATTTTAGGCGTGGGTATGTACTTGCTGTTATTTTTTAAATTTATTTTAATCCATTTTTTTAAAGTAGTTTTTTTGTTATAGGGCATGTGCGCTCACCAGAGAGACAAAGATCCTCTTCGGGTCTTGAGCACGCACGCACATGCACCCAGTGTGAGTTTAAGCCACCAGGTCCGGGACTCGAACCGCAGTTGACTACATGGGAGTCCAGTGATATAGCCATCGCACTATCCGCTGGTCTCTTTATTTATTTATTTTTAATGATCAGAGGGTGCATGCGCTTGCCAGAGAGACAGAAGGTGAGAGGGAGAGGAAGAAGGAGAAATCAACTCCCTTTGGAGCATGCTGGTACCACAATCCCGTCTCCCCCATTCCTCCATTCCGTCTGGAATCGGGGCACACACGCATACATGTGCCACCTGTGCTTTTCTAGCTGCTGGGACCAGGATTCAAACCATGCTTGTCCATGGGAAATCAAGCTCCCTTAACCACTAGGCCCTTGGGCCAGCCCTTAAGATGGTTTTATGTACTATTAAAAAGAAGATTAAAAAAACAACAACATAAATTTCTTCACTGAACTAACATGGGACACTTCTGGCTGGCTTGTTTTGTAAGATGGATCAAATAGCATTTCTTCAATCACTCATAATGTCACAGCACAGTTCATGAAAAGTGAGTCTCAAATATTTAATGAGCTGGCATGGCGCATTTAGTTGAGATAAAAAGGAAAGTCAGGGCCCTATCTGACTCAGATAAAACTGAGTCTGACTCGTGTTTTAGTAATGTGGAGTGAGTGTAAAACTCTCAAGGAATGGGAGCTTGTGGGCAGAACGCGAGTGAAAATTTCTCGTCCCACGCCGCTGCTTGAGTTTAGGCTTCTTAATCTGTGTTGCTATTTCCTGCTTGGACATCCTCAAAGCTTTTTTGAAAATGACTTTCCAACTTCTCTTTTCTTTTTTCTTTTTTTTTAAGAAGGAGAAAAACAAAGTTGGTCAGTCTTACAGCAAACTGGTTCAGGACTGTGTACAAGGACCCAGGTCCCACATGGCCAACCGCAGTTCAAATCCCAACTTGATGGTTTCAAAAACACATCAGGTGTGTGTGCGTGTGCGGCCCACGCACACGCTGACAGGATGGAGAAATGGAAGAGAAACAATTGCAATACGATTAAGCTCCACCAAAGGATGCTTTTGCTCTCTCTCTCGTTGTCTCTCTCTGTCTCTGTCTCTCTCTGGTGAGTGCATGAGTCCTCTGGCAATTAAATAAACAAAACTAAACCAACAAAAACCAAAAACAACAACAACCAAAAACCCAAACCAGTCACCTAGTATTTGAATTAAGGACTGTTCTTTTAAAAGAATTATTTACTTAATTTTTATTCATCATTATTTTTTTTTTTTAAATTGCTACAGGGAATGTGCAATCACCAGACCGAGACAGAGAGAAGGAAGGCAGATTTCAGTGCGAAATCTTAAATGATGGTAGACAAATGCAACACCTTAGCCTTTAGAACAGCTAGGGATAGGGAGCAGTAGGTGGCTTGGTGATTAAAGCGTTGGACTCCCACAGGGCTGACCGCAGTTCGAGTCCTGGACTCAGCAGCTTGAAAAATCACTCCAGTTATGTGTGCATGTGTGCCCAAAATCCCAAGAGGAGAATGGAGGAGAAAGGATTGTGGTGTGGCCATCCCCCCTAGGAGGGGGGTGAGTTCTCACTTTCCTTTTCTCTGATTCTCCCTTTCTGTCTAGTGAGCTCACATGCCCTATGGCAAAACAAAACAAAACAAAATAAAAACAAAACCAAAACCAAAAACCAAAAACCAAAAACAAAAACCAAAAACAAAAAACTTACCAAAAAAAAAAAAAAAAGGCATGGAGAGGCAGAGCAACGTGGGGCCCTGGTACCATTTTGGGGAGGTAATTCTTTGTCTTGTGCCTGTGGGGTGTGAGACACCTTCCTCCATGCCCAGAGCATCGTGCTGCATATTTGACTGGCTCTTCCACTCCATGTTCCTGAGGGTCGTGGACCTTCCGTATCAGGGCGCCTCCTTTCTGTGGAGTGCCTCTGAGCATCGCCACTGTGTAGTAATTTTGCTGAAAAGCGATTTCAAAAGTGGATTAAAAAAATGCATGTGTGTGTGGGGGGGAGGTGGGACCAGAAGATGGCATTATGGTTACATTGCTGGACTCCCATGTAGTTGACTGTGGTTCAAATCCTGGACCTGGTGGCTTAAAACTCAAGCCAGGTGCATGTACATGTATGCCCAAGATCCCAAGAGGTGAATGGCGGAGAAGGAATTGCAGTGTGGCCACCTCCCTCCCCACTGTGGGTGATTTCTCACTTTCTGTCTCTTGTCTCTCTGTGTCTCTGGTGAGCCCTCACACCCTACACCAAAAATCTCTCTCTCTCTCTCTTTTTTTTTTAAACACAATGCATCTGTGACCTGTCTGCTCTGTAGTGGGTTGCTCTGAACAGCCTTTCCAATTCCTGTGTGCTTTCCATATACCGCACAAAAACAACCCTTGAATGGTTCTGGAATGACCTTCCGGAAATCCACATGCAGAGATTTATGGCACTAAAGCCTGTGTGCTTGTGTTGGAATAAGGAAAGATTCCCAGCCTTCTACTGAAAAATCACATAGCGAGCTAAGATCTGCACAGATTATGCCTGACCCAATTTCCAAATTGGTTTGAATTTGCCAGTTAATGGATGATAAAGCTATTCTAGAGTGGGAGCCAGCAGATGGCATAGTGGTTATGTCGATGGACTCCCACATGGTCAACTGCAGTTGGAGTCTCAGATCTGGTGACTTGAAACTCACGCCGGGCACGTGTGCATGTGTGCCCAAGATCCCAGGAGGAGAATGAAGGAGAAGGGATCATGGTATGGCCATTCCCCCTGAGGAGGTGATTTCTCATGTTCCCTTTTACTGTCTCTGTCTCTCTCTCTCCAGTAAGTGCATATGCCCTAAGGCAAAAACTTCTAAAAACAAAAAAAGATATTCTAGAATATAGACTAAGTGGTTAGCTGTAGAAATGGGCTGAATTTGGTTGTCTGGATGTTTCCGAGAAGAATCATTGCGTGAGCGAGTGGAGTCATATTATCATTGGTGGTGGTGTGGAATCCGTGAAGTTTTGAACACTTGCATAGTTATGCTATCACTGAGCATATTCACGCATACTCTATGGCTCCTAGTTTTTCTCTGTCCTTGTGCATGTCAGTAGCTCTTTTGCTAATGTTTACCGTGTTTCTTCTGCTGTCTTCTGTTGCTGGGAACGTCCCCCATTCTTCCACTCTCCGTCTTGTAGATTGTGTTGCCTGTCGGAACCACATGTGGCAGTATCTGAAGGCATAGACACATGATGTCAGTAAACCCATGCACAGTCCTCCAAAGAAGAGTGGGTAGCATTCCTATTGAGGAATTTGCGCTTCCAAGAAGTTAGGTAACTTCTCCGGGTAGCCAGGAGGCAACATCAACCCTGTTTGACCTCCAAGCATGTGTTCTGTTCATGGCCTTATTTCACCTCCAGGTGTCCCCTCTCTAGCAGGGAATAAAACAGACGGAGAATCTGAGACCCCAGCTCCCTAACTTGTTTGCAACCACAAGACTCTCTCTTGCCTTCCCTTGGCTCTTTAGAAGACCTGTGAGTTCTTCACTGGAGAAAATATACTCTCTCTCTCTCTCTGTCTCTCATTAAGATTTTTGTCATAAGGTGTGTGTGCTTTCTGGAGAGAGAGAGAGAGAGAGAGAGAGAGAGAGAGAGAGAGAGAGAGAGAGAATGAGAAATCACTCTTCAGGGGGGAATGGCCATGCTGCAATCCCTTCTCTTCCATTCTCTTCTTGGAATTTTTGGCACTTATGCACATGTGCCTGGTGTGATTTTAAGCCGCCAGGTCCAGGACTTGAACCACAATTGGCCATGTAGGAGTCCAGCACCTTAATCACTACACCACTGGCTGGCCCCAATATACCTTCTCTTATTTGGATCCACACCACTAGGATGGATACCATAGTCACGGTCACAACCATGGATGTCATTAACACAGTGTCTATGTATTCTTGGATGGCGTTCTTGTCATCTGTGGGTTTCTTTATTCTCACACGAAGACATAGTTCTTCTTGCTATTGCTATTGGGTTTGTTTGCCAGATTTTGAAGCCCCATCTTGGTTTTCATTTTAATCATTTCATGTAGGGCAGGTGCACTGGTTGGAGGAGGCAGAGACAGAGACAGAAAGTGAGAGATCACCCCTTCACAGGGAAGGGCCATGCTGCAATGCTTTCTCCTGCCTTCTCCTCTTGGGATTTTGTACTTGCATGCACATGTGCCCAGTGTGTTTTTCAAGTTGCTGGGTCTGGGACTAGAACTGGTCAGTCAGCCATGTGGGATTCAGCACTTTAACCACTGCTCCATCGGCGAGCCCAACCCCATCTTATTTTAACAGGGCCAAAATAGCACGTAGGGAGCTGACCATCAGCTTTGCCATTGGAAGTTGCATGGTTCACTCCTTTCCCCTGCAGCCTTGCTGCATGACCTTGAACCGTTTGGAAACTTTACCAATCAAAGCTCCTGCCGTGTGAAATGAATGGTGCATGACTGCCTCGTGAGGGTTAGGCGGTAAAGACCCATAAGTGACCCGCAGAGAGCCATGCTCAGTTCTGTGAACCCCAGCACCATCACTAGACCCACAAAGGACAGGATGAGTTCGAGCTCAGTTCTTTTACAACTCCCCTCTTACCGCTGGATGACACAGCAGACTCAGGGATGGAGCACGAAAGTAAAACACTACGGAAAAGGACTGGGCACTGTCAACAATCAATCCAGAAGAGGAGAAGTCCCTGTCATTGTCCAGCAAGTATAGGAATCTAACCTGAAACAGGATCACCCCTTACTCTGGCCCATGAGCCATTTTGGATACAAATAACATTGCCTTAGCAAGGCAGAGTGGGGACCAACGGATGGCGTGACAATTATGCCACTGGATTCCCATGTAATCAACTGCAGTTCAGGTCCTAGACCCTGTGGTTTGAAACTCACGCCGGGCGCATGTGCATGCATGGCCAAGATCCTGAGAAGAGAATGGAGGAGAAGGGATTATGGTGTGGCCATCCCGCCTGGGGGGTGGTTTCTCATTTTCTGTCTCTCTGTCTCTCTCTCTGTATCTCTGGTGAGGGCACTCACCCTATAGCAAAACTCTCTCTCAAAAAAAAAAAAAAAGCAGGGTGCATTTAATTCCGTCTGATGCTCTCTCTGCCTCTGTTGGTCTTCTTTATTGGGTTGTTGGAAAAGTCGTGATATGATTTTCCAGGCAAACATGTGTCATGACTTTCCCAACAACCCCAGTAAGACAATGCAGTCATGAAAGTGTCTTTGAAGAGTTTGAAGTCATTGAAGTGAGTGGATTTGGAGTCGGAGATGACAGTTTCTGTTCCAAAGACTTTGTAGCTGAAAGGTGGTCCCCAAGGCTGGTTGTTAGGGGGAGTGAGCACACAACTGGGTCTTCTCTTTTCCTTTCTCCCCTCATGTTCCATTCCTGTCCCTTCCTTTCCCTTCTTCTTTCCCTTTCTTCTTTCTTTCTTCTTTGTCTTCTTTCTCTCTTTCTTTTCCTTCCTTCCTTCCTTCCTTCCTTCCTTCTTTCCTTCTTTCCTTCCTTTCTCTCTCTCTCTTTCCTTCTTTTTCTCTTTCTCCCTTCTTTTATTTCTTCTTTCTCTTGTTCCCTTCCTTCCTTCTTTCTTCCCTTCCTTCTTTCTTTTTCTTTTTATTTCTTTCATTTTTTTGCATGAGCAAGATAGACAGACTGAGGTAGAAAGACACAGAGGAACAACACCCCCAATGGATGGAGTCCAGTGAGACTGAACCCTCATGCCACCTGCTGGCCCACTGGTCCTCATTGAAATGTCTCCCATAGTGTCCCTCCTCTCATACCCACAGGGACTTCGGGTATCTACATCTTTCCCACGTTTGGTGGTCGCGTGTCACTCATGATCACAGGGCAAAGTTTCCAACAAGGGGCCATGGGGAACAGCCTTGCTTAGAATCCTGAGTCCTGCTGATTGCCACAAAATACCCTCTAGACCACACTGGCATATCTCGGGCCAAAATTCTTCCTGACTATTCCTTCACTGAGTAAACACTCATAAAAATGTTTTGGTTCTAGGATGAACCCATGGCCTGGCAGTTAAGGGAGCTGGACTCTACACTGGCAGTCACGTGGTTCAAATCCCAGCCCTGGCCACTTGAAAACTATTGGCAGCTGTGTGCATGTGTGCCCCACACCCTAACAGGATGGAGATGCAGAGAAGGGGTTGTACCGTGAACATGCCTTGTTACGGGGTGCTGACTCCCTCTCCCATGCTTGCTGTCTCTCTGGCAAATGCACAATGCCCAGGATTAAAAACAAAGTTTGTGGGGCCAGCAGGTGGTGGTTAAGGTGCTGAATTCCTGTATGGCTGACCGTGGTTCGAATCCCAGACCTGGAGGCTTAAAACTCACACCGGGCGCATCTGCGTGCGTGCTCAAAATCCCGAGAGAAGAATGGAGGAGAAGGGATTGTGGCATGGCCATCCCCCCTGGGGGGTGATTTCTCACTTTCTCTCTCTCTCATCTCGTTCTACCTCTCTGGTGAGCGCTCATTTCCTATAGCAAAAGTCTCTCCAAAAACTGTTTTTTTTTTTTCCCTGTTAGGGACATTTTTTGCTATAGAGTGTGTGCACTTGCCAGAGAGACAGAGAGACAGAAAGTGAGAAATCAACCCCCAAGAGGAATGGCCATGCCCACATTCCCTTCTCCTTCATTCTCCTCTCTGGGTTTTGGGCAGGCACGCACACATGATTGGCGGGACCAGGACTCGAACTGTGGTCCACTATGTGGGAGTCCAGAGATGTAACCTCTATGGCAACTGCTGGTCCCTGTGTTTGTTTCCTTTTCACTTCAGAAATGGACAGGACAGGAGGTGACCGTGCTCTGGGAAGGACAGCCTTAGGACCTCCGAATCACCATGTTGGTTCGCTTGCTCCCGGGCAGGCTGGGACTCCATCCCAGAGGGGACTTAAACCCTCACCGTCTCTGGTTGTAATTACTGTCGTTATGTTCTAGGTTTAATAGCATCCAGGCCCTGTCGGAAACCTCGTTTGCGGGACTGAGTAAGCTGCAGCTCCTGATGATTCATGGCAACGAGATCCCAAACATTCCCGACAGAGCTCTGAGAGACCTCAGCTCTCTGCAGGTAAACGCCAGCACTCGGGAACATCGCTCATGGCAATCTGGAAGGCTAGAACTGAACAACAGGCATTTGGGGCCAGCAGATGGCACAGCGGTTATGTCACTGAGTTCCCACATTCCCGACGACAGTTCGAGTCCTGGACCCGGTGGCTTAAAACACACCAGGCACACATGCGTGCGTGCCCAAGATCCTAGGAGGAGAATGGAGGAGAAGGGATTGCATTGTGGCCATCCCCCCTGGGGGGTGATTTCTCTCTGTCCCTTTCACCGTGTCTGACTCTCTTGCACATGTGCGGTAAGGCAAAAACCTCTTTAAAAAATAGAATTCTTTATTTAACTTTATTTATTTATTATTATTATTGAGAGAGAGATTTTTGGTATAGGGTGCATGCACTTGCTGGAGATACAGAGAGACAGAAAGTAAGAAAGCACCTCCCAGGGGGACGGCCACGCCACAGTCCCTTCTCCTCCATTCTCCTCTCAGGATCTTGGGCACGCACACACGTGCACCTGGTGTGAGTTTTAAGCTGCTGGATCCTGGACTCGAACTGCAGTCGACTACGATCTCTTATGATTATTTTTAAAATTTGAACAGAGAGCCAGAGAGAGGGAAAGTGAGAAAGCAAGCCTCCAGGTCTGGGAGTTGAACTGTGATCAGCCACGTGGAAGTCCAGCACCTTGACCACCATGCCACCTGCCGGCCCTGGCTCTGGGTTCTTTGAACTCGACAGAGGGAATTTGTTTTCTTTCCCCGCCTCTTTCTCTCTGCAGGTTTTCAAGTTCAGCTATAATAAGGTGAGAGTGATCACAGGGGAGACCCTCCAAGGGCTGTCGAATCTGCTGCGTCTGCACATGGACCACAACAAGATCGAGTTCATCCACCCGCACGCGTTCAGCGGCCTCACGTCCTTGCGGCTCCTGCACTTAGAAGGCAACCTGCTGCACCAGCTCCACCCCAGCACCTTCTCCACCGTCACGCTGCTGGACCACTTCCGGCTGTCCACCGTCAGGCACCTCTACTTGGCGGACAACCGCATCACCGCACTGCCCCCGGCCATGCTTCAGAACATGCCGCTGCTGGAAAACCTGTACCTGCACGGGAACCCGTGGACCTGCGACTGTGAAATGAGGTGGTTCCTGGACTGGGATGCAAGGTCCAAAGGTAAGATCAGGACAGCACCCGGGGCGCCTGCAGCCCCCACTGACCTGCACGCTTCTTTTGGCCTTTCGGAGAAGTTTCATTCTCCGACATGGATTTCTCTCCCTATCTATTTCTTAAAAATTAATTGTTTATTTAATTTTATTTTTTAAAATTATTATTTTTTAATTTGATGAGAGAGAGAGAGAGAGAGAGAGAGAGAGAAGAGTCAGAAAGCAAGTAGCCAGGTCCAGGACTCAAACAGTGATTGGCCATGTGGGAGTCCAGTGCCTTAGCCACCATGCCACCTGCCAGACCCTCTATATTTTTATTTAATTTGCCAGGGGGTGCAGGTGCTCACTGGAGAGACACAGAGAAAAGGAGAGAGGGCAAGTGAGACAGCTTCTCCCCATGAGGGAGGATCACTCCACAATCCTTCCCCCTCCATTTCTCTCTCACGTAGGGATCTGGGGCATGCATGTGCATGCACTTAGAAAGTTTCTATTTTCCTTTTTTGGTTGAGATTTTTGTCTTAAGATGCATGCAGTCACTGGAAAGAGACAGAGACAAAGTGAGGGAAAGAAAAATCGTCCCATCCCCCGGGGCGATGGCCACGCCACAATCCCTTCTCTTCCATTCTCTTCTCGGGATCTTGGGCACGCACGCACACGCGCCCGGCGTGAGTTTAAGCCACTGGATCCGGGACTTGAACCGCAGTCGACTGCATGGGAGTCCAGCGACATAGCCATTACGCTAACTGCTGGTCCCGTGTATATGTATTTCAATACAAGGAAGTCTTCCAAAAGTGTACAGAAAATGTGTGTCTTGAAAAAGTGACGCATGGATCTCAGAAAATATTTTGCACCGAGACAAACTCATACTGTTTTGTTTCATTTATCTACAGATATTTTTTTTCCTTTTTCAGAGAGAGATTTCTGCTTTTGTGTGCATGCACTCACCAGAGAGACAGAAAGCAATAGATAAACCCCCAAGGGGGGATGGCCATGCTACAATCCATTCTCCTCCATTGTCCTCTTGGGATTTGGAGCACGCACACACACCAGGTGTGAGTTTTAGGTTGCTGGGTCCAGGTTTTGAACCGCAGTCGACTATATGGGAGTCCAATGAAATAACCATGACACCATCTGCTGGCTCCCTCTACAGACTTTTTGAAGTCCCTTTGTATGTGTGTGCATGGGCATGTGTGTGCTTTGAGTACCCGTGTTGCTGTTTATGGGGGCAGTCAGGGAAACAATTCTATTTGCATTGTGAACCGTTCAGTCTGTCACTTAGACAATCGTGTTGGGGCGGGGGAAGTCAGTCTACTGAAGCCACCGGAGGGCTTGGGAATTCTCCAAGCCTCAGATGACGCAGTTTCCCCGGCTTACTCCCAGTAGGATGGGAACGGAGTGGGCAGATCCCAAGGGGGCTGTCAACAAGAGCTACTCATCTTGCGAGTTGGCCTAATTGGAGAAATTACAGCAGCGCGGAGTGATACCGAGCCAGCCTGAGACGCGGAGGCTTGGAACGGGGCGAGAACATAATTCTGTCTCGTGGATGTCAGTTTCCAGAGCCTTTTAGCATCTAAATAGACATGTCAAGCAGGCAGTTGGGCGCGGAGCTCGGGGAATGGGCTGGGGCTGGAGACGGACATATGGGAGTTATCAGGCTAAGGGTTGGTAATTGAAACCATGTACGTGGGTAGCACCCTGTGTAATGAGGCAGAACAGTGGGGAACTGCGAAAGCAAGCTAGCAGATCTGGGATTCGAACCATGGTCAGTCATGTGGGAGTCCAGTGTCTCAACTACCATGCCACCGGCCAGCCCCTCCACCTGTCTGTCTTTACTGGATTGCATCTGGGTGGTCGAGTTGCAAACAAAGGCTTTACCCTCAGGCCTTATGCAAGGTACGCTATTGTTTGGTTGATGAACTCATTGGGATATCTGTCTGCTTGTTTGCTTTAGGGATTCTGAAGTGTAAGAAGGACAAAGCCTACGAAGGTGGTCAACTGTGTGCCATGTGCTCCAGCCCCAAGAATTTATACAAGCAGGAGATTCACAAGCTGAACGACATTGCTTGTCTGAAGCCTTCTATCGAGTCTCCTCTGAGATCCAACCAGACCGAGCGTCTAGAGGAAGAGCAGGAACAAGAAGAGGATAATGACAACCAGCTTGCCCTGGAGGGCTTGCGACTCCCCCCGTGGAACGTTACGTTGAACATGACCGATGAGCACGGGAACACGGTGGACTTGGCCTGTTACATCAAGAAGCCAACAGATGTGTCCAAAATTCACCTGAACCAAACGGATCCTCCAGAGATTGACATAAACGCTACCATAGTCTTGGACTTTGAGTGTCCGATGACTCGGGAAAACTATGAAAAACTGTGGAAGTTGATAGCGTATTACAGTGAGGTCCCTGTGACCTTGCACCGGGAACTCATGCTTACCAAAGACCCCAGAGTCAGCTACCAGTACCGGCAAGATGCTGACGATGAAAGCCTTTACTACACGGGGGTCAAAGCTCAGATTCTTGCAGAACCGGAATGGGTCATGCAACCGTCCATAGACATCCAGCTCAATCGACGGCAGAGTACAGCCAAGATGGTGCTACTGTCTTATCAGGCCCCATATTCTCAAACAGTGTCTGGCAAAGATATGAGGCAGGCTCGAAGCAGGAGCTGGGTAATGATCGAGCCAAACAGAGCCATTCAAAGAGCTCAGACTGTCCTGGAAGGGGGTCCGTGTCAACTGAGCTGCAACGTGAAAGCGTCCGAGAGTCCGTCCATCTTCTGGGTGCTTCCGAATGGCTCTATCCTGAAAGCACCAATGGATGACCAGGATGGCAAATTCTCTATCCTCAGCAGTGGCTGGCTGAGGATCAAATCCATGGAGCAGTCTGACTCGGGTTTGTACCAGTGTATCGCTCAGGTGAGGGATGAAATGGATCGGATGACCTATAGGGTGGTTGTGCAGGCACCTGTGACTCAGCCTCCTGAAAGGTATACCATGACAATGAACAAGAACCCAGGGGAGCCGGTGATGTTGCCTTGCAGTGCGTTGGCAGTACCTGAAGCCCACCTGAGCTGGGTTCTTCCAAACAAAAGAATAATTAATGATGTGGCTAACACATCACACGTGTATATGCTGGGGAATGGAACTCTATTCATCCCGAAAGTTCAAGCTGGCGATGGTGGTTACTACAGATGTGTGGCTGTCAACCAGCAAGGGGTAGACCATTTGACAGTGGGGGTCATGGTGACTAAGAAAGGATCTGGCCGGTCACCCAAAAGAGGCAGACACCCAGGTGCAAAAGGTCTTGCAAGACTGAGAGGGGACATTGTTGAGGATGAAGGGGGCTCGGGCATAGGAGAAGAAGGTAACAAGGCAAGGAAAGTTCTGCATTCAAAAGACCAAGAGATGTTCATCAAAACGGAAGAGGATGCCACCCCCAAAGACAAGAAAACCAAAAAGGGAAGAAGGAAGCTGAAACCTTGGAAGCATTCTGAAAAAGAACCAGAGCCCAACATCGCCGAAGGTCGCAGAGTGTTCGAGTCCAGACGCAGGATAAACATGGCCAACAAGCAGATCAATCCTGAGCGTTGGGCGGATATTTTAGCCAGAGTACGTGGCCGAAATCTCCCCAAGGGCACAGAAGTACCTCAGGTCCCTAAAACCACTACTGCTCCATCCACAAGGAGTCTCGAAATCACACCTCTGTTACCAGCTGCTTCTCCCCCATCTATATCTCCCATGCAGATATCAACCCTTACAGAAGAATCCTCAGCAGATAGGTCTCTATTTGGTGAGGAAACACAGCTGTCTAGCATCATTTCCTCCACGGGGAGGAGACAAGAACACAACCACGATGAAGAGACGGTTGCTGATCCCAGACCAGCCCACACAGACCTGGAAGATGTTCTTGACAATGAGTCTTTTGAGAACCCTGAGGAGATAACTCCCACTGCAGTGGACACAAAGTGGATCCCACCCACAATACTGGTATCTGAACCTTATGAGTTATCTCCTACTCTCCAAACCCAGGACACACTTGAAGAGCACACCAGCGAACAGACAGCCACAGGGGACTGGTCTACAGCAGGTGTCGAGTCCACGGCAGAGTCTGCCTCTGGTGAGGAGGAGCTCCCATTGGATATCCTCTCCTTGGCCGAGTCAGAGACGTTGCCATCCTTTGACACGGGTTTACAGACCAGTTCCCAACCAGGTGAGGAGAGCATGAACGAGTGGACCTCTTCCTATTGGGCTCCGACTCCCACCGTGAGGATCACTGACTTGGGTACATCTGAGCCACTTCAAGATCCCACTGGAGAGGAACCAGATGTCCCAGCCCAACTGCCGCGACGAGGTCCAACAGATGACACCCAGCTTGTGAATGGGGATTTAAGCACTCGAGGCACCCCATTGATTCAAAAAGGCATGGAGGAGAAGTTTCAGATGCCATGGGAAGGAGACAGGCTGGGCAGAGACCCCAAAGACTCCACCAGTTCTGTAAGGGAAAGATTAGACATGGCACCCATCACTGGGGGAGAGATAAGCAGTCCCTCTCCATTTCAGCATCCTGGGAAAACCAGTCTTGCTACACCATTGGACAAGGGTATGCCCACAGTAGTCATGAGTACTCCAAGCCCAAAGGTTGTTTCGCCATCGGCATTGGCCACTCAGCCTTCTCAAAGGAGACCCAATGGCAAGAGGAGACTACGCCCCCACAGATTCCGACACCGACCTAAGCACACCTCACCGACGACGTTGGCCCCGATGGAAACGTTGCCTCCTCAACCAACTCCAGTCCCTGAGATGAAGGTTCCAGACCAAGTGGAGAGTTCTCTGGTTCCAACACCTTGGGCGGATAACACACTTCATACCCCCAAGCGGTTGGACATGGAGAAGCATGCAGAACCCGTGTCCAAGGGCACCCCACGAAGAAAACACAGGAAAAGGCCGAACAAGCATCGGTATGCCACTCCCACAGTGAGCTCAAGAGTACCTGCATCCGAACCTAGCAATTCTCCAGAAAATAAACATGAAAATGTTATTATTCCTGGTTCTGAAATGAAACTACTGCCTACCACCATTTCTCTGAAAACTGGGGACTCCTATGAGGCAACTAGAGCAGAAGATTATATGACAACTACCCCCCAAACTCATTTATCTCACAACAAAGTCCACCAGACAGTCCCAGTCACACACACACCTGTGCCAAGTGGAAAGGAAATTAAGGATGATGGGGTCACAAATGTCGATGAATATACAATGGACACGTTAGTTCCCAGCAAATCATTTGTTAACGTGTCAACTCCTGGCTCCTCCATCTCCACCACAGAAAAACAGAAGAAAGAAGACACTTCTGTAGACTTTGTAGGAACTCCCAGCTGGGATCCCTTGTGGACCGTCCATCCCGGGAGGCAGCAGACAGACACGCCTGCTACCAACTCTTGGGAAGATCTTACAGAGTCGCCCCATTTTGAAGAGTCAGAGGGTAGAGATTGGTCTTCCGAGAGCTCACTTTGGGTTGCTGTCTCTGCACCATTTCAGCAGAAAGAAGCTGATGTTTCAACTCCTGTCTGGAGCACAGACATAGAGCTATCTCTGAGCCAGGCGGAGACCACCATCCGTGGTCAGCACCATGATGAAGTCACTCCAACTGCTGACTATTTGGCAAGTGGACCACAGGACCTCAGCCCTACTTCTGCCACCGTGGAGGAGATGGCCTCTCCGTTCTCTCCCACAATGCTTGTGTCTTCAGAGCCAACCACTGCAGCTTCCAGCAGGTCTCCGATGTCCACAAATTGGAAGGAGAATGGTGTCTTGCATCATGTGGTGAGTCCAGAAACCAGAACACTCTCCGGGAGCCAAGAGAGGGCTCTGAATGAATGGCGGCCAGGTGCATTAGCCACCCCTCCCTACAGTTGGCACAAATTCAACGTCCCGCCCAAGCAGGAGTCAGGGAAGGAAGGAGTGGATGGCAAGACTCAGAGCGTTCTACCCCGCGGGCCAGATAGTCACTCTCGGGATGGGGGCATTCACATTTCTCGCCAACCGACCAGAGCCCCTGCCAAACCCGTCCCGCCGAGTGGAACAGCGAGGCCACCGCACAGGGACACACACAGCCCCTTTAGAGTCTTTGTAACCTTCCAGCCTCCTCGTCATGTCACCAACAAGCCAGGAATTACCGCCTACCCTTCAAGACATTTCCCAGAGAGCAAACACTCTGGCCCTCCAAGGGGACAGAGTACAACCTCCGTCCCACTTCACGGGTCTAAATCCGGCATGCCTACTAGATCCACCGACGAAAGAACCAACCGCTTCAATGGCCACTCCAAAGTCTTTGCAAATAATTACCTCCCCGACCCAAGAAACCCAACGGGTAGGCTGCCTGGTTCCAGGATTCCCCATTACCCTCATGGAAGACTCCCTTTCTTTGTCAACA